>NC_140167.1:165939746-166335697 GCF_963971535.1 Notolepis coatsorum
AAGTGAGCAATTGTGCGTCTAAATAGAGCACTTATAGCCGCGTGCGAATAGGATAGTAAAGTATCATAGCTTAGTTGAATAACGTCAAGTTCGGCTTAGTTAATGTGAAGCACCGCGCAACGGAGGATATACACCGGTGGATGCAGAGCCCCTTTCCGGCTGGAGTATTATTATTATTGCTTTGTACCAGGCTGTTGGATCGGAGAAGAATCGTCTACACCCACTGCTGTGGGACCTGCCCGTGAGGACCATCATTCGAGCCCGTCTCTATTGGAGAGGCTGACCGGCTTCCACCTGTGCTGCGCGCACACTGGGATTACAGCTGCCTTTCGTCTGCCGAGCAGGGAGTAATATACCGCCTCCCATAGCAGGAGCCTATATTGAGTCCCCGCTGACCTAGACTTTGCATTCGAACATTTGCTCCCCCTGCTGGCTTACAACCGGTAGGAACCCCCCTACCAGTATCCCCTAGATATAATTCCTAATATTCAGGTTGTATTCTTATCTCATGCGTAACCAGAGAATGGACATTCATTATTGATTTGCCTACGCACATTCCTTTGCCTTACAAGTGCATTCAATTAAAGTATATTATGTATTCTTGCTGCTAATAAATACTTAAAGACAACTTTGTGTAGAACCGATTCATTGTGGGGAAGTGTTCTCATCATATACTCGTGTACGGTATGGCCAGTATAATGTACATAAGACGGTAGTGGTTTAATGATACCATACTTGATTAATACAGTCAGGGAATTGTACCCCTCAGTTACAATTAGCATTTTCCGATACATTTGTATTTCCGATAAAACATATAAAACATCGGTAAAAATGAAAATATACAATTTGACTACTGTTTTTGATAGGGTTATGGTCTTTACTCTTGGCTACAAAAAAAATATTTAAAAACATTGACCTCTTAACATCAAAGGGCCTACATGTGGACGATTCTTTGCCGACCTCTAGTGGCTCGGGTGTGGATTTATTTTAAAACAATATATAGATAGAATTAAAGCCCTATTTGTTGCCTGTCGATTGCCCTTTCAGGTGACAAAATCCGTTGAGCGGTTCTCGAGTTACATGCTGATATGTGAGGCGTGCCCCAAATTACGCAAAAGTACACATTACCACCCCCGACTCCCGCGGCTCTAGCTCTGTCAATCATTTGGCGATCTCGAAAGTCTTTGCACAGGGTTGTAGCCAATGAGTGTGGCTTTCCAATGATACCCCATGATATGATAATTGGGGATCTAATACAGTCTATATTGATCGATTTATGATAAAGAAAAGCAGGGTCCCCCTATAGGGGGACCTTAAGGCTTAACCCGCCTCATACTATAGTCTGCCCATATATTCTGTATGATAGTACAACAGTGCTGTATATACCGCATATTTACATTTATATATATATATACAGTATATACATACAGTACCAGTCAAAAGTTTGGAAACACCTTCTCATATCAAACATTTGACTGGTACTGTATATCCATATCTGTCTGAATATACCTGCATATAATCCTTCTATATACCTACTTATACACCTGCATATAACCCATATAACTCTGTATGATAGCATGTACAATAATGCTGTATATACCGTATATATATTTATTATGACTGTATATATATCTATCCATACCTGTACACACCTGCATATAATCCTTTTTTACATATCTGTAGATACTATGTCTATATCTGTACATATCCCTTACCTACTCTTAATAGTTACGCAGCTGGCCAGTATGACTTACTACCATAGTGTCTTTATACCTGTATCAATGTACATATTAATACTGCAACTCTGTACATATTAGCACTATTACTCACTAGTACTAATTTATCATCATCAAACCTTTATTTAACCAGAAATAAAAACCCATTGAGACCGAGGTCTCTTTTTTAAGGGTGATCTGGCCAAGAAGGCAAGCACAAATTATGACAATACATACATAACAAGGCACAATACAGATACAGTAGACTACCATACAACCGAAATGTTAAATGAAAAGTCAAATTCAGCTTAAAAAAATACAAGCACAATAAAACAATAACAATCAACCAACATTTTAAATTCAACATCAAAGCAGGAACAGCAGGTGGCAAGGATTTCTGATATTTCTTGTTTGAAGCAATACAAGAAGATCGGAGAGGCCAATTTGAGACGTGTCTGGAGGTCATTCCAGGAACAAGGACCAAAATGTTCCCGACATAAACCAAGTCATGTAAATCTCCAGGGTCTAATTGAACTGCGTCGTGACGAGTTTGGCACAGTGACTAGACCCTAGAAACGCTATTAAATAAAAATATACAGTTGAGGTGTGAGGTTCGCCTGTTCCCTGGACCTTTAATTCCCTGTCTCCTCACCTCACCAGCCCCCACCCTCGCGATGTTTTACTCTCCTCTGCTCTTCACCAGCCCCCACCCTTGGACTACCTTTCACAGCTGTGATAAGTTATGATTAGCGCCCCAGAGGGCTTTAAATACCTGGACCTCCCCTCCAGTCCTCGTCGGGTCGTTCTGTATGCTGGTTCTTTGTTCTGGACTCTTTATCCTTTTCTGTGTTCAGTGTTCATGGAGTCCTGGACGTTACCATCACCTGCCGCGTCTCCGGCGTGAGACGAGGTGCCAGCCATCACCACCTGTCGCCGTTTGCCTGGAGTGGGACATCGTCTACGCTATCTAATCCTCTACGGGAGGTTTTCCAGTGTCCCACTCCAGACGTCAAGCCGGTGCGCTCCAACTCCAGACGCTCAAGCCGGCGCGCATCGCTTCCTATCCCACGGGAGGATGCGTCTCTTCAAGCCGGCGCGGTCCTACTCCAGACGCTCAAGCCGGCGCGCATCGCTTCCTATCCCACGGGAGGATGCGTCTCTTCAAGCCGGCGCGCTCCTACTCCAGACGCTCAAGCCGGCGCGCATCGCTTCCTATCCCACGGGAGGATGCGTCTCTTCAAGCCGGCGCGCTCCTACTCCAGACGCTCAAGCCGGCGCGCATCGCTTCCTATCCCACGGGAGGATGCGTCTCTTCACTTCCGAGGAGGATCTCCTTGCCAGGCCTCCGCCGTCTGAACCCTGCCATCCCTGTAAGCAGCTCTGGCCCTCGCCCTGTCCAAGGCCTTAACCCTGTTTCTCTGTCCCTGTCTCCAGCCCGCCTCCCCGGGCCTCTGTCCCTGTTTCCCCCTCTCCAGTGCCCCTGTTCCTGCCCTGACCTTTTTGCCCTGGCCCTGTCCTTTAGCCTTAGCCCCTTAGCCTGCTCGCCTCTTAAAGGCACAGTGCCACATTTTTCCCTATTTCTTTGTTTCCAGTATTTTTGTGTTCTCCCTTAAAGGGACAGTGCCGCTTTTTGTTTGTATTGAATAAATGCCCTGTTTTGGCTTACTCTCATACCTGTCTTGTGTTGTGCGATTGGGGTCGGTTACAAACCATAACAGTACGACCCGACCCGTCGACGACCCCAGCCAGCACAGACAGTGTATGTTGAGTTTGCCCTTTTTAGTTCCCTCTAACCCACTCTAGCTCCCTTTAGTTTCCTCTGTTAGTTCTCTTGTTAGCTCCCCTGTTAGCTTCCCTGTTAGCTCCCCTGTTAGCCTGTTAGCTCCCCTGTTAGCCTCGTTAGTTTTCCCCACTGCTAGGACTGCCCCTTCAGCTAGCAAGGTCAGTTTCCCCACTGCTAGGACTGCCCCTTCAGCTAGCAAGGTCAGTTTCCCCACTGCTAGGACTGCCCCTTCAGCTAGCAAGGTCAGTTTCCCCACTGCTAGGACTGCCCCCTCAGCTAGCAAGGTCAGTTTCCCCACTGCTAGGACTGCCCCTTCAGCTAGCAAGGTCAGTTTCCCCACTGCTAGGACTGCCCCTTCAGCTAGCAAGGTCAGTTTCCCCACAGCTAGGACTGTCCTTCCAGCTAGCTTGTTCTCTCATGCTGGTCCAGCCCTGTCTGCTAGCCTAGCTCCGGCAGCTAGCGCAGCCTCTATGTTAATGTAGCAGTACAGCTAGCATAGGCCCTGTAGCTAGCAGTGCCCTGGCAGCTTCCCTGTCCCTCTGCTAGCCCCCTTTTGTTGTAGCTTCCCCTGCTAGCATGGCCCAATTTTTTTGTTTGTTGCTTTGTCGTGTCCCCTGCCCCACTGTCTGTGTTTTTGGGTCGCCCGGTGGCTCCCGTGAAGGGGGGGGGGGGGTACTGTGAGGTTCGACTGTTCCCTGGACCTTTAATTCCCTGTCTCCTCACCTCACCAGCCCCCACCCTCGCGATGTTTTACTCTCCTCTGCTCTTCACCAGCCCCCACCCTTGGACTACCTTTCACAGCTGTGATAAGTTATGATTAGCGCCCCAGAGGGCTTTAAATACCTGGACCTCCCCTCCAGTCCTCGTCGGGTCGTTCTGTATGCTGGTTCTTTGTTCTGGACTCTTTATCCTTTTCTGTGTTCAGTGTTCATGGAGTCCTGGACGTTACCATCACCTGCCGCGTCTCCGGCGTGAGACGAGGTGCCAGCCATCACCACCTGTCGCCGTTTGCCTGGAGTGGGACACCGTCTACGCTCTCTAATCCTCTACGGGAGGTTTTCCAGTGTCCCACTCCAGACGTCAAGCCGGTGCGCTCCAACTCCAGACACTCAAGCCGGCGCGCATCGCTTCCTATCCCACGGGAGGATGTGTCTCTTCAAGCCGGCGCGCTCCTACTCCAGACGCTCAAGCCGGCGCGCATCACTTCCTATCCCACGGGAGGATGCGTCTCTTCAAGCCGGCGCGGTCCTACTCCAGATGCTCAAGCCGGCGCGCATCGCTTCCTATCCCACGGGAGGATGCGTCTCTTCAAGCCGGCGCGCTCCTACTCCAGACGCTCAAGCCGGCGCGCATCGCTTCCTATCCCACGGGAGGATGCGTCTCTTCAAGCCGGCGCGCTCCTACTCCAGACGCTCAAGCCGGCGCGCATCGCTTCCTATCCCACGGGAGGATGCGTCTCTTCACTTCCGAGGAGGATCTCCTTGCCAGGCCTCCGCCGTCTGAACCCTGCCATCCCTGTAAGCAGCTCTGGCCCTCGCCCTGTCCAAGGCCTTAACCCTGTTTCTCTGTCCCTGTCTCCAGCCCGCCTCCCCGGGCCTCTGTCCCTGTTTCCCCCTCTCCAGTGCCCCTGTTCCTGCCCTGACCTTTTTGCCCTGGCCCTGTCCTTTAGCCTTAGCCCCTTAGCCTGCTTGCCTCTTAAAGGCACAGTGCCACATTTTTCCCTATTTCTTTGTTTCCAGTATTTTTGTGTTCTCCCTTAAAGGGACAGTGCCGCTTTTTGTTTGTATTGAATAAATGCCCTGTTTTGGCTTACTCTCATACCTGTCTTGTGTTGTGCGATTGGGGTCGGTTACAAACCATAACATGAGGTTAAAATAAGAATATGACTTGGCCTGGAATAAAAGCAAATTGCACGCTCCACGTGACTCTTTCTTGTGCGTGAGTGTGCCCGGTGTAGATCAGTGGCGTCGTTAGCCCTGGGCTTCCGGGGCTCTAGCCCCGGATGTTTTTCTCCTAGCCCTGGAGCTTAAAAAAAAATTACATTTCTTAGATGTCAGCATCCCCATTGTCTGTGCTGAATGTTTCAAAACACACAATTAGCACAACCACACACACAATTATCAGAACACCTCAGATCCTTTGCTAAATTAAACACGTTTCATATGACTTAATTTGAACCAGTTACACACACTGCTATGCTTAACCTAAAACACATTTAGCAATTCTACTTCTCAGTGATTAGAGTACTGTAAGTGAAGTATGCAGAGAATGTGCAAATATACAATAAATTCACCAAACACTACACAAGACCAATGCTGTAGACTGATGAAAATATAATTTATTTATCTCCATATACCCAAATCAATGATGCAGACTGATGAAAATATAAATGTTCTATCCATATAACCAAATCAGTCAACATTTCAACATGGAGAATCACAACAAAACATGTCCCAGTTTTCATGCTACTATGTGCATAACACTCAGCAAATATCAGACAAACATAAAATACTGTATCCAGTAGGCCCTACAGGTTAACATTACAGTAAAACAAAAAAAATTGAAAAGATTTAAATAGAGTACAGAAAATACTAGACATTATCCCTTTGCCTAGCTGGATCTGGCAAGATAATTTTTTGATGTGATTCTCCATGTTGACATGTTGACTGATTTGGGAAAATGGGAGAAAATGTATATTTTCATCAGTCTGCATCATTGGTTGTCTTGTGTAGTGTTTGGTCAATGTATTGTATATTTTCACGTTCTCTGTGTACAGTACTTCACTCTCCTTCCATTTTGGTTGAAGACAGGTGAACTCACCTGCTGCATTTTTATAGTGCTTAAACCTGATTGGTGTATCTACAATTAAGCAATGGTGTGTTTGTGCATCTGATGGCTGTGTTTAACCAATTGGCTCATATGTGTGGTAATTTGACATTCTGTGTCTAATGTAATGCAAGTGTGTTTAGTGTTTTGCAAATCACTGTGTGTATTGTTTTGCAAAAAGTGTGAGGCTGACATTGTGCTTATAGGGGTGCAAATCTGGGCCTATGTTTTGCTCCTTGAGTGTAAAGGTTTTGATAATTGTGTAATACTTTTGATTTTAGTGTTGCAATTGAAGAAAACTGTAAATACTAGAGATGAACTGTTTATTTCTTTTGTACATGTGTGTATGTATGTACAGTATATGTATATGTATATGTATATATATTATATATATATGTATATATATGTGTATATATGTATATTTGTACTCCTGTTGGGGCCTCTTGGACCAGATCAATGTTTTATCTGGCTAAATAAAGGTTAAATAAATAAATAAGAAACTGATGATTTGGTCCTGTTAACTTTGAATTTTCTGGGACTGCCCAGATCCCTCTCATGGACATGGAACTCACTTTGAGAACCTCTAATGATTCTAGTTCTTCAGTATTCATCTCTAATTACTCAAAAATTGCGTATTTCTGTGTTTAAAAAAAATAATAAAGGGGAGGGGGGGGGGGGGGGGGGCGCCGATTTTTTGGGTTAATACAAGTCTATGGTACATTCAGTTTCACCGATGTCACCAAAACTACATAGTGTCCCTTTAATAACACAATATGCGCTCCAGACCAACAGCTGCGCAGTAGCAGTACTGTCTATCTGTATTTCATGTATGTCATATATGTTACGATGAATTGAAAATGGGGGACCCTGATGTAAACAAGACGAAAGTCTTTCTCTGGTCTGCATCCCCTTAACAATTGTATGTATTGAGCTGTACTGTACTGTACCCATTCTGCAATCTGTTAATAAAATTTTCATTCATTCATTCATTCATGCGGGCGCGCTGTGTTGAGAGAGCAAGAGAGAGAGAGAGAGAGAGAGCGAGAGAGAGAGCGAGAGCGAGAGCGAGAGAGAGAGAGAGCGAGAGCGAGAGAGACAGAGAGAGCGAGAGAGAGAGAGAGCGAGAGAGAGCGAGAGAGAGAGAGCGAGAGCGAGAGAGACAGAGAGAGAGAGAGCGAGAGAGAGAGAGCGAGAGAGACAGAGAGAGAGAGAGCGAGAGAGAGACCGCATTAACTCACTTGTTAGTTGAAACGTGGTCCCGGTCAGCAGGGCTTGATGAAGTATTATGTCCACTGTCCCACAGGCCACAGTCACAGACTGTTGTCTTGATGTTTATCCACTGTCCAGACTGCATCCAGCCAAATCGCTTATTGTTAGCACTGTAGCTTTGTTGTTGTCAGCACACATTATCTCTTGAGATAAAGCTGGGAACGAGGTTACAGCACACGGGACATTCAGGAAGTCAAAAAAGATAGTGCTTGCCGATTGGTGCTAAGAACAGCAGGGCGGGTACAAGCGGTGTGACGTAATTGGCAGACTCGACTGTCAATCAAAATGATTCTGTTTTCCGTCAGAACGAATCCAAGCTGGAAGGACCTATTATTTACGAGAGGGGTGGCATTTCTCTCTCTTTCTTTACCTAATATTTAGATGCTATCGTGACATCTTTCATTTGGAAGGGCAGGGCAGTATATCTATATGTGCAACAGTAAAAAAAAAAAAAAAAAGAGGGTGGCATAAAAAGGGCACTTTCTAATGAAAAATGAAAAAGGCAGGTGCCCGGGCACCCCTTCACCCCTATGTGTGCACGTGCCTGCCTCCCGGCCACCGGTAATGACTTATCAGCCAAATGCAACGATAAACCATGAAATTCATTTGGAAAAACCTATTCCAAATGCTATTTATAGGGTTTGACAATAATTACACTAATGTCGCTATTTTACAATTAACTATAATGAATTACGGGTCATACCAAACACGTCAATGTTGAAACTAATGCATGAAAGCTTGCAGTTTTCTTATTCTACTGCTTGGCGCCATATGCGCACGGTCTGAGCTGTGCGTAGACATATGCACAATCTCAAGCACACGTTCAAATTGATAAGTCCCACACTTTGCTTAGAAATGATCGTACGCACGGTTTACACACATATCTGTGCGTACGCACCATTGATAAATGAGGGCCCAGGCTCTGCCTGGAGTAGTATGAAAACTATTGTAGGGCTTAAGGAAGAGGGTAGGACGAATATACAGCTTAGTGGCTATAATTCAGATATGCAGCTAGCAGAGGAATTTAATGAGTTCTACACCAGATTTGATGTGCATGATTTTAAAGAGAAACACTCAATCTCTCATTTGATGACCATAGTACTGTGACCGGGCCCTCATTTATCAACGTGGCGTACGCACAGATATGTGCGTAACCCGTGCGTACGATAATTTCTAAGCAAAGTGTGGGATTTATCAATTTGAACTTGTGCTTGACTTTGTGCGTATATTTAAGCACAGGTCGGACCATGCGTAGGTGGCGCCGGTGGTAGAATATTTTCACAATGCGGAAATAAGCACTGACTGCGCTCTGCGTAACTCAACTCGTTATTATTTTGTGCATATATTGCAGAAATACGGGAACGTTTTGATTATATTTAAAATGCTTTGCCATTGTTAAACGTAATAAGTGGAACCCTGAAGCTGTAAGCAGAATACAAGTCATATGAACACCCACGATAGTTCTTCCCCCTTCCTATAAGAAAGAATAAAAAACGCATTGCAACGAGAACAGACTGAGGTTATTTGTTGAGTGTATGTGTATACAAAACCCTTGCAATAAATGTGTCTTAAATTAATGAAAAGCATACATGCTCTGGACACAGAGCATATATCGTGTGGGTGATATCATGACTTGTATTCTGCTTACAGAATTTCACTTATTTAGTTTTACAATGTCAAAGCCTGAATCAAAACGTTCAGATAATCTGCGATGCGCATTTTGGCTGATAATGTGCCGGTGGCCGGAGTCTCATTCAGGCCTAATTGTATTTAATTCAATTGTAATGTTATTACTGGGGTATCTAAAACATCACAATGCAGATCAGGGTTATCCACTGAAGCCATAATGACTCTGACCAGAACCACGGGCTCATGACGAGCGCACATAATAGGCATTGTAGAGCGCGGAGTTGGCGTGCTGAAATTGATTTAATTTCAGTCATTACAGTGCTTAATGTCGGGTCATCTTGTCATTTATTTTCTGTCACGAGCCTCAGCGTAGGAGCAAGGTGATATTTATCATGACAGGTGTGTGTAGGACCTGTGTACGCACGTGTGATAAATCCAGTTTTTTTTGTGCGTGCACACATTCTAAATTCTGTGCTTAAGTATGGAAATAGAACATTTTCTAAGAAAACTTGATAAATGAGGGCCCAGGTGCAGGGGTGCAGTGCTGGGCATGCGCGGTCAAACGACGTTTGGGCTTCGTCACTGAGGCCGAAGTGCGCGCATCCTATTATTATACAAAGTCTAGGTGATTTAGTGCCGGCGCGACGACACAAAAATGACTCGTCGCGCCGTATACCCCGGCCGCCGGCACTTATCACCTAGACTTTGCATAATAATAGGATACCGACAACCAAATACAAGCCCTGTAGCCTGTAGGTGTGGTGGGGGGTTGCTTGATCTCCAGACTGGAAGGATATCATCTGTTCTGTGCGCAACCGAGGGAACATGTATGCGCGTGCGCGGGAGCACGCATGCGCGGGAGCGCGCATCCGCGGGCGTTTGGCCTTCGCCCATATTACGACTGCACCCCTGCCCAGGTGTTTTAAAAGGTGTAAACCTAAGAAAAGTCCAGGTCCAGACAACTTAGGTGGCCATCTGCTTACTGTCAGAACAGCTAGGCCCTATTTTTTATTTTTCATCTGTCTCTTACTCAGCAGAGGGTGCCATCTTTATGGAAGCGGCCGATTGTGGTGCCGGTTGCCAAGGGTCCTCGTCCCAAGGCTGACGTCAGGCCTGGGGCCTTAACCTCCGTGGTTATGAAGTCATTTGAGAGACTTGTTAAGGAAGAGCTCTTGGGTGTCTGATGCTACCATCACCTTATTGAACCTTCTATTTAAACACCTGGAAGTCAGCAAGAAACATGCTAGGCTGCTTTTTGTTGATTTATCATCAGCCTTTAACACCATTCCGCCACACATAGGCCTTCTACTGTAGTTGAACAATTCTTAGACTCAGGTATTATTGGTTGGGTTCTTGATTTCCTCACAAATAGAACCCAGAGGGTATGGGTGAATGGGGAATTGTCTAGTGAACTAACACCATCCACTGGCTCACCCCAAGGTTGTGTTCCTTCTCCACTCTTGTATATCCTGTATGATTGTAGAAGTCAACATGCCAATAGACACAACGTCAAATTTGCAGTTGATTCTGTAATTGTTAGCCTCTTGAGTGACAATGAGGCCAGCCATGGCCCAGTTGTAGATGACTTTGTTTCCTGGTGTGAAGAGGCATTCCTACAACTAAATGTCACAAAGACTAAAGACATGTGTATTGATTTTAGATGATCTCCACTAGCTTCTCAGAGTAGTGTCATTAATGGCCAGACAGTGGATTTGGTGACCACTTATAAATATCTCGGTTCCATTATTGACAATCGTCTGAAATTAGATTTTAATACTGAAATGGTGTGTAAGAAATGTCAGCAGCGCCTCTTCTGTTTAAGGAAGCTAACCAAATTTCAGGTGGATAAGTCATTGATGATTTTGTTCTACAGGGCTTTCATAGAGTCTGTTTGTTTGTATGGAAACCTTGGCGTTAGACAAAGGAATGCCCTTAACAGGGTTGTGGGGGGGGCTAGCAAGATTGTGGGGGTACAATTTAGCTGTCTGGGTCATATATATGACGAGCAGGTGCTCAATAAAGCGTCATCTATTAGAGCAGACAGCTCTCACCCCCTAAATCCGGAATATCAATTATTGCCTTCCGGACAATATTTAGAGACCCCTGCAGCTAAAAACAATAGGTATAAATTCTCATTTATACGTACCTCCATTCGTGCCATCAATAAAGGAAGCAGGAGGAGGTAGCTTTGAGGTGGGTGGGTGGGTGTGGTGATGGTTGTAGTTGCTTATTTAGCTGGTATCATTATCTGATCTTGTGACCATGTACATGTCTGTCTATGTTCTTCTTGTTTATGTAAGTTTACTATGTTTTTGGAGTTCTTATTATCTGTTGTAACATGAATTGCCCAGTTTGGGACATGCTAATAAACTATACTTGACTTGACTTGACACCTCATGACACCTCCGCTCCGGCCAGGCAAACCTCCTCCAGCGCCCAAGGACCAAACTCTGCACCATGGGAGATCTGGCTTTCTGCTCATCTGCTCCCAGTCTGTGGAATGCTCTCCCTGACCATCTGAGAGCACAACAGACTGTGGAGGGCAATGTTTTTATTTCTACAGTAATACTGACTGACTGTAGCATGTGATAATTTTTCAGACCCTCATCTGCACCTTTGTTTACACTGTTATATTCAGAGTTAATTATAATGTCCACACTGTTTATTTGTTCTCATATTTTTATATTCAGATCAAATTGTATTGCCTTATTTATGTATTTCTACTATTACCCTGCCCATAACTGTACCTCCCCTCCCCTCTCCCCCATGCTGCTATGATGCCCGAATTTCCCCAAGCGGATCAATAAAGGAATATCGATAGGTTATGACTATAACCAAGTTCTGTTAGTTAGGGGCGATGCTTGGCATCACACTGCACTATCTCGCGTACGTGCACGCGTACTGAATAAACCACAAATGTACCTCTAATACCAGTATTAGTCTGACCACACCCCTCATCAGCTTACCTTCATAAGCAGGTGTGTGGTCACCTGCTCTCCTCCTTCCCAAGCTTTCACCACAAGGTGAGGTCAAGGGCTGCAGCGGCCGTCTGATGCCAAGCATCGCCCCTAACTAACAGAACTTGGTTATAGTCATAACCTATCGTTCTGTATCGTTAGTGGCTTAGCTTGGCATCACACTGCACAAGGGAGGCCAAGCGGAGCCACTGGCTGACAAATACACCCCGCTGACAGCCCCCCAAAACCATCAGAACAGGGAGGGCCGAGCCCCCCCGACCCCCCCTAATGGAGGGTATCCCCCCTATTAGAGGCTTCACGGGAAGGCGACGGACCCGACCGTGCGAAGAGGCACTCAAGCAACTTAACGCACAGGGTGAGCAGACCGTGGCTTGACCCCACGACTACACACACGCACAACCCGCATGCCACCCGGGAACGAACGGAGGAACAACCTCGTTACTGCCCCCAGAATCACGGGGTCAAGGGCAAACCCAACCCCGTGGCAAGGCCGTAGCAGCGGAGCGCGAAGGAAGACCCAGACCCACCAAAAGGACTGGACTCCCTGGAATGGGGGCCCGGAGAAGTCCATGATGCCAGCATCAAGACCCCACCAGGTGGGCACGTAGTGCCCCGCCCCCCACATCGCCAGCGTATTCGGACAAAGGCCCCCCAGTTACTGCACCTGGTAATCCCAGGCGGTATCCCAACCAAGTACTAACCAGGCCAGAACCTGCTTAGCTTCCGAGATCGGACGAGATCGGGCGTGTTCAGGTCGGTATGGCCGTAAGCCGAGCGGGCCCCGTCCCCCCAACAGTACACCGCCTGGCACACTAACCCTGCAGAACAGACAGTCAGCATGGCCGTAAGCACACAAAAAAGGTTAACCAACGGAAGCAGGCAGCGCACCGGGGAAAAACCAGGCAACAGGCTGTTAACCCTAGCCTGGAGACTGCGGACGAGACAGGCGCCAGAGGGGACAGCTGAACACAGCCGCCCCGGCGGAAGGAGCGTAAGCTGGCGGTGTTGCATGACCAAGCCTTCATTTAAAAAACCCCACCCAGAGGGGTCGAGGCAGAGAAGGCTGACACGATTGGCAGACGTCATGAACGTGCAGGGGCACCCTCAAACGGTGAACCCGGGAGTTGACACTGCTCCAACACACCAGGGAATCAACCACCTCGGTGTTACCCAATGCGGTGGTTGTTCCTATAACCCCTCAAGAAAAAACTCCAAAACACACCTGCGGGTATACACCGGCTATACCGCAGTACAAGTGTTTCAGTTTCCAAAAAGGGTTAACCCAGGCCTACGGGTCGCAAACATCACTTCGGACCGGGCCTGGCGGTACGGGAAGCACAGGGTCACCAGAGGAGGTCAAAAAACCACCCCCACAGGCCCCTCTTCGCCATGCGTGAGAGAGGAGCGAAAAATAATGGAGAACCAGCCCCTAAGCACACCGTACCTGGTATTCCCCGGCGGTCTCCCAACCAAGTACTAACCAGGACCAACCTGTGTAGCGGCCGAGATCCGACGAGATCGAGCGCGTACAGAATGGCATGGCTGTAAGCCATGACGACAGTGCTGAGTAAAAACATACCCAACCAGGGTCTCCATAGCGCTTAACCCTGTGACACCCAGACCGACCTGGCATTTTTCCCCCTGAAAAAAGCCCAAGTCCCTCAGGGTACCAGAACAGCAGATCTGCATCCCCGGCGGACAACGGGTTCAACTGATCTGGACCAGCGTGACCAGAACCAGTCCCGTGCCCTAACCACGCCGACATGCCTACTCCAGGAGAAGGGCAGATATGCGTGTTGATCTTAACATGAAAAGAAGGCGCCACCCAGACGTTCGGACGAACCGCGCCTGGTGGCCCACCCCAAGGGCGTGAGACCCCACCACATATGTTCAGATCCATCCCGTCATCATCCCCCAGACATGAACGAGAATCCGTCGACAACCCACCCAGGTCATGGGATGTGGTCGTCGGAAGAGGAAAAACCCCCCTCTCAGTTGCTTTATAAAAACGCTGTTTCAACCACAAGCAACCAAGGCGTGCCAGTCAATCGCCTGTTTACAGCGAGCTAGCACTATACGTGCGTCGGGACACACCCCCATCAATGAACAGGCTATTTAGACCTGTCATTGAATCCCCAAGGCGCCCAGGGGAACGACAAGAGGGGTGTGACACTCCCTAACTCCAACACTTCTGGAATAGAAAGAAGGAAGTATCAACAGTATGTATCCCAGTCTACACAGCCGGGGTAAAAAATGTTCACATTTTTACATCCCACCACCCTCCCATAGGAAAGAGACGGGGATCCCCAGAGAGACTTCCCACGCGAGCTGTACAGATTGAAAAGAATATATTGCACCTTGAGCCATGTAAAAAACTGGTTTTAGGGCCTCCGGGGAAGAGGCACTGAACCCATACACACTCAATAAACGAATTGAATCGAATATACATACAATAGAAAAGGACCCTTCTAGAGGGTCCACTCACTTTGACAATCTGAGGAGGAAGGCTCTGTACTCTGATGGAGGCTTCCTCACATGGAAGAAGGAGTCCGAACTCACAGAAGGCCTGAATAGGCGCTTGGTGAGGAGGAGCCCTGACCACCCCCCTGAAAACAGATCCATCACATGGACCTGAACAGCACACGGAAGTCCTACCAACAGAGACGCGCACGGTGACGTACTCTATGGCGGGGGAATTCCTGCGGTGCACACGCCCAATATACCAGGCCGTGGGACCAGGAACTCCCTCCCCCCCCCCCCCCCGTAACGTGCCGAACCGCCACGTGACGGGAACCTTGAAGGACAGGGGGTGTACCCCTGACCGACAGAACAATGGGGAGAGGAAAGGTTACCAGTTCACCCCTTTACGACCCCACACCCATGATACGATGTAACGACAAAAAGAGAATATGACACAGTCATAGTCAGCTCTATGAAGCGTTTCACAGCTCCACACAGCGCATGAGCTAACCTGCTATCTGATTTTTACTAAGGAAAAACACAGAATAGAGAGGGCTCTAAGAACCCCGGTCCAACATACACATGTGCTTCTGTGGCCAGTACAACCCAGTTGTAGGTCACATGACACACACAACCCATCATCACCTACAAAAAATGGCAAAAACACTCAACAGAGGAACGCCGTTTTTTTTCACAATGAGAGAATACATCATTCTTGATTAGTATCGACCACAGGCCTTGCTAAGCACACATGACAGCAACCAAACCAATTTCCCTTTAGGAAATAAGTTTCTCCAGCAGATTTAGCACAACCTCAGCAATCAAGCTAAGAGTTACATCGCATCCCTACCACACAAAAGACACAATTAATGCACAACATGTCTGACAGGAGGATGAAAAAGTCCCCAGGGAACCGGGGGGGAAAACACAATCCTCCTATTTTACCCTCAATACGGCCAGTTAAAACAGGAAAACCTGTTAATGTGTGAACACACTGTTCATTGTCATTACAGTCTGAGAAAGAACATTCTTTTACTCACTTGTCACCAAGCATAGCTTCATAGGTTAGTTGCCTTAGTAGTGAGTACACGGTACACATAAACACCATGATGTTTCTCACACAACAACCAGATCATTACATCCCGTTTGCACGGAGAAGCTAACTGCCAGTGACAAAAACAGCTCACACATAACCCGCAACGTATCCTAAATGCATTGTAGCAACACACGTTTTGGGAAAAACACCGTTATTCACAATACATTTAGCAAAGTAAAACCAGAAGACGTGTTATGAGGTCTGGTCAACCCCGTTCCTACCCGGAACGCAGATCAGCGAAGTGCAGTCTCAAGACACCGTAGAAACACAGCCGTCCTGTGTTGTTCGATCCGGGCAGCGTCGCCGCTCTACCCGTCGCAACGGTCCCTTTGTTGATGCAATCCTTGCCGTCCTGGCTCAGGGCAGGGTCGACGAAAACATCCCCTGTCAAGGATGACGTCGTGGTCAAGAGTGTAAAACATGTTAAAATCAAAGCACGTTCAACAGAATAGCATCAAGCTAACGATCAGAAGCGAGCTCACGGCGGTGCGCGAGAAGCTAAGCTACCCCGCGCCAGGCCATGGCCATAGCAGCAAGCTAACGTTACCTAGCGACCACGACATGCTAGCCCCGCAGCTAACAGCTGACTGGCTAATGGTAGGCCCTAAGCAGGCCATGCAGCGATCCAGCAGGCTAACGCAGCAGTTAACAGCTGACTGGCTAACCGTAAGCTATGAACATGTAAACAATGACATAACACTCACCCAGACAGGCCGCCGTTCTGAACCTCTCCTCACTTTTTAAGAGAAAAGAGAAAACAAGATGTCAACACCGCTTCACAACGGTGACTTTACCACATCCGACGGAAATCAGCACAGTACCAACTGGCCTGTGTAGCTGACTTTGAACATGAATCTGCCGCTATCGCACATTACATGCACATATCCCCTCGTGAAGGAATACTCTCATTTGGATATGAAAGATGGGGCCTTAACACGGTGACAGAGAGAATCCACTCGTCCAGAACACACAGGGATCACCAGTGTCAATGGTCGCGGCCCACTAGTTAAAACTATAATGGTCTCCAGACCAAGGCCTTCTGTCGCCTAGGTGGCTGAACAAAGGACCCTAGCCTGGGGCCGGTTTCCATAGACTTTGTCAAGTAGCCCCCATAGCACTAACAGACAAGTGGAGCCCACCAGCAAACACTACTCACCCAACCTGGAACGCACCGCTTCTCACAACAGCGGCATGTCCGACAGTTCAGCTGTGGCCTGACAGGTTCCACCCCAACAAACACAGCAAGGAACTGCAGTTGAGAAGCATGCAGCGGCGTGCTCCCAATACGAAAACCGGTGGAGGGTTTTTAGAATGATCATCATCTTCTAGACACTCCAGTACGAAGACAATATCGCCGTATTTTCTCGAAAAATAGTGAGAGAGAAAATAAAGATATGATGTCAACGTATCCTTGTTTCCCAAAGCTGTTCCTAATCCAATTTCTTCCATCATGGTGTCAAGTGTGGGGATCTACCGAGGCACTTCTTCCTTGTGGTGAAAGCGAGAAGGAGGAGAGCAGGTGACCACACACCTGCTTATGAAGGTAAGCTGATGAGGGGTGTGGTCAGACTAATACTGGTATTAGAGGTACATTTGTGGTTTATTCAGTACGCGTGCACGTACGCGAGATAGTGCAGTGTGATGCCAAGCTAAGCCACTAACGATACAGAACTTATCTTATCTTGTCTTGTTTTTATGGGTCCTATTTTGATGCTTTGGAACTCTTTGGTAAACACGTGGTTAAGACAGATAGAAAGGGTTAACGTTAGACAAGGTAAAGACATGGTTAGGACAGATAGAAAGGGTTAATGTTAGACAAGGTAAACACGGTGTTAAGACAGATAGAAAGGGTTAACGTTAGACAAGGTAAACATGTGGTTAAGACAGATATAAAGGGTTAACGTTAGACAAGGTAAACACGTGGTTAAGGTGTCCACAGAAAACGTTTTTTTTCAAGGCGGAACGCTTTAGATATATCTATAAAGTCATATTTTACTAATAACACTTAAAATCATTGGTAAACAAAGGTAGTGCTGAAAATCTACTTTGACTGCTGTTTTGACAGGGTTAGGGTCTTTACTCTTGGCTATATTTAAAAAAGAAACGCAACATTAATTAATATGGACTGTATGGATCTATTTATGGTGTGAAATTAAGCTTGTACCGGTACCGGACTGCTTGGGGTTAAGACAGACAGAAAGGGTTAACGTTAGACACCCAGCTGGTTAATTAAATACATAATTTGTGTGTCATAACGCCCAGCCTCTAATGAAACCCTCCTCCTGGAGACTTGAACGTGGCGGCCTCTGTGTTTCTCACGCCGCAGATCGCTCTCTGACCTTTTACCGTGTCATCGGTCAAACAAAGGTCACCCGCGGTGATTGGAAACCTGTCGCCCGTATAAGGGGGGTCCCGTGACCCGCTGCTGAGGGACTGCGCTTGGCGCGATCTCGCTCCCCGGTTACCCTTTAGGAGGCGGCCGTTAGAAGGAGATTTACTGCATTGTCAATGTGTACAAGGAGCCTTTCTGCATGTCTCTCCTAGTTACACACACAGTGCTCCACACACACACACACACACACACACACACACACACACACACACACACACACACACACACACACACACACACACACACACGCCATCCTGTCAGGAGTTAATGCCCAGGGTCGCCCGCAATGCAACGACCCGCAATTTAGGGTTCAGTGCACTCAGGGCAGTTTGGCAGACATAAGTGTGCACTATACTGTGTGGACGTAGCCTATACCAGTCACCCGGCTCTCAACAGGAACACACCCTCCCCTGTTGGTACCGGGGATCGAACCGGTGACCTTTGGGTTACCAGTCGGGCCTCTCCTCCACCTCTCATCCCCCCGAACCACCGTGAGCAGAGGATTGAATGAGGCAATCAGGCTTTTAAATCAGGCGGAAGGTCAGCTGGTGAGACGTGCTTCTCCCCTGGATACCGGCCGTGTGAGAGAGCAGGGTAAACCCGGATACCGGCGCTGTGAGAGAGCAGGGTAAACCCTGGATACCGGCCGTGTGAGAGTGCAGTGCAGGGTAAATGGAAGGGATGGGCAGCTTCTAGTTTCAGGTACTGCGGTGATATGGTCTTTCCAGCGTCATGATGCACTCTCTCTCTCTCTCTCTCTCTCTCTCTCTCTCTCTCTCTCTCTCTCTCTCTCTCTCTCTCTCTCTCTCTATCTCTCTATCTCTCTGTGTCTGTGGCGGCAACAAATGGCTAATTACATCACGAGAGGTGCACTTTGTCCTGTGAACCGGTAGATGGCTCTGCGCTGACACCGTGTGGTTGGAACGGCAAGATGCATTTACTGTGATGTAAATGATTCCCTGTTTAGAGATAACCAGTGGTGCAGTCGTAATATGGTATATGGGCCAAGGCCAAACGTCACGTGCACGCGCGCTCCCGCGCACGCGCATACATGTATCTCTCCTCTTTCATGAGTCGGAGCTGGGGACGAGACGGGCGGTCTTTTGTCACAACACTCCACACACACGCACACACACACGCACACACACACACACACACACACACACACACACACACACACACACACACACACACACACACACACACACACACACACACACACACACACAGTCTAGGACAGGTGATAAGTGCCGGCCGATACGGCGCGACGAGTCATTTTTGTGTCGTCGCGCCATATACCCCCGCCGGCACTTATCACCTAGACTTTGCATAATAATAGGATGCTCGCACTTCTGCCTCAGTGACGTAGCCTAAACGTCGTTTGACCGCGTATGCCCACCACTGCATCGCTGGAGATAACAGAAACAGAACCGGCCTTAAGGTTCAGGAAGCCTGTTTTAACATCAAATATGGGGCCCTTATCTTATATTAATGTACATTTACAAGAGAATGTGAAGTGGGCCTTTCTCTCACTCTCTCTCTCTCTCTCTGGCTAAACCAGTGATTCTCAAAATGTGGGGTGCAACCAGTGGTGCGTTATTGAAATCATCTGGGGTTGCACGCACCGAATGGCGCCACGTGCACGCACGCTCCCGGCGCGTGCGTACGCTCCCGCGAATGCGCATTTAATGTCCCCTCGCTTGAGCACAGACTAAAGACAGTGCCTAATTGCCTCTACGAATGGAATGTAACACATGTCATTCACAACAAGTTAGTATCTGAGAACGTATTTAACACACCTGACGACCGGCGCTATTGATATGCAAATAGCGAGTACTTATCTGGGGTTGCACCCACGTCCCATGAAGAACGCATGACTGGGTGCAACCAAATGGGGAGAGCCTGCGCACACAAGAGACATTTTCTGCGTACTTCTCAACCAAATCAAATCAAATGTATTTGTAAGGCCCGACAACACACATTAATGTCCCCATGGGCCGGAAACGTCTTCTCTAAACAAGTCAAGAAGAAACATCACAATAAATCGAGAACAAAACAAAAAACACCATGAAATCCTAAATAAAATGTAAAGTAAATAAATTCAACACTCCCAGATGCCAAGGAAAAACTCACTAAAACCTATAATAGGAATAAAGCACCACAGGCAATGTAGTATAGATAGAAACATAGGTCCGCCTACATGGTCTGGATATTTTTTCGCCACCTGTTTTTTCTTAATCCTTGAAGTGTCTATTTAAAGATTTTAACAGGTAACAGGTTAAAGTCAAGGTAGACCGCGCTCTCAGTATATGACACTGGGTGCTGAAATACCAAGGATTATATGGAAGAAAGCAGGAGGCCGGACCAGCACTCTCAGATTAAATTCTTTTTTTAATGGCAGCATATAAAACAGACATGTTTCGGAACAGGTGTTCCATCTTCAGTGTTAATAGGCTAGCAATGGTAGCTTGTAAAGGTGGGAGCTATATACCATGTGGGCAGGAAGTGACATCATTGAGGTGAGTTTGGGAATGCTATTCAACTTTGACCTCCATAGTAAGGACTTTATAATGTAAAATGTTAAAATAAACCAGAAACTCAATAAGACAATTGCAAACCCAAAATTCTATAAGAAAAGAACAGAAAACAAAAACAGAAGGAAAAACAAGAGGAAAACATTTCACCATTCGTAAAAATAATAATAATAGTAATAATAATATAATCATGATAATAAAAGTAATAAAAGTCACTTAGTGTAGGAAACAGGATAACACGTTTTTTTCATTCATTCCCTTTGGTTCAGTACCATTAACACATCCACCACCAAAAACGGCTTACGACGGGTTTCAAGGTCATGCGAATTACGCCATTCCACGCCGTACGACGTTATTGAGATCATATTTAATTTTTTCGCCATGGTATCCATAATTCCCTCACCCACCCTCGGCTGAGACAGTGGGACTTGGCACAACCGTGCAACGCTTTAATACCACCGCCTGGTGGATGATCGGGCGAGTTACAACCGGAAATGGATCTCTGGTGATCTCCGTGCATCTGGGAAATGCGTCTGGCAGTCACATATTGTTGCGGGACTCTAGACACACATCCGTGTATATGGATCGCTGCCATAACTCAATAATCAATATGATTTGGCCGTTTATTTCGCCATACAAATCGGAAATGGATCTAGTCGATCTACGTCAAATAAGTGGGATATTTTTCCTCGAGTCTCATCGGCCAACGGTAAGAGGACAGTAACGTTACTTTCAGCGTGAGTGTTTATTATTATTCATGCAAACTGCTCTGATCGATATATCACCCATACTACATAAAGCATTTACTGACGATCAAATCAAATCAAATCAAATTTATTTATAAGGCCCGACAACACACGTTAATGTCCCCATGGGCCGTACATGTCTTCTTTAAACAAGTCAAGAAGAAAACATAACAATAAGTCAAGAACAGAACAAGAACACCATAAGGTCCAACAAATTTTTAATAAATGCAAATAAATGAAAGAATGCAAGCACTCCCAGACATACCCCAAGTTTTTATTAACAGATTGCAGAATGGGTACAGTACAGTACAGCTCAATACACACAATTGTTAACCCTTTCACTGCCACACTACCAAACGGTTAACCCTTTCACTGTGACAATACACAGTATGTTAACCCTTTCACTGCATATATGTAGTATCCTCAAGAATATGTGCATAATCTTGTGTAATTTTTGCAATTGTACATATCTAATTTAAATGATTAGAAGCATTATGGTAAACTTTATATTACCAGCTATACGTTAATATAATTAACCAAGTTCACATTGTGAGATGGAGAGTTCAGTGTTCTGATGGCCTGGGGGAAGAAGCTGAGCCGGAGTGTCTCTGTTCTCGTAGTGTGTGTACGGCGTTTGCCTGACCGCAGCAGCTTGAACAGGCTGTTGTTGGGGTGGTGGAGGGTGTTTAATTATTCTGCAGGCTCTGGATTTGCACCTCCTGTTATATAAGACCTGCAGGGGTGGTAGTGCAATACCCGTAGTACGCTCTGCTGAGCGCACCATTCTCTGGAGTGCCTTCCTGTCCTGTGCCGTGCTGTTTCCAAACCAGGCAGTGATGTTTCCAGTCAGAATGCTCTCTACAGCCCCGGAATAGAAGGAGTGGAGTATCTTCCCCGATACTCTGAACTTCCTTAACTGTCTCAGGTGATAGAGGCGCTGTTTAGCCTTTTTCACCACAGAATATATGTGTGTTGACCATGTCAGGTCCTCTGTGATGTGGACTCCCAGGTACTTGAAACTGCTCACCCTGCTCACCCTCTTCTTGGACCTAGTAAGGTTTCGTCATTAATCCAATGTACAGTTACCCCCCCCCCCCCCCCCCTATCCCACCCCCCGCCCCACCCAACCACCTCCAATGTACAGTCCGCCTCCCCCACCCCACCTCCTATACAATGTACAGTCTCTTTGTCAAATGTATATACTCTCTTCTTTTTTTAAACTCTTTTTGTATCACAAACAGTGTATTTGTAAATCTGGTATGTCATAAATCCCCAATCCCATTCAATCTAGTTAGCTGCAGCTCAAATGTATCCCCTTGCCCCACTTTGCCTTTTATGTCTCTGTCTGTGTGTTGTGTATTTAAGTATTATTGAGCTGTACTGTATTGTACCCATTCTGCAATCTGTTAAATAAAGTTTTCAATCAATCAATCAATCAATCAAATTTATAACACTTTATTTTTGATTGGTCAATTTCACACCAATGATGTGATTGGACAATGGGAATTTCCGGGCGTGGTTAGAAATCAGGAAGACCAGCTGGCCTGTCGCTGCTCTCTTCAGTCAGCTTACCTAGTCATTTCTTCAACAACAACAACAACACAAACATCGAACCCATATATTGCCACAAGGACGCCACGCACACCAGGAAATCTCTCGCTACGGAGGTTAGTAGTGTACAAATGATATAACTGGGTATATAAAGTGTAATTTAATATTAAATAAAAATAGTGTTATTTCTATGGGCCATTTAGACGTCTTTTAAACGTCTATTCAACGTAATATTGCTCAGAGGGATACCTCGTGTATAGCTATGCTAGGTCTAATGGCGCAAAAGTATAATGCGCCAGGAGTTTTTTAAATGAATACAGTATATAGTAAACATCCTAACCCAACAGCAGTCATAGAGTGTATAATTTCAGCAGTACGTTTGTTTACCAATAGGTTAAATTGTTGTTATCTGCAGGCCTGGGCCTGTATTGTGTAAGCCCCTTTCTATTACGGTGCACTGGGCCTTTGTATCGTTGATTAGCCGCATTAGCAAATGTGAGCTCCGTTTGTAAACTCGGCGAGCAACGCATCCAATAAATGCGTCTTTAACATGCTTTCTATCCTCGCCATTACTATATGCCCGTCGCGGTTAAATAATAAATACGTTAGCTGCTAAGCTAGCTAACAAGCTAGCTCCGCGTGGCAAATCTACACGCTTCCGGTCTCTCGTAACCTACGTCATCCCCCGCTAAGAGTCACGGGAGATGTAGTAAATACAACAGTCCTTCCTTAATAGTAAACAAGGCTGGCTATGGCTAATTAGCTTGCACGGCGCGCTTTTACAGTTTACCTGCCGAGTTGGTGTGTGTTTTGAATTCTGAGGGTAACTGTTATAGTAGTGTGGGGTATACGGTGGACGTCGTTGCAATGATTTGGGCGGAACAGAGTATTTTAGGGTCATTTTTTAGTACATTGTCATGAAATACTTCGCTCGGAAACGAGGCTGGCTATGGCTAATTAGCTTGCACGGCGCTATTTTCACAGTTTACCTGCCGAGTTGGTGTGTGTTTTGAATTCTGAGGGTAACTGTTATAGTAGTGTGGGGTATACGGTGGACGTCGTTGCAATGATTTGGGCGGAACAGAGTATTTTAGGGTCATTTTTTAGTACATTGTCATGAAATACTTCGCTCGGAAACGAGGCTGGCTATGGCTAATTAGCTTGCACGGCGCTATTTTCACAGGTTACCTGCCGAGTTGGTGTGTGTTTTGAATTCTGAGGGTAACTGTTATAGTAGTGTGGGGTATACGGTGGACGTCGTTGCAATGAATTGGGCGGAACAGAGTATTTTAGGGTCATTTTTAGTACATGCTGTGTATCAATCAATGATGTCACTCTTCCTTTGTAAATATTGTGTATATATAATATCTGCTCTGATGAATGAATGAACATTCATTTAACAGATTGCAGAATGGGTACAATACAGTACGGCTCAATACATACAATTGTTAAGGGGATGCAGACCTGAGAAAGACGTTTGTCTTGTTTCCATCAGGGTCCCCCATTTTCAATTCATATAGACATTTATGACATACACAACATACATGACATTTATGGCATAGGGACATATAGGTATTTAGTACTGATACATTTGTGACATAAACGGTATTCAAATATACAGTACTGTTACCCCTAGATCCTGACAGAGTATATACATATGATGGGGAGGGGACTGTACATTAGCAGGGGGTGGGGGTTTGGGGCATTTACGATGGCCAGTTTCGAATTGCAGCCTCCCATAGGTGCTCTTTAAGAGCGGTTTTGAATGTGGGCAGGGATTCACATTCCTTTACAGCTTTGGGTAGGGCATTCCAGTGATGTACTTGTCTAGTCATGGTGTTGTGTAATGTGATATTTGATATCTGTTTAACTTCCGTTTTCTTTCCAGCTGGTGGAGGCCTGACGATCAAGGCTTTTCGGTATGTGAGCAAACCCTCCCTTCTATCCTTATTTGAATTGATAAGCAAACCAACATAATAATCAGGGTTTGCACAAGGTCCTTGAAGTGGAAGTGCTTAAAGTGCTTTGATTTTTTACACAAACAAATCCAGGTCTGGAATTCCTTAAATACTCAATTTCTTAACATTGTGCTTAAAAGGTCCTTGAAATTCTAATCTACCATTCGCATTGAAAGTTGTTCATCCATGATAAAATTGTTCTGAATCAAGAAATGTAATTATTTTTTATTTAAAGTGTAACCAATTGTCTGAAATTCTTAAAAATAGAGCTTAGAAAAGTACTTAAGTCCTTGAATTTCATTTAGCAATTTCTGTGGGAACCCTGAATAACAATACATTTTTTATTTATGAAGCACCTTTCAGTGTGACACATGGCTTCCAACTACTTAAAAAAGTGGAGCGTAAAACGGTCTAGAGTAGGTGCCACCGTATAGTCGAGCAGTGATGAGGAGCCATCGGAAGATAATGTGCCACAGCGTGAGGAGGGGGGCACACGTGAGGAGAGGGACATGCAATGATGAAAGTGGACATGTCTAGCTTACCACAAGAGGAGGGGGACACATGTTAGACTAGGCAGAATTTCAGAAAATGTGCTTGTATAAAGTGCTGAAGGCATTTCGTGTTTATTTTTGGTACACAACATTTCTAGGGGTATTAAGGAGTGCTGAATCCAAATTTGCTGTATACCAAGCTCAAAAATGTCAAATAAGGCCACAAAATTGAGAAATCCAACATGGCCGCCAGCACCAGGCCCTCTCTCCACAAAAACAGGTGCTAAACCCACAGTTTTTATTCTACTGACATGAAACTTTGCACAGAACATCTGCACCTATGGAGGAAGAGAGTAGGAATATAGCTGGGGTGCAACCATGAGTAACAGGGTGTTTTTGACTGTCTAACTGTAATCTTTGTATAGGTGAGGATAAAAAAATGACATTTATTCAGTGTTTGCAGGAATACGACAGCAATTTGGTAATAACTGTACAGTGTAGGACACCAACATTAGAATCCCCCAAGTCTTAGCTTTCTCCAGGCACCAAGTTTATGCAAGTAGCTCTTATAGCTCTGGATATATAAGCATTTTAATGTAAGCATGCTGTTTTAGGCGAATTTTCAAAAAATAAATGGTGGGGCTTAATGAGTTAAGTGTGACTACACAAGGTACAAACCTGAATTAAATGTGCTTTTGTAAGTTTTCTTACATACATCAACAAGGACGTAGTCACACCGGAGATTCAAGAATCCATACTTGGCGCAGAACACCTTGGACAGGCACAACTGAACATGTTTGTGGACAAACGTTTGTGTGAACCTCCAGATAGTGACCAGCACCTGAACCTGAAATCACCCATTCGAAAGAACAAAGCCAAGACATTTGCCTCTTTGTATGAAGTTGTGCAACTTTCCAAGAACAAGCAAAACACCATCAAAGTGGACAGGCAGATTCTACAAAGGCTCATCACAGCTTACAGAGCAGGTCGTAAGGTAGACCATGACAATATCCTCCAGCATGAGCTCAAGCCCATCACGCCATCTCTGGCCACAACTAACGGGAGTCTACATTCCACCAACAAGTCTGTGTTAGCAAATATACTGACGAAACAAGTTAAAACCCCTGCAGATCTTACCCTTCAGGGACCCAGCTGCCTGGTCATTGATGGCCAAGCTCTGGTAATGGCACTCGGAAAGCCACCTGACACTACAACATTTGGTGACTATGCCAACAAGTTCACTGACACTGTGTTGAAGATGGGAGCAAAATACCAGAGGGTAGATGTCGTCTTTGACAGATACCATGACCAATCCATCAAAACAGGCACAAGGGTGAAACGCAAACAGCGCCACAGACCAGTATGTCGTGAAATCAAAAACAAGTCTGTTCCACTTCCTGCCGATTGGTCGAGCTTCATGGCCCTTGAAGACAACAAATCAGATATCGCTCAACTACTCTCAAACCACCTGATAGAACACAGCCCGGATGATGAACCTGTAGTTGTAGTATCAGAGAGGTTTGCTGAAGCGACAACTGTCAAGTCAACAGATCCAGATCTTGAAGTCTCCTCTCTGAGTGCTGACCACGAGGAAGCTGATACACGTCTGATTTTCTCATCCAGGCTCCAGTGGAAACAATCGTCGTGTCAGCGCGTGACACAGATGTGCTGCTTCTACTCTTGGCTCACTATGACAGAATCCGATGTACGCATCTCTACATGAAAGCTGGATCTCTACATCTCTACATCCACCTGCAAGACTGTATACTCTAGACTGTTTGTCGTTAACAGAATTGTGAACATAATGCCTATAACAGAGAGAAAAAAAGGAATGAAGGAACAGAATAAATCACTGTAAGGACAATTGTATCATGTGTTAGAATATACTTGTACAGGAGCTGGCTATAATCTTTTAATTATCTTCTACTCTATTCTATTCAGGAAGAGTCACATGGCATGTATCGAAGCATGCAACTGTAAGAAAGTCAACACCTGCCGGAACACAGAGGAAGAGTGTGAATAAGCTGTCACTGTAAGGATTACTGTAACAAGTATTCAAACGTACAGAGGAAGATTCCGGTAAAAAGCGGGAAGGTGGAATAGCTTTCATGTTGAACAACAATTGGTGTGATCCAGGCAACGTGAAGGAGCTTTCAAACCACTGCTCCCCAAACCTGGAGTATATATCCATCAAGTGCCGGCCATTCTTTCTCCCGAGAGAATTAACGTCGGTCATTCTGATCGGAGTGTATATTCCACCACAAGCAAACACAGGCGACGCGCTCTCCAAGCTCCACAACGAGGTAAACAAGCTCCAAGCAGCTAACGTTGACGCTGCTATTGTGGTTGTGGGTGATTTCAATAGCGCTAATCTGAGAAAAGTGCTGCCAAAATTCTACCAGCATGTGACTTCTTCTACCAGAGGCAGGAATATTTTAGACCATTGCTACTCGCAATTTAAGAGCGGTTAAAAATCACATGCTGCCAGTCCTTTCGGCAAGTCAGATCACGACGCCATCTTTCTTGTACCGCAGTATAAACAAAGTCTCAAGCGCATTCCTGTAGTATCGCGAGAGGTGAAGCGCTGGACGGTGGCGTCGGAGGAGACGCTCCAAGCTGCACTAGAATGTACAGACTGGGGGGTGTTCCGCGATAACACAGATAATATTAATGACTACACGGAAACAGTGCTGGACTTTGTTTGTACTTTGGTAGAAGAAACAATCCCCTCTACCACAATTAGAGTTTACCCAAACCAAAAGCCCTGGGTAGACAAATCCGTCCGTGAAGCTCTGAAGGCGCGCACCTCAGCATACAATGCCAGGCTTGTGACAGGCAACATGAATGACCACAAGGTGGTGAGATACAATGTTAGGAGGACAGTAATAGAAGCAAAAAGGCGCTACAGGGATTCAATTGAACTTCAATATGAACAGGCTGACTCTAGAGCTATGTGGCAGGGCCTCAGAACGATGACAGATTACAAAGGCACCTCCCTCAAACTGAACAGTGACATCCAACTGGCAAATGATCTCAATACCTTCTATGCAAGGTTTGAGGCTCGGAATAACAGCACCAGCCTACAAACCACTGCAATGGAGGAGGGGGGGGGGGGCACTGCTGATGGAGACTCAGTGTTCAGGATAACAGAACATGAGGTGAGGAGGACGTTTAAGAAAGTGAATATCAGGAAGGCAGCAGGTCCGGACGGTATCCCCGGCCGCGTCCCAAAAGTCTGTGCCGACCAACTGGCCCCGGTATTCACTGACATATCCTTAGAACAGGCTGTCATCCCCACCTGTCTGAAGAAGTCCACCATTATCCCTGTACCCAAAAAAATCCAAGCCAGCTTGCCTCAACGACTACCGCCCTGTAGCTCTCACCTCCATAGCCATGAAGTGCTTTGAGAAGCTAGTGAAGGGCTACATCTGTTCCTCCCTCCCCATCAACCTGGACCCCCTGCAATTTGCATACCGCCCCAACAGGTCCACGGAGGACGCCATAGCCCATGTGCTGCACACAGCAGCATCACACCTGGACAAGAGGCAGGGGAACTATGTGAGAATGCTATTCATCGACTACAGCTCAGCATTCAATACCATAGTCCCCTCCAAACTCATAGCCAAGCTCAGGGACCTGGGCTTGAACTATGACCTCTGCCAGTGGGTCTTGGACTTCCTGACGGGCAGACCCCAGGTGGTGAAAGCAGGCAACTACACCTCCTCATCCAGCACTCTCAACATAGGGGCCCCCCAGGGCTGTGTCCTGAGTCCCCTCCTCCACTCCCTGTACACACATGACTGTGTGGCACAGCGGAACAACAACACAATCATCAAATTTGTAGTGGTAGTAGTGGTGGGCCTGATCTCTGCAAACGATGAGAGGGCCTACCTGGAAGAGGTTAAGGTTCTAGCGGGATGGTGTCAAGAGAACAGCCTCTCCCTGAACATCAGCAAAACAAAGGAGATGATTGTGGACTTTAGGAGGTCGGAGTCAGGGACTACAGCCCCCTCAGCATCGACGGGGCACCGGTTGAGAGAGTGAACAGTTTTAAGTACCTCGGAGTCCACATATCCGAGGACTTGACATGGACCACACACATTGACAGTGTTATCAAGAAGGCACGACAACGCCTCTACTTCCTTAGGCTCTTAAGGAAGTTCAACGTGAGTCAGAAGATCCTCAAGAACTTCTACTCATGCACAATAGAGAGCATCCTGACTGGCAATATCACCTCCTGGTTTGGGAATAGCACTGCACAAGACCGCAGCAGACTACAGAGAGTGGCCCGTTCAGCCGAACGCACAATTGAAGGTGGGCTTCCCACTCTCCAAGACATTTACAACAAGCGGTGCATGGGCAAGGCTAAGAGAATAATCAAAGACTCCAGCCACTCAAACAACTGCCTCTTTGAACTGCTGCGATCAGTAGGGTGACCAGGTGTCCCCCTTTTGGTTGTACTGTCCCACCATTTGACCAAATGTCCCGCGTCCCTCATATTGAGAGGATGACCCTCTTTTCGAAGCCATAAAAAAACATGCGTCTAAAAGCCCCTCCCTACAGACAGTAAACGTAGCAACCCGCCTCTTGTCCACACACATTGCTCTGATTTGTTATAGTACTTTAGCGCGCTGCTTGCCTGTTTGTGACGTGACTGAGACTGAGTCGTGACGCTACCTCATATCGCAGATCTGATTGGTTATAGTAATTTAGCGCACTGCTCTGCTCGTGAGAGTTGAACTTGTGACGCTACCTCATATCGCAAATCTGATTGGTAAAAAAAAACACAACAACATTACAAGCGAACTAGTTCAAGATGGAAAGCAGTAAAAAGAAACGGACCTGCAGTTACAACCAAGACTGGCAAACGACACATGACTGGGTGAGGCAGATGGCAGGCAATCCGCAGCAGGCTTTCTGTGTTTTGTGTCATAGTTCGTTGAGGAGAATACGACTTGAAGCGCCACAGTGGACGTGAGTCTCAAATGAAAGTGGCTCACCAAAAAGAAACATCCAGATCTATGGATACGTTTCTTTTTAAACCAAACAATGATAGCCAGACGGACAAGGTCACTGCAGCGGAGATAACAAGTGTCTATCACACAGTTAGGGTGACCAGATGCAAACACAAGACATTCCTGTGATGACGTTTGAATATTTAAAACAGATGTTAGGTGGTATTTAATTTGTATTTATTTTGATTTAACCTTTAACCTTTGATTTAAATCTATTCAGTGAAGACCATGGCAGTTATTCTAATAAAAAATTTACATTATCTATCTGTCCCACTTTGTCCCACCAAAATCTTACTGTTGTCCCACTTTGTCCCACCAAAATCTTACTGTTGTCCCACTTTTGGACTTTTTGCATCTGGTCACCCTAGCGATCAGGCAAGCGATACCGGAGTCTCCATGGCAAGCACAGAGAGACTCAGAAGGTGCTTCTATCCCCAGGCCATCAGGATGCTCAATGAATGAACAATGAACAATAAGCAAACCATCAACACACCCACAGCGCACATACACTCACTTAAATAAACAACACACTGTATCACCCACTTTACCACTTTAGACACAATTTACACTTTATATTTATATTATTGGTAAGTAAATTGCACATCATTCTCATTCCTTATTGCACCTCACCACTACAAGGTGGCACCACAAGCTAAGCTATACCTCACCATTTTTGTACCAGCTGTACATACTGTATATATAGAAACACTGAACAATTTTGTTGTTTACACTTGTTTACGTACTTGACTTCTTGACTTTCTATTTTATACTTATTATACTTATTTTATACTATCTTGTTATTATCTAGCACCCTCTCAGGAGCAACACAGAAAGAAACATTTCATGCAAAGTATTCTGTATTCTGTATGATAACTAATAAAGAAACTTGAACCTTCACTTATATTGATATGGTAAAATAATATTTTTATTTTATTATATTATAATCTATTCTATTCGGGAAAAGTGGCATTGGATGAATCATGCAACTGCAAGACACCTGCGACACCTGCCTGAATACGATTGATGACTGACAATAAATTACTGTACCTAAGCTACTGTATGCATATTAAGGACTATCTAATTTGCATAAATGACATGTTGATTAAAAAAAATCAAGAGAAAAGAGTTTGATGAATAAATCCATGGCCTGGGATCATCCTGCTTTTCTTTCTTATTTGGTTGATGAGTTATGCATCAATAACGACCACCGTTTCTGCTATAAATATGAGTTTCAAGCAACATTTTCACAACTGATCTAAAATCAGGATATGATTTTAAATTCCTCATGTATGCAAACATATAAAAACACATTTCATTCATGTTTCTACCTTGTTTAGTCAAAAAGATATGCACTTAAATAGACTTCAGCCTGGCGCTGGCGGCCATGTTGGATTTCTCAATTTTGAGGCCTTATTTGACATTTTTGAGCTTGGTATACAGCAGATTTGGATTCAGCACCCCTTAATACCCCTAGAAATGTTGTGTACCAAAAATAAACACGAAATGCCTTCAGGGTTATGATTTTCTGAAAATTGACCCTGTCTATGTGAGGAGAGGGACACACGTGAGGAGAGGGACATGCAAGCGGACGTGTCTAGCTTACCACAAGAGGAGGGGGATACACGTGAGGAGAGGGACATGCAAGCGGACGTGTCTAGCTTACCACAAGAGGAGGAGGACACACGTGAGGAGAGGGACATGCAAGCGGACGTGTCTAGCTTACCACAAGAGGAGGGGGACACACGTGAGGAGAGGGACATGCAAGCGGACGTGTCTAGCTTAGCTCAGCAAAGCTCTAACCAAGGGAGTGAGGAAGAATCTGAGGAGCATGAGGACTTCAGGGACAATCCAGACTCCAGTGACTCAGACGGAGAGCTTGTAGAATTAGACTCCGCTTCAGAGGATGAAGTCACTGTCACAAATTTAAGACAAGACCTTGCAGCTTGGGCCACAAGCACAAACCAAACACAGAGGTGTTTAAATGACCTGCTGCACATCCTCAGTAAACATGGGCACAATCTGCCTATAGATTTGCGTACACTACTTGAGACCCCACGTTCTATTGTGAGCCATGATAAGTGTGGGGGGAAATATATATATATATTTTGGCCTTGAAAATGGCATCATCAAGCATCTAAAGCAGTGCACTAGCCCTACTGGACAGGTTGCTGTTGATATAAACGTAGATGGGGTTCCATTGTTCAATGTCCTCAAAAACCCAGTTTTGGCCGATTCTGGGTAAACTTAAGGACACAGAGCCATTTATTGTGGCCATCTATTGTGGGACTTCAAAACCTGACCCAGTGGAGGACTATTTGTATGACCTGGTACAGGAAATGAAAACCATTCAGGAACGAGGCATTTCTCATCTGGGGACGGTATTTAAAATAAAATTGAATGCCTTTATATGTGACGCTCCAGCAAGAGCCTTTCTGAAGTGCATTAAAGGCCATAATGCTTACCAGGGCTGCGAACGATGTGAGGCTCAGGCCAACAGAGTAGAGGGCAGGATGGCCTATACAACACAAGGTGATTTTGAAGGAAGAACGGATGACAAATTCTGCCAGGTTCACTACACACTCCACCAGAAGCAGCCGTCGCCCCTCATTGCTGCTGGCGTTGGTTGTGTCAGCCAGTTTGTACTAGATTATACTTAGTTTGCCTTGGGTGTGTAAAGAGAATAATCGCATATTTGATCAAGGGTCCATCGAAATGCAAACTGCCACCAAGACAGAGACAGGAAATCTCAGACCGGCTAAAAGCCTTAAGGGGAGCAATGCCATCACAATTTGCCAGGCAACCCAGGGGTCTGGACGAATTGGATCGCTGGAAGGCTACAGAATTTCGTCAGTTCCTTCTATACACTGGGCCAGTTGTGCTTCAAGGCATACTACCTGATGACCACTACGACCACTTGATGTGTCTTACAGTTGGCATGTCATTCCTCCTGGAGTCGGACACTAAACGGAGAGAAACACATTGTGAATATGCCAGGGCTCTGCTGAAGCACTTTGTTGATAATGCTGTGGAATTTTACGGTGAGACCTTTCCTGTATACAACATCCACAGTCTTCGGCACCTGACTGATGATGTTGTGAATTTCAAGTGCTCCTTGAATGAAATATCATGCTTTCCATTTGAAAACAGTCTGCAGTCCATCAAGAAAATGGTGCGAAGTAGCCATAACCCAGCAGTGCAAGTCGCAAAGAGAGTTGCGGAGCAGGAGTTTGCGAAAGCAAAAAAAAAATCTCCAAAGACATGCTTTGTGTCCACCAACACACGAGACGGGTGTTTCATCATTGCCAATGGGATCGCATTTGTCCGGGAGAAGAGGAGTGATGGCAGAATGGTGGCTGATGTTATAAACTTCAATGATGCCAGTAATGTCTTTGAACGGCCATGCGAATCAAAGCGGCTTAACATTGTTTATGTGGAGCAGCCCATGAGGAAAGCAAATTGAAGATTGCTCGCAAAGAGAGACTTGCTCTGCAAAGCGGCTTGTCTCCCACACTTGGAGGGTTTCGCCATATTCCCACTGTTGCATTCAATTGAATGACTTGACATCCTCCGTCACTCCCACTGCCCGCATGTCCTCCTTCACTGTGTCCATAAACCTCCTCTTCGGCCTTCCCCCCCTCCTCTTTCCTGGCAGCTCCATCTCCAGCATCCTCCTCCAAATGGAACGCCCTACCCACCTTCAAAACCGCTATCAAAGAGCACCTACGGGAAACTGCAAAACTGGCCCCTCCAATGTACAGTAAATGTCCTACCCCAATAATACATGAGACCCTCTTCTTGGAATCAAGTAAGGTTTAGTCCAATGTACAGTTACCCCCGCCCCCTCCCCCACCCACCCCGCTTGCCCAAACTGCTCAACATTGGCTGTTCTTCTGATGTAGACATTTTCGATTCAGAGGTCCTGGTAAATATACAATTTCCTGATCTTAAAACCCCTAACCAAACCCTAACCCAGTGGTTCCCTAACCTCTGGGCACCCCAGCCGTTCCATGTATTTGTTCAATTCCACCACCAGCACACCTGATTAAACTAATAAAGGGCTTGTTAAGTTGAATCCGGTGTGCCGGTGGTGGAATTTAACAAATGCATGGAACGGCTGGGGTGCTGGAGAGGATTTGGAAGTACTGCCCTAACCCAATGCTCTAATTTTCAACTTAAAAATGTCCATGTGTATACAATGTAAATGTGTGGCGATACTAAACAGTCATTCTACTATACAGGCTACCTACCAAGGCTACCTACCATGTCTCAACGGGTGTCCTCACGGGAAAAAAGAAATAAAAAAATTACACCGACTATGGTACGTTTTTCTTATTCTATTTTATAGCTTGTCTATTTTAGAGTTATAACTGTTGAACATAAGACCATCTTTCTTGGTTGTTTGATTGATTGATTGTTTTGTTGGTTGTTTGATTGATTGATTGTTTGATTGTTTTATTGGTTGTTTGATTGATTGATTGTTTTGTTGGTTGTTTGATTGATTGATTGATTGATTGTTTTATTGGTTGTTTGATTGATTGATTGTTTTGTTGGTTGTTTGATTGATTGATTGTTTGATTGTTTTATAGGTTGTTTGATTGATTGATTGTTTTGTTGGTTGTTTGATTGATTGTTTGATTGTTTTATTGGTTGTTTGATTGATTGATTGATTGTTTTGTTGGTTGTTTGATTGATTGATTGTTTGATTGTTTTATTTTGGTTGTTTGATTGATTGATTGTTTTGTTGGTTGTTTGATTGATTGATTGTTTGATTGTTTTATTGGTTGTTTTATTGTTTTGTTGGTTGTTTGATTGATTGATTGTTTGATTGTTTTATTGGTTGTTTGATTGATTTATTGTTTTGTTGGTTGTTTGATTGATTGCTTGTTTGATTGTTTTATTGGTTGTTTGATTGATTGATTGTTTTGTTGGTTGTTTGATTGATTGTTTGATTGATTGATTGTTTGATTGTTTTGTTGGTTGTTTGATTGATTGATTGTTTGATTGTTTCATTGATTGATTGATTGATTGATTGACAGTCCGACTGACTGACTGACAGTCCGACTGACTGACTGACAAACTTGAAATGCAGTAATACTATTATATCGATCAGGTGGGAAAATATTGTATTGATCAGGTTAGTAGATATTGTACCGATCAGGTATTATAGATCATGTGCATGCAATAAACCAAAAAAAATACATTTCGACTGTTTCTCATTCATGTACTGTGCATAATCTGCTCCTGTGTTGTAGACACTGTGTTGCTCTGTACCTACCTGTTTTCCAATTTATTCGTCCATACATGATAAACACATTCATAAAGTAATAATATCTTGTATTGATAATATATCAATTAGTTTCACCTGGAAATACTACTACCTTATCAACCACCATGCCTGGCGCTAACGAACAAGTAAGTTATAACTACTGGTGTAGGTCCAGAAAACATTATTATAAAATACAGAATACTTTACAATGCAGAAAACTTGAAACTTTGATGAAATTAACATTTTGATTGCAAAATATGTTCAATAAACTGGGTGACAAGTCATCAGTACCAACCATTGTTGCTGTGCATTAGACACATATGCTGGTAACATTCACAGTATAAAATTATGGTAATTTACCAAGACAATACCTTATAAAAAGTGAACACTGGAGGATAATCAACCATTGTTTCAGTGCATTTAGAAGTTTGCTGGTAACATTCACAGTATAGGATTATGGTAATTTACCAAGACAATACCTTATAAAAAGTGAACACTGGCTGATGATAACCAACCATTGTTTCAGTGCATTTAGAAGTTTGCTGGTAACATTCACAGTATAGGATTATGGTAATTTACCAAGACAATACCTTATAAAAAGTGAACACTGGCTGATGATAACCAACCATTGTTTCAGTGCATTTAGGAGTTTGCTGGTAACATTCACAGTATAGGATTATGGTAATTTACCAAGACAATACCTTATAAAAAGTGAACACTGGCTGATGATAACCAACCATTGTTTCAGTGCATTTAGGAGTTTGCTGGTAACATTCACAGTATAGGATTATGGTAATTTACCAAGACAATACCTTATAAAAAGTGAACACTGGAGGATAATCAACCATTGTTTCAGTGCATTTAGAAGTTTGCTGGTAACATTCACAGTATAGGATTATGTTAATTTACCAAGACAATACCTTATGAAAAGTGAACACTGGAGGATAACCAACCATTGTTTCAGTGCATTTAGAAGTTTGCTGGTAACATTCACAGTACAGGCACGTCACATGATCAACTACAGGGCATATCTTACTTGGTCTTTCGCATCGATGACTGCATTGTCCATTGATAAATGGATGAATCGCCAGATGATCTGTGGACCAAAGAATATCCAATACATGCTTCCAAAGTATATAAATAAGAGGCCAATGGACTGCATTAGAAAAGTGTGGTATGTTACCTACAGTATATACTTTTATAAACTGGGTGACTGTCAGCAACCATTGGTTCTGTGCAAACGGTAAAAATGAGGGGGGAAAAAGATAAATAAAAAAATAAACCATATACACACACAATGCAAATTATGAATGGAGTCGACACAGCTAGATCGCTAACATAACGTCTCATCTGCAAGTGGTCCAAACATGCCTATGCAATATCGACAACCGTGGCCCAAATACATGTGTTCACTTTTCACCCCATTCTAGACTGATTTTAGACGTCTATGTCATGACGTTGAAACAACGTCTAAGCTTAGACGTTCAAAACACGTCTAAGCTTAGACGTTGAAAACACGTCTAGAATAGACGTCTACCAAACTTTCACTTTTCACCCCATTCTAGACTGATTTTAGACGTCTATGTCATGACGTTGAAACAACGTCTAAGCTTAGACGTTCAAAACACGTCTAAGCTTAGACGTTGAAAACACGTCTAGAATAGACGTCTACCAAACTTTCACTTTTCACCCCATTCTAGACCGAATTTAGCCTAGACGTCTATGGGCCATTTAGACGTCTTTTAAACGTCTATTCAACGTAAAATTGCTCAGAGGGTAGGATGCTCGCACTTCTGCCTCAGTGACGTAGCCTAAACGTCGTTTGACCGCGTATGCCCACCACTGCATCGCTGGAGATAACAGAAACAGAACCGGCCTTAAGGTTCAGGAAGCCCGTTTTAACATCAAATATGGGGCCCTTATCTTATATTAATGTACATTTACAAGAGAATGTGAAGTGGGCCTTTCTCTCACTCTCTCTCTCTCTCTCTCTCTGGCTAAACCAGTGATTCTCAAAATGTGGGGTGCAACCAGTGGTGCGTTATTGAAATCAGCTGGGGTTGCACGCACCAAATGGCGCCACGTGCACGCGCGCTCCCGCGGATGCGCATTTAATGTCCCCTCGCTTGAGCACAGACTAAAGACAGTGCCTAATTGCCTCTACGAATGGAATGTAACACATGTCATTCACAACAAGTTAGGTGTGAATGTATCTGAGAACGTATTTAACACACCTGACGACCGGCGCTATTGATATGCAAATAGCGAGTACTTATCTGGGGTTACACAGAACCCCGTCCCATGAAGAACGCATGACTGGGTGCAACCAAATGGGGAGAGCCTGCGCACACAAGAGACATTTTCTGCGTACTTCTCAACCAAATCAAATCAAATGTATTTGTAAGGCCCGACAACACATCCCCATGGGCCGGAAACGTCTTCTCTAAACAAGTCAAGAAGAAACATCACAATAAATCAAGAACAAAACAAAAAACACCATGAAATCCTAAATAAAATGTAAAGTAAATAAATTCAACACTCCCAGATGCCAAGGAAAAACTCACTAAAACCTATAATAGGAATAAAGCACCACAGGCAATGTAGTCTAGATAGAAACATAGGTCCGCCTACATGGTCTGGATATTTTTTCGCTACCTGTTTTTTCTTAATCCTTGAAGTGTCTATTTAAAGATTTTAACAGGTAACAGGTTAAAGTCAAGGTAGACCGCGCTCTCAGTATATGACACTGGGTGCTGAAATACCAAGGATTATATGGAAGAAAGCAGGAGGCCGGACCAGCACTCTCAGATTAAATTCTTTTTTTAATGGCAGCATATAAAACAGACATGTTTCGGAACAGGTGTTCCATCTTCAGTGTTAATAGGCTAGCAATGGTAGCTTGTAAAGGTGGGAGCTATATACCATGTGGGCAGGAAGTGACATCATTGAGGTGAGCTTGGGAATGCTAGTCAACTTTGACCTCCATAGTAAGGACTTTATAATGTAAAATGTTAAAATAAACCAGAAACTCAATAAGACAATTGCAAACCCAAAATTCTATAAGAAAAGAACAACAAAAACAGAAGGAAAAACAAGAGGAAAACATTTCACCATTCGTAAAAATAATAATAATAGTAATAATAATATAATCATGATAATAAAAGTAATAAAAGTCACTTAGTGTAGGAAACAGGATAACACGTTTTTTTCATTCATTCCCTTTGGTTCAGTACCATTAACACATCCACCACCAAAAACGGCTTACGACGGGTTTCAAGGTCATGCGAATTCCGCCATTCCACGCCGTACGACGTTATTGAGATCATATTTAATTTTTTCGCCATGGTATTCATAATTCCCTCACCCACCCTCGGCTGAGACAGTGGGACTTGGCACAACCGTGCAACGCTTTAATACCGCCGCCTGGTGGATGATAGGGCGAGTTACAACCGGAAATGGATCTCTGGTGATCTCCGTGCATCTGGGAAATGCGTCCGGCAGTCACATATTGTTGCGGGACTCTAGACACACATCCGTGTATATGGATCGCTGCCATAACTCAATAATCAATATGATTTGGCCGTTTATTTCGCCATACAAATCGGAAATGGATCTAGTCGATCTACGTCAAATAAGTGGGATATTTTTCCTCCAGTCTCATCGGCCAACGGTAAGAGGACAGTAACGTTACTTTCAGCGTGAGTGTTTATTATTATTCATGCAAACTGCTCTGATCGATATATCACCCATACTACATAAAGCATTTACTGACGATCAAATCAAATCAAATCAAATTTATTTATAAGGCCCGACAACACACGTTAATGTCCCCATGGGCCATACATGTCTTCTTTAAACAAGTCAAGAAGAAAACATAACAATACGTCAAGAACAGAACAAGAACACCATAAGGTCCAACAAATTTTAAATAAATGCAAATAAATGAAAGAATGCAAGCACTCCCAGACATACCCCAAGTTTTTATTAACAGATTGCAGAATGGGTACAGTACAGTACAGCTCAATACACACAATTGTTAACCCTTTCACTGCCACACTACCAAACGGTTAACCCTTTCACTGTGACAATACACAGTATGTTAACCCTTTCACTGCATATATGTAGTATCCTCAAGAATATGTGCATAATCTTGTGTAATCTTTGCAATTGTACATATCTAATTTAAATGATTAGAAGCATTATGGTAAACTTTATATTACCAGCTATACGTTAATATAATTAACCAAGTTCACATTGTGAGATGGCGAGTTCAGTGTTCTGATGGCCTGGGGGAAGAAGCTGAGCCGGAGTGTCTCTGTTCTCGTAGTGTGTGTACGGCGTTTGCCTGACCGCAGCAGCTTGAACAGGCTGTTGTTGGGGTGGTGGAGGGTGTTTAATTATTCTGCAGGCTCTGGATTTGCACCTCCTGTTATATATGACCTGCAGGGGTGGTAGTGCAATACCCGTAGTACGCTCTGCTGAGCGCAACATTCTCTGGAGTGCCTTCCTCTCCTGTGCCGTGCTGTTTCCAAACCAGGCAGTGATGTTTCCAGTCAGAATGCTCTCTACAGCCCCGGAATAGAAGGAGTGGAGTATCTTCCCCGATACTCTGAACTTCCTTAACTGTCTCAGGTGATAGAGGCGCTGTTTAGCCTTTTTCACCACAGAATATATGTGTGTTGACCATGTCAGGTCCTTTGTGATGTGGACTCCCAGGTACTTGAAACTGCTCACCCTGCTCACCCTCTTCTTGGACCTAGTAAGGTTTTGTCGATAATCCAATGTACAGTTACCCCCCCCCCCCCGCCCCACCCAACCACCTCCAATGTACAGTCCGCCTCCCCCACCCCACCTCCTATACAATGTACAGTCTCTTTGTCAAATGTATATACTCTCTTCTTTTTTTAAACTCTTTTTGTATCACAAACAGTGTATTTGTAAATCTGGTATGTCATAAATCCCCAATCCCATTCAATCTAGTTAGCTGCAGCTCAAATGTATCCCCTTGCCCCACTTTGCCTTTTATGTCTCTGTCTGTGTGTTGTGTATTTAAGTATTATTGAGCTGTACTGTATTGTACCCATTCTGCAATCTGTTAAATAAAGTTTTCAATCAATCAATCAATCAATCAAATTTATAACACTTTATTTTTGATTGGTCAATTTCACACCAATGATGTGATTGGACAATGGGAATTTCCGGGCGTGGTTAGAAATCAGGAAGACCAGCTGGCCTGGTGCTGCTCTCTTCAGTCAGCTTACCTAGTCATTTCTTCAACAACAACAACAACACAAACATCGAACCCATATATTGCCACAAGGACGCCACGCACACCAGGAAATCTCTCGCTACGGAGGTTAGTAGTGTACAAATGATATAACTGGGTATATAAAGTGTAATTTAAATTCTAGTGTTATTTCTATGGGCCATTTAGACGTCTTTTAAACGTCTATTCAACGTAAAATTGCTCAGAGGGTTACCTTGTGTATAGCTATGCTATGTCTAATGGCGCAAAAGTATAATGCGCCAGGAGTTTTTTAAATGAATACAGTATATAGTAAACATCCTAACCCAACAGCAGTCATAGAGTGTATAATTTCAGCAGTACGTTTGTTTACCAATAGGTTAAATTGTTGTTATCTGCAGGCCTGGGCCTGTATTGTGTAAGCCCCTTTCTATTACGGTGCACTGGGCCTTTGTATCGTTGATTAGCCGCATTAGCAAATGTGAGCTCCGTTTGTAAACTCGGCGAGCAACGCATCCAATAAATGCGTCTTTAACATGCTTTCTATCCTCGCCATTACTATATGCCCGTCGCGGTTAAATAATAAATACGTTAGCTGCTAAGCTAGCTAACAAGCTAGCTCCGCGTGGCAAATCTACACGCTTCCGGTCTCTCGTAACCTACGTCATCCCCCGCTAAGAGTCACGGGAGATGTAGTAAATACAACAGTCCTTCCTTAATAGTAAACAAGGCTGGCTATGGCTAATTAGCTTGCACGGCGCGCTTTTACAGTTTACCTGCCGAGTTGGTGTGTGTTTTGAATTCTGAGGGTAACTGTTATAGTAGTGTGGGGTATACGGTGGACGTCGTTGCAATGATTTGGGCGGAACAGAGTATTTTAGGGTCATTTTTTAGTACATTGTCATGAAATACTTCGCTCGGAAACGAGGCTGGCTATGGCTAATTAGCTTGCACGGCGCTATTTTCACAGTTTACCTGCCGAGTTGGTGTGTGTTTTGAATTCTGAGGGTAACTGTTATAGTAGTGTGGGGTATACGGTGGACGTCGTTGCAATGATTTGGGCGGAACAGAGTATTTTAGGGTCATTTTTAGTACATGCTGTGTATCAATCAATGATGTCACTCTTCCTTTGTAAATATTGTGTATATATAATATCTGCTCTGATGAATGAATGAACATTCATTTAACAGATTGCAGAATGGGTACAATACAGTACGGCTCAATACATACAATTGTTAAGGGGATGCAGACCTGAGAAAGACGTTTGTCTTGTTTCCATCAGGGTCCCCCATTTTCAATTCATATAGACATTTATGACATACACAACATACATGACATTTATGGCATAGGGACATATAGGTATTTAGTACTGATACATTTGTGACATAAACGGTATTCAAATATACAGTACTGTTACCCCTAGATCCTGACAGAGTATATACATATGATGGGGAGGGGACTGTACATTAGGAGGGGGTGGGGGTTTGGGGCATTTACGATGGCCAGTTTCGAATTGCAGCCTCCCATAGGTGCTCTTTAAGAGCGGTTTTGAATGTGGGCAGGGATTCACATTCCTTTACAGCTTTGGGTAGGGCATTCCAGTGATGTACTTGTCTAGTCATGGTGTTGTGTAATGTGATATTTGATATCTGTTTAACTTCCGTTTTCTTTCCAGCTGGTGGAGGCCTGACGATCAAGGCTTTTCGGTATGTGAGCAAACCCTCCCTTCTATCCTTATTTGAATTGATAAGCAAACCAACATAATAATCAGGGTTTGCACAAGGTCCTTGAAGTGGAAGTGCTTAAAGTGCTTTGATTTTTTACACAAACAAATCCAGGTCTGGAATTCCTTAAATAGTCAATTTCTTAACATTGTGCTTAAAAGGTCCTTGAAATTCTAATCTACCATTCGCATTGAAAGTTGTTCATCCATGATAAAATTGTTCTGAATCAAGAAATGTAATTATTTTTTATTTAAAGTGTAACCAATTGTCTGAAATTCTTAAAAATAGAGCTTAGAAAAGTACTTAAGTCCTTGAATTTCATTTAGCAATTTCTGTGGGAACCCTGAATAACAATACATTTTTTATTTATGAAGCACCTTTCAGTGTGACACATGGCTTCCAACTACTTAAAAAAGTGGAGCGTAAAACGGTCTAGAGTAGGTGCCACCGTATAGTCGAGCAGTGATGAGGAGCCATCGGAAGATAATGTGCCACAGCGTGAGGAGGGGGGCACACGTGAGGAGAGGGACATGCAATGATGAAAGTGGACATGTCTAGCTTACCACAAGAGGAGGGGGACACATGTGAGGAGAGGGACACACGTGAGGAGAGGGACATGCAAGCGGACGTGTCTAGCTTACCACAAGAGGAGGGGGACACACGTGAGGAGAGGGACATGCAAGTGGACGTGTCTAGCTTACCACAAGAGGAGGAGGACACACGTGAGGAGAGGGACATGCAAGCGGACGTGTCTAGCTTACCACAAGAGGAGGGGGACACACGTGAGGAGAGGGACATGCAAGCGGACGTGTCTAGCTTAGCTCAGCAAAGCTCTAACCAAGGGAGTGAGGAAGAATCTGAGGAGCATGAGGACTTCAGGGACAATCCAGACTCCAGTGACTCAGACGGAGAGCTTGTAGAATTAGACTCCGCTTCAGAGGATGAAGTCACTGTCACAAATTTAAGACAAGACCTTGCAGCTTGGGCCACAAGCACAAACCAAACACAGAGGTGTTTAAATGAAAGTTTAAAGTTTTGGCAGATTCTGGGTAAACTTAAGGACACAGAGCCATTTATTGTGGCCATCTATTGTGGGACTTCAAAACCTGACCCAGTGGAGGACTATTTGTATGACCTGGTACAGGAAATGAAAACCATTCAGGAACGAGGCATTTCTCATCTGGGGACGGTATTTAAAATAAAATTGAATGCCTTTATATGTGACGCTCCAGCAAGAGCCTTTCTGAAGTGCATTAAAGGCCATAATGCTTACCAGGGCTGCGAACGATGTGAGGCTCAGGCCAACAGAGTAGAGGGCAGGATGGCCTATACAACACAAGGTGATTTTGAAGGAAGAACGGATGACAAATTCTGCCAGGTTCACTACACACTCCACCAGAAGCAGCCGTCGCCCCTCATTGCTGCTGGCGTTGGTTGTGTCAGCCAGTTTGTACTAGATTATACTTAGTTTGCCTTGGGTGTGTAAAGAGAATAATCGCATATTTGATCAAGGGTCCATCGAAATGCAAACTGCCACCAAGACAGAGACAGGAAATCTCAGACCGGCTAAAAGCCTTAAGGGGAGCAATGCCATCACAATTTGCCAGGCAACCCAGGGGTCTGGACGAATTGGATCGCTGGAAGGCTACAGAATTTCGTCAGTTCCTTCTATACACTGGGCCAGTTGTGCTTCAAGGCATACTACCTGATGACCACTACGACCACTTGATGTGTCTTACAGTTGGCATGTCATTCCTCCTAGAGTCGGACACTAAACGGAGAGAAACACATTGTGAATATGCCAGGGCTCTGCTGAAGCACTTTGTTGATAATGCTGTGGAATTTTACGGTGAGACCTTTCCTGTATACAACATCCACAGTCTTCGGCACCTGACTGATGATGTTGTGAATTTCAAGTGCTCCTTGAATGAAATATCATGCTTTCCATTTGAAAACAGTCTGCAGTCCATCAAGAAAATGGTGCGAAGTAGCCATAACCCAGCAGTGCAAGTCGCAAAGAGAGTTGCGGAGCAGGAGTTTGCGAAAGCAAAAAAAAAATCTCCAAAGACATGCTTTGTGTCCACCAACACACGAGACGGGTGTTTCATCATTGCCAATGGGATCGCATTTGTCCGGGAGAAGAGGAGTGATGGCAGAATGGTGGCTGATGTTATAAACTTCAATGATGCCAGTAATGTCTTTGAACGGCCATGCGAATCAAAGCGGCTTAACATTGTTTATGTGGAGCAGCCCATGAGGAAAGCAAATTGAAGATTGCTCGCAAAGAGAGACTTGCTCCGCAAAGCGGCTTGTCTCCCACACTTGGAGGGTTTCGCCATATTCCCACTGTTGCATTCAATTGAATGACTTGACATCCTCCGTCACTCCCACTGCCCGCATGTCCTCCTTCACTGTGTCCATAAACCTCCTCTTCGGCCTTCCCCCCCTCCTCTTTTCTGGCAGCTCCATCTCCAGCATCCTCCTCCAAATGGAACGCCCTACCCACCTTCAAAACCGCTATCAAAGAGCACCTACGGGAAACTGCAAAACTGGCCCCTCCAATGTACAGTAAATGTCCTACCCCAATAATACATGAGACCCTCTTCTTGGAATCAAGTAAGGTTTAGTCCAATGTACAGTTACCCCCGCCCCCTCCCCCACCCACCCCGCTTGCCCAAACTGCTCAACATTGGCTGTTCTTCTGATGTAGACATTTTCGATTCAGAGGTCCTGGTAAATATACAATTTCCTGATCTTAAAACCCCTAACCAAACCCTAACCCAGTGGTTCCCTAACCTCTGGGCACCCCAGCCGTTCCATGTATTTGTTCAATTCCACCACCAGCACACCTGATTAAACTAATAAAGGGCTTGTTAAGTTGAATCCGGTGTGCCGGTGGTGGAATTTAACAAATGCATGGAACGGCTGGGGTGCTGGAGAGGATTTGGAAGTACTGCCCTAACCCAATGCTCTAATTTTCAACTTAAAAATGTCCATGTGTATACAATGTAAATGTGTGGCGATACTAAACAGTCATTCTACTATACTGGCTACCTACCAAGGCTACCTACCATGTCTCAACGGGTGTCCTCACGGGAAAAAAGAAATAAAAAAATGACACCGACTATGGTACGTTTTTCTTATTCTATTTTATAGCTTGTCTATTTTAGAGTTATAACTGTTGAACATAAGACCATCTTTCTTGGTTGTTTGATTGATTGATTGTTTTGTTGGTTGTTTGATTGATTGATTGTTTGATTGTTTTATTGGTTGTTTGATTGATTGATTGTTTTGTTGGTTGTTTGATTGATTGATTGATTGATTGTTTTATTGGTTGTTTGATTGATTGATTGTTTTGTTGGTTGTTTGATTGATTGATTGTTTGATTGCTTTATAGGTTGTTTGATTGATTGATTGTTTTGTTGGTTGTTTGATTGATTGTTTGATTGTTTTATTGGTTGTTTGATTGATTGATTGATTGTTTTGTTGGTTGTTTGATTGATTGATTGTTTGATTGTTTTATTTTGGTTGTTTGATTGATTGATTGTTTTGTTGGTTGTTTGATTGATTGATTGTTTGATTGTTTTATTGGTTGTTTTATTGTTTTGTTGGTTGTTTGATTGATTGATTGTTTGATTGTTTTATTGGTTGTTTGATTGATTTATTGTTTTGTTGGTTGTTTGATTGATTGCTTGTTTGATTGTTTTATTGGTTGTTTGATTGATTGATTGTTTTGTTGGTTGTTTGATTGATTGTTTGATTGATTGATTGTTTGATTGTTTTGTTGGTTGTTTGATTGATTGATTGTTTGATTGTTTCATTGATTGATTGATTGATTGATTGACAGTCCGACTGACTGACTGACAGTCCGACTGACTGACTGACAGTCTGACTGACAGTCCGACTGACTGACTGACAAACTTGAAATGCAGTAATACTATTATATCGATCAGGTGGGAAAATATTGTATTGATCAGGTTAGTAGATATTGTACCGATCAGGTATTATAGATCATGTGCATGCAATAAACCAAAAAAAATACATTTCGACTGTTTCTCATTCATGTACTGTGCATAATCTGCTCCTGTGTTGTAGACACTGTGTTGCTCTGTACCTGCCTGTTTTCCAATTTATTCGTCCATACATGATAAACACATTCATAAAGTAATAATATCTTGTATTGATAATATATCAATTAGTTTCACCTGGAAATACTACTACCTTATCAACCACCATGCCTGGCGCTAACGAACAAGTAAGTTATAACTACTGGTGTAGGTCCAGAAAACATTATTATAAAATACAGAATACTTTACAATGCAGAAAACTTGAAACTTTGATGAAATTAACATTTTTATTGCAAAATATGTTCAATAAACTGGGTGACAAGTCATCAGTACCAACCATTGTTGCTGTGCATTAGACACATATGCTGGTAACACTCACAGTATAAAATTATGGTAATTTACCAAGACAATACCTTATAAAAAGTGAACACTGGAGGATAATCAACCATTGTTTCAGTGCATTTAGAAGTTTGCTGGTAACATTCACAGTATAGGATTATGGTAATTTACCAAGACAATACCTTATAAAAAGTGAACACTGGCTGATGATAACCAACCATTGTTTCAGTGCATTTAGAAGTTTGCTGGTAACATTCACAGTATAGGATTATGGTAATTTACCAAGACAATACCTTATAAAAAGTGAACACTGGCTGATGATAACCAACCATTGTTTCAGTGCATTTAGGAGTTTGCTGGTAACATTCACAGTATAGGATTATGGTAATTTACCAAGACAATACCTTATAAAAAGTGAACACTGGCTGATGAAAACCAACCATTGTTTCAGTGCATTTAGGAGTTTGCTGGTAACATTCACAGTATAGGATTATGGTAATTTACCAAGACAATACCTTATAAAAAGTGAACACTGGAGGATAATCAACCATTGTTTCAGTGCATTTAGAAGTTTGCTGGTAACATTCACAGTATAGGATTATGGTAATTTACCAAGACAATACCTTATGAAAAGTGAACACTGGAGGATAACCAACCATTGTTTCAGTGCATTTAGAAGTTTGCTGGTAACATTCACAGTACAGGCACGTCACATGATCAACTACAGGGCATATCTTACTTGGTCTCTCGCATCGATGACTGCATTGTCCATTGATAAATGGATGAATCGCCAGATGATCTGTGGACCAAAAAATATCCAATACATGCTTCCAAAGTATATAAATAAGAGGCCAATGGACTGCATTAGAAAAGTGTGGTATGTTACCTACAGGATATACTTTTATAAACTGGGTGACTGTCAGCAACCATTGGTTCTGTGCAAACGGTAAAAATGAGGGGGGAAAAAGATAAATAAAAAAATAAACCATATACACACACAATGCAAATTATGAATGGAGTCGACACAGCTAGATCGCTAACATAACGTCTCATCTGCAAGTGGTCCAAACATGCCTATGCAATATCGACAACCGTGGCCCAAATACATGTGTTCACTTTTCACCCCATTCTAGACTGATTTTAGACGTCTATGTCATGACGTTGAAACAACGTCTAAGCTTAGACGTTCAAAACACGTCTAAGCTTAGACGTTGAAAACACGTCTAGAATAGACGTCTACCAAATTTTCACTTTTCACCCCATTCTAGACTGATTTTAGACGTCTATGTCATGACTTCTAAGCTTAGACGTTCAAAACACGTCTAAGCTTAGACGTTGAAAACACGTCTAGAATAGACGTCTACCAAACTTTCACTTTTCACCCCATTCTAGACTGATTTTAGACGTCTATGTCATGACGTTGAAACAACGTCTAAGCTTAGACGTTCAAAACACGTCTAAGCTTAGACGTTGAAAACACGTCTAGAATAGACGTCTACCAAACTTTCACTTTTCACCCCATTCTAGACCGAATTTAGCCTAGACGTCTATGGGCCATTTAGACGTCTTTTAAACGTCTATTCAACGTAAAATTGCTCAGAGGGTAGGATGCTCGCACTTCTGCCTCAGTGACGTAGCCTAAACGTCGTTTGACCGCGTATGCCCACCACTGCATCGCTGGAGATAACAGAAACAGAACCGGCCTTAAGGTTCAGGAAGCCCGTTTTAACATCAAATATGGGGCCCTTATCTTATATTAATGTACATTTACAAGAGAATGTGAAGTGGGCCTTTCTCTCACTCTCTCTCTCTCTCTCTCTCTGGCTAAACCAGTGATTCTCAAAATGTGGGGTGCAACCAGTGGTGCGTTATTGAAATCAGCTGGGGTTGCACGCACCGAATGGCGCCACGTGCACGCGCGCTCCCGCGGATGCGCATTTAATGTCCCCTCGCTTGAGCACAGACTAAAGACAGTGCCTAATTGCCTCTACGAATGGAATGTAACACATGTCATTCACAACAAGTTAGGTGTGAATGTATCTGAGAACGTATTTAACACACCTGACGACCGGCGCTATTGATATGCAAATAGCGAGTACTTATCTGGGGTTGCACAGAACCCCGTCCCATGAAGAACGCATGACTGGGTGCAACCAAATGGGGAGAGCCTGCGCACACAAGAGACATTTTCTGCGTACTTCTCAACCAAATCAAATCAAATGTATTTGTAAGGCCCGACAACACATCCCCATGGGCCGGAAACGTCTTCTCTAAACAAGTCAAGAAGAAACATCACAATAAATCAAGAACAAAACAAAAAACACCATGAAATCCTAAATAAAATGTAAAGTAAATAAATTCAACACTCCCAGATGCCAAGGAAAAACTCACTAAAACCTATAATAGGAATAAAGCACCACAGGCAATGTAGTCTAGATAGAAACATAGGTCCGCCTACATGGTCTGGATATTTTTTCGCCACCTGTTTTTTCTTAATCCTTGAAGTGTCTATTTAAAGATTTTAACAGGTAACAGGTTAAAGTCAAGGTAGACCGCGCTCTCAGTATATGACACTGGGTGCTGAAATACCAAGGATTATATGGAAGAAAGCAGGAGGCCGGACCAGCACTCTCAGATTAAATTCTTTTTTTAATGGCAGCATATAAAACAGACATGTTTCGGAACAGGTGTTCCATCTTCAGTGTTAATAGGCTAGCAATGGTAGCTTGTAAAGGTGGGAGCTATATACCATGTGGGCAGGAAGTGACATCATTGAGGTGAGCTTGGGAATGCTAGTCAACTTTGACCTCCATAGTAAGGACTTTATAATGTAAAATGTTAAAATAAACCAGAAACTCAATAAGACAATTGCAAACCCAAAATTCTATAAGAAAAGAACAACAAAAACAGAAGGAAAAACAAGAGGAAAACATTTCACCATTCGTAAAAATAATAATAATAGTAATAATAATATAATCATGATAATAAAAGTAATAAAAGTCACTTAGTGTAGGAAACAGGATAACACGTTTTTTTCATTCATTCCCTTTGGTTCAGTACCATTAACACATCCACCACCAAAAACGGCTTACGACGGGTTTCAAGGTCATGCGAATTCCGCCATTCCACGCCGTACGACGTTATTGAGATCATATTAAATTTTTTCGCCATGGTATTCATAATTCCCTCACCCACCCTCGGCTGAGACAGTGGGACTTGGCACAACCGTGCAACGCTTTAATACCGCCGCCTGGTGGATGATAGGGCGAGTTACAACCGGAAATGGATCTCTGGTGATCTCCGTGCATCTGGGAAATGCGTCCGGCAGTCACATATTGTTGCGGGACTCTAGACACACATCCGTGTATATGGATCGCTGCCATAACTCAATAATCAATATGATTTGGCCGTTTATTTCGCCATACAAATCGGAAATGGATCTAGTCGATCTACGTCAAATAAGTGGGATATTTTTCCTCCAGTCTCATCGGCCAACGGTAAGAGGACAGTAACGTTACTTTCAGCGTGAGTGTTTATTATTATTCATGCAAACTGCTCTGATCGATATATCACCCATACTACATAAAGCATTTACTGACGATCAAATCAAATCAAATCAAATTTATTTATAAGGCCCGACAACACACGTTAATGTCCCCATGGGCCGTACATGTCTTCTTTAAACAAGTCAAGAAGAAAACATAACAATACGTCAAGAACAGAACAAGAACACCATAAGGTCCAACAAATTTTAAATAAATGCAAATAAAAGAAAGAATGCAAGCACTCCCAGACATACCCCAAGTTTTTATTAACAGATTGCAGAATGGGTACAGTACAGTACAGCTCAATACACACAATTGTTAACCCTTTCACTGCCACACTACCAAACGGTTAACCCTTTCACTGTGACAATACACAGTATGTTAACCCTTTCACTGCATATATGTAGTATCCTCAAGAATATGTGCATAATCTTGTGTAATCTTTGCAATTGTACATATCTAATTTAAATGATTAGAAGCATTATGGTAAACTTTATATTACCAGCTATACGTTAATATAATTAACCAAGTTCACATTGTGAGATGGCGAGTTCAGTGTTCTGATGGCCTGGGGGAAGAAGCTGAGCCGGAGTGTCTCTGTTCTCGTAGTGTGTGTACGGCGTTTGCCTGACCGCAGCAGCTTGAACAGGCTGTTGTTGGGGTGGTGGAGGGTGTTTAATTATTCTGCAGGCTCTGGATTTGCACCTCCTGTTATATATGACCTTCAGGGGTGGTAGTGCAATACCCGTAGTACGCTCTGCTGAGCGCAACATTCTCTGGAGTGCCTTCCTCTCCTGTGCCGTGCTGTTTCCAAACCAGGCAGTGATGTTTCCAGTCAGAATGCTCTCTACAGCCCCGGAATAGAAGGAGTGGAGTATCTTCCCCGATACTCTGAACTTCCTTAACTGTCTCAGGTGATAGAGGCGCTGTTTAGCCTTTTTCACCACAGAATATATGTGTGTTGACCATGTCAGGTCCTTTGTGATGTGGACTCCCAGGTACTTGAAACTGCTCACCCTGCTCACCCTCTTCTTGGACCTAGTAAGGTTTCGTCGATAATCCAATGTACAGTTACCCCCCCCCCCCCGCCCCACCCAACCACCTCCAATGTACAGTCCGCCTCCCCCACCCCACCTCCTATACAATGTACAGTCTCTTTGTCAAATGTATATACTCTCTTCTTTTTTTAAACTCTTTTTGTATCACAAACAGTGTATTTGTAAATCTGGTATGTCATAAATCCCCAATCCTATTCAATCTAGTTAGCTGCAGCTCAAATGTATCCCCTTGCCCCACTTTGCCTTTTATGTCTCTGTCTGTGTGTTGTGTATTTAAGTATTATTGAGCTGTACTGTATTGTACCCATTCTGCAATCTGTTAAATAAAGTTTTCAATCAATCAATCAATCAATCAAATTTATAACACTTTATTTTTGATTGGTCAATTTCACACCAATGATGTGATTGGACAATGGGAATTTCCGGGCGTGGTTAGAAATCAGGAAGACCAGCTGGCCTGGCGCTGCTCTCTTCAGTCAGCTTACCTAGTCATTTCTTCAACAACAACAACAACACAAACATCGAACCCATATATTGCCACAAGGACGCCACGCACACCAGGAAATCTCTCGCTACGGAGGTTAGTAGTGTACAAATGATATAACTGGGTATATAAAGTGTAATTTAAATTCTAGTGTTATTTCTATGGGCCATTTAGACGTCTTTTAAATGTCTATTCAACGTAAATTTGCTCAGAGGGTTACCTCGTGTATAGCTATGCTATGTCTAATGGCGCAAAAGTATAATGCGCCAGGAGTTTTTTAAATGAATACAGTATATAGTAAACATCCTAACCCAACAGCAGTCATAGAGTGTATAATTTCAGCAGTACGTTTGTTTACCAATAGGTTAAATTGTTGTTATCTGCAGGGCCTGTATTGTGTAAGCCCCTTTCTATTACGGTGCACTGGGCCTTTGTATCGTTGATTAGCCGCATTAGCAAATGTGAGCTCCGTTTGTAAACTCGGCGAGCAACGCATCCAATAAATGCGTCTTTAACATGCTTTATATCCTCACCATTACTATATGCCCATCGCGGTTAAATAATAAATAACGTTAGCTGCTAAGCTAGCTAACAAGCTAGCTCCGCGTGGCAAATCTACACGCTTCCGGTCTCTCGTAACCTACGTCATCCCCCGCTAAGAGTCACGGGAGATGTAGTAAATACAACAGTCCTTCCTTAATAGTAAACAAGGCTGGCTATGGCTAATTAGCTTGCACGGCGCGCTTTTACAGTTTACCTGCCGAGTTGGTGTGTGTTTTGAATTCTGAGGGTAACTGTTATAGTACTGTGGGGTATACGGTGGACGTCGTTGCAATGATTTGGGCGGGAACAGAGTATTTTAGGGTCATTTTTTAGTACATTGTCATGAAATACTTCGCTCGGAAACGAGGCTGGCTATGGCTAATTAGCTTGCACGGCGCTATTTTCACAGTTTACCTGCCGAGTTGGTGTGTGTTTTGAATTCTGAGTGTAACTGTTATAGTAGTGTGGGGTATACGGTGGACGTTGTTGCAATGATTTGGGCGGAACAGAGTATTTTAGGGTCATTTTTTAGTACATTGTCATGAAATACTTCGCTCGGAAACGAGGCTGGCTATGGCTAATTAGCTTGCACGGCGCTATTTTCACAGGTTACCTGCCGAGTTGGTGTGTGTTTTGAATTCTGAGGGTAACTGTTATAGTAGTGTGGGGTATACGGTGGACGTCGTTGCAATGAATTGGGCGGAACAGAGTATTTTAGGGTCATTTTTAGTACATGCTGTGTATCAATCAATGATGTCACTCTTCCTTTGTAAATATTGTGTATATATAATATCTGCTCTGATGAATGAATGAAAACTTCATTTAACAGATTGCAGAATGGGTACAATACAGTACGGCTCAATACATACAATTGTTAAGGGGATGCAGACCTGAGAAAGACGTTTGTCTTGTTTCCATCAGGGTCCCCCATTTTCAATTCATATAGACATTTATGACATACACAACATACATGACATTTATGGCATAGGGACATATAGGTATTTAGTACTGATACATTTGTGACATAAACGGTATTCAAATATACAGTACTGTTACCCCTAGATCCTGACAGAGTATATACATATGATGGGGAGGGGACTGTACATTAGGAGGGGGTGGGGGTTTGGGGCATTTACGATGGCCAGTTTCGAATTGCAGCCTCCCATAGGTGCTCTTTAAGAGCGGTTTTGAATGTGGGCAGGGATTCACATTCCTTTACAGCTTTGGGTAGGGCGTTCCAGTGATGTACTTGTCTAGTCATGGTGTTGTGTAATGTGATATTTGATATCTGTTTAACTTCCGTTTTCTTTCCAGCTGGTGGAGGCCTGACGATCAAGGCTTTTCGGTATGTGAGCAAACCCTCCCTTCTATCCTTATTTGAATTGATAAGCAAACCAACATAATAATCAGGGTTTGCGGAAGTGCTTAAAGTGCTTTGATTTTTTACACAAACAAATCCAGGTCTGGAATTCCTTAAATAGTCAATTTCTTAACATTGTGCTTAAAAGGTCCTTGAAATTCTAATCTACCATTCGCATTGAAAGTTGTTCATCCATGATAAAATTGTTCTGAATCAAGAAATGTAATTATTTTTATTTAAAGTGTAACCAATTGTCTGAAATTCTAAAAATAGAGCTTAGAAAAGTACTTAAGTCCTTGAATTTCATTTTGCAATTTCTGTGGGAACCCTGAATAACAATAATTTTTTTATTTATGAAGCACCTTTCAGCTACTACACATGGCTTCCAACTACTTAAAAAAGTGGAGCGTAAAACGGTCTAGAGTAGGTGCCACCGTACAGTCGAGCAGTAATGAGGAGCCATCGGAAGATAATGTGCCATAGCGTGAGGAGGGGGGCACACGTGAGGAGAGGGACATGCAAGTGGACGTGTCTAGCTTACCACAAGAGGAGGGGGACACACGTGAGGAGAGGGACACACGTGAGGAGAGGGACATGCAAGCGGACGTGTCTAGCTTACCACAAGAGGAGGGGGACACACGTGAGGAGAGGGACATGCAAGCGGACGTGTCTAGCTTACCACAAGAGGAGGAGGACACACGTGAGGAGAGGGACATGCAAGCGGACGTGTCTAGCTTACCACAAGAGGAGGGGGACACACGTGAGGAGAGGGACATGCAAGCGGACGTGTCTAGCTTAGCTCAGCAAAGCTCTAACCAAGGGAGTGAGGAAGAATCTGAGGAGCATGAGGACTTCAGGGACAATCCAGACTCCAGTGACTCAGACGGAGAGCTTGTAGAATTAGACTCCGCTTCAGAGGATGAAGTCACTGTCACAAATTTAAGACAAGACCTTGCAGCTTGGGCCACAAGCACAAACCAAACACAGAGGTGTTTAAATGACCTGCTGCACATCCTCAGTAAACATGGGCACAATCTGCCTATAGATTCGCGTACACTACTTGAGACCCCATGTTCTATTGTGAGCCATGATAAGTGTGGGGGGAAATATATATATTTTGGCCTTGAAAATGGCATCATCAAGCATCTAAAGCAGTGCACTAGCCCTACTGGACAGGTTGCTGTTGTATAAACGTAGATGTGGTTCCATTGTTCAAGTCCTCAAAAACCCAGTTTTGGCCGATTCTGGGTAAACTTAAGGACACAGAGCCATTTATTGTGGCCATCTATTGAGGGACTTCAAAACCTGACCCAGTGGAGGACTATTTGTATGACCTGGTACAGGAAATGAAAACCATTCAGGAACGAGGTGTGGTAGATTCTGGGACATAGATCATCATCATGATAGGATTTCAAATCAAACTAATGTGTAGAAACAATTGGCCCTTAACTATAGTTCATATTGTGTCACCAATACCTTGTGGTCACTCCAGGAGGGCATTTGCATATAGTGGCAGCTGGGGTAATACTTACTTCCCCTTAGGGGGTGTGTAAGAACAAAGGGCAGGAAATTCTAGAGAAACATGTGTCTCCTTTTAGGAGACATCAAAGGGCCAACTGGTCTGCCAAAGACAATGATTAGGTCACATATTGATGGCTACATGTGACCATCAAAGGTCTGATTACACACACACACAGACACACATAGAGACACATGCACACACATAGACACACACACACACTCACATTCACATTCACACACACACACACACACACACAGAGACACACACACACACACACACACACACACACACACACACATAGTCACACACACACACACACACACTCACACACATTTTCACACACACACACACACACACTCACACACACATTTACACATACACATACACACACACACACAGAGAAGATCACTATTGAAATCCTTAATTTGAGCTCCAAACAAGCTAACTATTTAAGTTAAAATATAATTAGGTTTGGTCATACTTAAATTAGGTAATTAGTTAATGTGTCTGTTCTGTTTTCATTTATGTTCAATATGATTAATTGATTGTTCTATCCTCTTGATCTATGGTATTGATTTGTATTCTATTAAGCTAACAGAATGATTAGATTTGTTAGATATTTTCCGAAAGTCAGCAGACTTAGTGATAAAGAAATATATCTGTTTATGTAATCAATATATCTTGAGGTTCATCAAAGTATTAACAAGTCAAGTAATGTGTTTAAGTAAAAATACAGGGAAAATATTATCCGGGTTTATGTGAAGGGGGTTGGCATATAAGCCAAACCCCTATTTTCAAATGCAAGCAAAAGCCGGCCTGGGATTGGAGGAAAGAATTTGGTGATGTCATTCTGATGACATCACAAGATTATGCAGGTCTGGCTATAAGATCTGGGTGTGATGGGGGAGAGGAACTCTGAACAACCCAACCGACACGACAAGACCTCCTTCACCATCTCATCCACAAAGCAAGGCGGCAAGGACAAAGGAACTTCTTGGAGGGAAAATCAACTCTTTGTTATCAGCAGGAAACAGAGACTTTCAACAACTCAACAACTAGCATTCTCTTTACTGTAATATTAGTCTGGTGTAAGGGATCAGTGGCATAGTACTTGAGTACCCTTATATCATTGCAGAATCCATTTCTTTATTGTAATTTGTATACACTCTTAAACTTTGATTAAACAACTGTTATACTACCTTTCCTCCTAATTCCTTCTGCCTGCGCCGCTGAAAGAAGAGTGGCAATTCCAAGAGCTTGTAAAAAGGTTTAAATCACAACGCAGAGTAGGGAAATTAAGCTAGGAATCCACTTCATTTTGGTGCCGGACTTTAGAATCAGAGCTCTCGTTTTGATATCACAACAAAAGAAATTTTTTTTCTCTTCACGACGGACGACGAGGACAACAACAGATCGATATCGTCTTCGAGTAACGGAGAGGTTGCTGAAGAGGTGAGTGTGATTATGCATCGGGCTCTATTCGAACCAACGAGGGGGTTGCTAAAGATATGACTGTAAAGAGTTATTGAATTGAATGTTCTGACTGAAGAAGGCGGCTCTAGGATCAGTGTGCATCGTATGTCCTGAAGCAGGATTTAAGCACACCGTGCGTGGTACATTTTAAAGTAAAATTTTAGCGAAATAAACGGAGCGCCGCTGCCAGTCGGAACATTCAAGCAAGTAAGGGAGTAGGAAACATGTCTGGATTCGTGCTCAAAGTTAAACCAAGGTAAACAGGTGTGCGTCGTATGTCTTAAAGTAAGGACTTAAGCACACCGTGCGTCGTATTTTCTAAAAGTAGAGATTGAGCACATATAGGTCTAGTTTAACCTTGGGCACGGCGGGCGTGTTAAATTTAGACGGCGTTAGGCTGTAACATAAGATAGTAAAACATTTGTTGGTGTATGTACTGGTCGCGCTGCTGTGCGGCGTTCGAGAGACGGTAATGTGTGTAAATGCTGATTTTGTAATTTTTATTTGTGTTAGGAAGCGTGTATGGATGTATGGTTGGCGAATGGCTATGGTTAGGAGTGATTGGTGGGACGTGTGAGAGTATAGTTGTGTTATTATGTAATTTAAGTCACCGGTTGGCCGTGGGGAAATGTAATGGTAACGCCGGTTTTCCGGGGCCCGTGGAACGCAGCAGCAGTTAGCTGTTGTATTAGCCTCTGAGGCGCCGGAGGATACGGCAGGACAAATAGGCATAGGGTCAAATGTATAAGGTCGATCGATAGTGTCTTGAGATTACGGGGATGTGTAAGGCACTTAAAAGTTTTCATATTCGTGGCGGAAAAAATAGATGTATAATGTTTATGGTGATTGGGATTATCTAGACGGGGACCCGGAAGTCGTTCTAAGCTCGCCGGTGGTGACGACAGAGGGGTCAAACTAGTGTTTTGAGGCGGCCTGAGGGCTGTTATGTTTTTGTATTTCTGTTTAGATCACTACACTGGCGTTTTGAGGGAAATAGGATTCTGTTGTGGGGAATGTGGTGTTATATTAACATTGCGAGGAGACGGCCCGCGCGGCGGGACGGGTCGATGGGTCGTTGGGAAGCGTTTTTATGAGATCATGGGTGAAGCTAAGCTAATGCTACCTAGCCGCGCTAACGGCTAGAATGGTCGCCGGTTGTGACGTCGTAAGGGTGCGCGGTCTGACGGCCCGCGGCGTGGCTAGCGAAGCTAAGCTAACTGTGCTGACGTCATGGCATGACGGGGCTCTCGGGATGTCTCGCGAGGGGGCGTCCATCTTAGCAGGGGCGCCGGCGTCCATCTTGGGAGGGCACCAAGCGTCCATTGTTAAGGGGAGGGTGGAGTTTATTTAGGAATGCGGTAGGGGGCGGAAGAGGACAGGATGAATATGTTTGGATTCTGCTCACAGAACGTTTTCATTAGGGGGTTAGTGTGCTGGTAAAGTGAGGTTGGATTGTTGTGTTTTAATCTGGCGGTGGATTGTGGGGCCTTGGCCCCCCCTCCCCCTCGTACACTCTCTCTCACCCTCCCCCCCCCCCCCCCTCCCTCTCTCTCTTTCCTTCTCTCTCCCCCCCCCCCCCCTCCCTCTCTCTCTTTCCTTCTCTCTCCCCCCCCCCCCCCCTCCCTCTCTCTCTTTCCTTCTCTCACCCTCCCCCCTCTCCCTCTCTCTCTTTCTTTCTCTCTCTCCCCCCCCCCCTCTCCTTCTTTCCTTCTCTTCCCCCTCTCTCACTCGCTTTCCTTCTCTCGCCCTTCCCCCTATCCCTCTCTCTCTTTCCTTCTCTCGCCCTCCCTCCTCTCCCTCTCTTTCTTTCCTTCTCTCTCTCCTCCCTCCCTCCTCCCTCCCTCTCCCTTTCGCCTCTCTCCCTCTCACCTCCCCTCCCTCTCTCTCTCTTTCTCTTTCACCCCCCCCCTCTCTTTCTTTCCTTCTCTCACCCTCCTCCCTCCCTCTCTCTTTCACCTCCCCCCTCTCTCCCTCTCACCTCCCCCCCTCTTTCCCTCTCCCTCCCTCTCTCTCTCTCTCCCTTACCCCCCCCCCTCTCACTCACTCCCCTCGTTCCCACACCGCCTCTCTTCCATATATTTCCCCCCCCCCCTCGGCCCCCCGAATCGTTTTCTCTTTCTCTCCTGGTTTGGGCCTGTATATAGAGTTTTTTTTTATGGGTTTCAAACGCGGTGTAGTGCTAGGTATATTGTTTATTGCTGTTTACTGTAGGGTTCAAAGGCGGTAGGTTGAGTTTGGGACTTATTATGCGTATGTTGTTGTTCCATATTCAGTTTTATTGTTATTTTTAGGGAATTTCTAGTGCTGGCAGTGGTGTTGGCTGGCGTTGGCGCTACGCTTTGTTCGACAAGGCGCTCGTACTTCTTTCCTTACATTTGGACGGGCTCCGGCTGGTAAGGCGGGGGCTCCGTGTCAGTTCATGTTGGTGGGCCGTAAGTCGGAGCATAATTACTCTACTCGGCTGCGCCTGCGATGGGGGTGTGGGTAGGCAGTTCGTCGTGGCTCACTGTCTGCCTCCACGCTTTGTGCGCTGTGTGCGACTCGTCGGTGCTCGCTGTCACACTGCGCACATTTTTCATTTTACCAGGGGTACGGGGACTGCTAAACGTCGTGGCGGGGGTGGGCTCGCTGTCTGCCACCGCGCATTAACGGGGGTGCGCTATGCGTGCGCTCGTCAGAGGCTCGCTGCCACACTACGCGCGTCGAATTATATTGTGTGTGGGTATTTGGGTGACTGGTTACGGTGGTTGAGTGGGGTCAGGGGTGCTGTATGTGTGTGGTGGTGGTTGTGAGTGGAATGATCTTTGAATATCCTTGAGTAGGGGGCCCGGGGTTTCGCGTTCCAGGTTGCAAACTGGGGGTGATGCCGTGGGCCACAGGACGAATTGACCAGTGGGATGTCATTGGTCGGCAGGATTTTCAATGTGGGGATGGTGTCGGCGCCGGTGGTTATGAACGGGTTGTGCGACACTGTTCTAAATGCACGGGGACTTCAGTGACATAAGACACTGGAAATTGATTTCTGTTCTCGTGAGAAGCGCGTTTTAACACCTAAGGGGTTAGGTGTTACGGGGGAGATATAGTAACTGTGTGAGATATTAGGAATGGAAAATATGTATGTTACTGAGATGTATAATGTAATATGAGCAAAATACATACTAGGCTTTCACGGACAGAAATAAATATAGTTACACATACACATAGTCATTTGCAAAGAACAATTAGAGTAAAAGTTAGTTACACATACACATAGTCATTTGCAAAGAACAATTAGAGTAAAAGTGAGATTATGCACCTAAATTACCATGTCCAATACAGATGTTTAGAAATGATAGGCTGTAAATAACAAATTTCTGATTGACCAACAGAAGGAAACGGCTGATGCAAAATAAGTTCCCCGGAGTTGTGTTAAGGAGGATCATGACAACAGGGTTGAGAGTCTGGTTTTCCGATGGAGACAACTGTAAAAAGTTTAAGGCTGTGTCATTGATAAATCAAAAACGAAGATTGCACAAATGCTCTCAAGTGATCTTAGTATAGGAGATGCCCGACATTCCATGCTTAAAGACAAATGATGGATTGTGAATGGGAAATGTCACTGATAATTAAGTGTATTTTTTGCTTCTCTCTTCACAGCTGCTCCAGGATGGATGGCCAGCGCTGACAATTCCGAACCCCAACAGGGAAATCAAAGAGACTGTTGACAGTCAGGGGGTATAGTATCACAAAAGCGAGATTATCAATTCCTGTTTACACCAATATAGAAGTGTGAAGTGAAATTAACTCAAGTTTGGTAAAAATAGTTTGAATACAGAGAAACTTGCTTTCCAAACGGTGACGTTACGAGTGTTTGAAGAAAGGTGAGAATGGAAAATACACAGATAGGAGCAACCGGAGGGTTAGATGCACTGACCATAGAAAGGGTAGACAATCTGTCTATTTCAACGACTGGAGATGTCACAATAAAAGTGACGAAAAGATGGCCAAAGATATTCAGGCCATTACAGAACCTTGTAGTTAAAGGAGGCCGGTATAGAATGCGTACCCAAATCAAGATAATGCCGATAACCTCTGCAGACATTACATTGACCGAATTGGACGTTAACTTGATTGACTGGAATGTGATCGACTCCCCTCTAGTGTCCAGTGTGACGGAGGGACTGGAAATAATGTCTTTTACTCCGCCACAGGGAGTCGTTGCAGCAAGCGACCCAGAGACAACTGTATTACCCGAGTCGATCCACGCTGAAGTGTCCGTTGCAGATGACTGCCAGTTAAAGACGTGCCTCCCTCTCGAACAACAGCTAGCCGAGGCTAGACAGGTAGTGGACTATCTCCAAGGCCTAATCCAGTCCACACAGCCCGGAGGGGAGACAGGTTCCAATGGGGAACCAGATGGCCAGAGACGGGCCCAGTTGGGGCCACAAGGGGGTCCTGTGCCGGAACAACAACAAACCCCAATAGGACCACCCACGAGGTGGCAACCACGAGGAAAAGGTGGAGGCAGAGGCAGGAATCCGAATGGCTACCGTGTGCGGCGGGTGCAGTGTGGGACTCTCGGACACATTTCTCGGGACTGTGCAGAGCGGGACCATCTATCCACAACAGGGCGTGTTTGTACAGAAACAGGTGGCGGGCCCCCTCCCAACCACGGGCCCCTCTCAAGGAACTGTGACTGGACCAAATAGGTACGTGGCTTTCTCCTCCGAACAGGCTCCAGGGAACCATGGCGATGATGGCATACCACCAGGACATGTTCTGGGCCCGATGACCCCAGTGTCATCCGGTCACAGGCGACTGACCCACCGGGTCTCACAACCCGGGGGAGACCGCCAGTGTTGTTGGATCTGTGGAGTGAAAGGTCATTTTCAAAGGTCATGTCTGCAGAGGCCACCGGCAGAATAAAAATATATGCAACTGACTAGGGTAGAGGTGGGATATATTGAATGATAAAATATGCTCCTAATTAGATTAGAATAAAAATAGAATAAAAAATAAATAGAGGTGTTAGGTGATTAGATTATGAATGAAAGTTACTAAAAACGGATGTATGAGTGACTGACAAATGCATGAACTAATCAGACTAACAAGAGGATCAAATTATGTTAAACAGTTAATCAATATTAGACAGTGTGATGATGTGACACTGCGGCAGCTAGTGATCAGTAAATTATCCATGCTTGGTCAACATTCAGATTGATCAAAGGGTGGACTGCATGATTAAGAAATTAAAAAGACTCATAGTTGTTTCTAGTATTTTATAGTATTGATAGAAGCGTATTAACAGTTATGAGCAATAGGATAGGTGTTTATTTACTTTTATTTTTACTTCTCTTTTCTAGTGTGTTACGAGCAATTCCTGACTTAGGCCGGGAGCGTTCATTTTGTTTATTCATTTGATTTCCCTTTTGTTTCTTAGTTAAAAATGAGCTCAGAAGAAAAAAGAAAAAGCTCACAAGTTTGGTTTATTTTTTAATTTATTGGTTTGGCAGCGTTTTCTTTGTGTGTTTTGTTTTCTGTTTTCTTTCTTTCTGTATGTTTTTTCTTAGGGTACCTGGCAAGCTGGGAGTGATCTCGACACATCAGGACGGGGTAGTATATGTCTGTAAAATGGACTGGGAACAAAGTGAAGGAACATGAGCTAGTTATGGATTTTTGTTCTCCGCCCATTGAATACCCAGTTTTAGGGGCTGGGGGTGTGTCGTGATTGGTGAAAGTGTTGGGAAGCATGATTCTCTGTACATTAATGAAGCTCAATAGGTTTGGTCGCTATTGGCCAAATTAGTCTTGTGTAGGGTGTGAACATGTGCAATTGATAATTGGCTTGTGGTGTGGAAGAGGTGTGTTTAAGGCGGACTGTGATTTGTTGCCATACACACAGGAGTACTGGGAGAGTGGAGGTGTCAGTGCTGACCATCCGGTCCGGGTGCAGCTGTCCAGAGGACGACGGTAACGATGTTTGAATGTGTATTCCACATCGAGAGGTGGAGGAGTATACTGTTTTGACAGCATAATATAATGAGAGCCATGTGAATTTTTCAGAATTTTGAAATTTTATGATCTAGAAGCCATGAAATATATAGATAAATGATTTGGAAAAGAAAGTTGTCAAAGCTCAGACCAGTAAAGAGAGTCTGAGGGAGGAAAATTATGGATTCTCAATCAATTGTTGTGGTAGAAGTGACCTGCACTGTCCCCCGAAGCGATATATATTCACTGCAGGATACGGATGGGAGATTGGGGAGACAGCAGTCATCAGAGTGGGGTACAAGGAATACCAAGGACTCCATCGGTACTGTTGATCCAGGACACTGGCTAGTGTCTACCCAGCGGTTCCATGGGGAACCACAACACTGCGGAGAACCAGGAGACGCCTACCTCTCGGGCCGGGAGAGTCTCGGCCAACGCAGTGACCAAGTCTTGAGGCTTCAGAGGGAAACGACAGGCAACCAACGAGGAGACAGGCGGCTAGGCCTCAGCAACAACTCCGGCTGTCAACAGAAGCAAGGCCTCAACTATTGACCAGGGGGTCAACAAGCGAAGGGGGGGAGCTGCTATCGCCCCTATCAACGACCAGGCGGAGGGGAGGAGAAACAAACCTCTTCCACTAATCCGAGGGTCAACGGGGGTTGGGCAGCCAGCGATGACCTCCTCACAGCCGTGACAGCGACACCCGAGGAAAGAGCTCCGGGTTCAACTGAACCAGCAATACAGCAGGGGGTCCTACCCCCTAATAAAGGTCAACACGAGTCAAGATGTGCTCGACAGAAGATGGAGTGTGATGAGAAAGGCAATTTGCTTTCTAAATTCCACCTCCCAGAATGGGGAGTTGCACCCAGCAGTCGTGATACTGCGCCAGCTCTGAGCAATAAAGAGGAGGCCGGGTCAAATCTAGAAAACAAAGACCCCCCTCCTCAATGCTCCAAGTCAGAATTTGACAACTCACAGTTGAAACCAATGGAAATTGATCTTGGTACGAGAACAGGTTGTTAAAGACTGTGCACACGATCACAAACTGAAATGGCTAATTTGAATTTTAGGATCTGAGTGTGGCAAATCAGATATATATTTTATCCTAATATGATTTAAAATGTCTTAAGTGTTATCTAGATAGTAGTGTGTAGAGATTGATATCTATGTTTGACATATTAAGGATAGGTAAACTATCCAAGTGGGGAACTGTGGTAGATTCTGGGACATAGATCATCATCATGATAGGATTTCAAATCAAACTAATGTGTAGAAACAATTGGCCCTTAACTATAGTTCATATTGTGTCACCAAGACCTTGTGGTCACTCCAGGAGGGCATTTGCATATAGTGGCTGCTGGGGTAATACTTACTTCCCCTTAGGGGGTGTGTAAGAACAAAGGGCAGGAAATTCTAGAGAAACATGTGTCTCCTTTTAGGAGACATCAAAGGGCCAACTGGTCTGCCAAAGACAATGATTAGGTCACATATTGATGGCTACATGTGACCATCAAAGGTCTGATTACACACACACACAGACACACATAGAGACACATGCACACACATAGACACACACACACACTCACATTCACATTCACACACACACACACACACACACAGAGACACACACACACACACACACACACACACACACATAGTCACACACACACACACACTCACACACATTTTCACACACACACACACACACACACACTCACACACACACATTTACACATACACATACACACACACACACAGAGAAGATCACTATTGAAATCCTTAATTTGAGCTCCAAACAAGCTAACTATTTAAGTTAAAATATAATTAGGTTTGGTCATACTTAAATTAGGTAATTAGTTAATGTGTCTGTTCTGTTTTCATTTATGTTCAATATGATTAATTGATTGTTCTATCCTCTTGATCTATGGTATTGATTTGTATTCTAACAGAATGATTAGATTTGTTAGATATTTTCCGAAAGTCAGCAGACTTAGTGATAAAGAAATATATCTGTTTATGTAATCAATATATCTTGAGGTTCATCAAAGTATTAACAAGTCAAGTAATGTGTTTAAGTAAAAATACAGGGAAAATATTATCCGGGTTTATGTGAAGGGGGTTGGCATATAAGCCAAACCCCTATTTTCAAATGCAAGCAAAAGCCGGCCTGGGATTGGAGGAAAGAATTTGGTGATGTCATTCTGATGACATCACAAGATTATGCAGGTCTGGCTATAAGATCTGGGTGTGATGGGGGAGAGGAACTCTGAACAACCCAACCGACACGACAAGACCTCCTTCACCATCTCATCCACAAAGCAAGGCGGCAAGGACAAAGGAACTTCTTGGAGGGAAAATCAACTCTTTGTTATCAGCAGGAAACAGAGACTTTCAACAACTCAACAACTAGCATTCTCTTTACTGTAATATTAGTCTGGTGTAAGGGATCAGTGGCATAGTACTTGAGTACCCTTATATCATTGCAGAATCCATTTCTTTATTGTAATTTGTATACACTCTTAAACTTTGATTAAACAACTGTTATACTACCTTTCCTCCTAATTCCTTCTGCCTGCGCCGCTGAAAGAAGAGTGGCAATTCCAAGAGCTTGTAAAAAGGTTTAAATCACAACGCAGAGTAGGGAAATTAAGCTAGGAATCCACTTCAGAGGCATTTCTCATCTGGGGACGGTATTTAAAATAAAATTGAATGCCTTTATATGTGACGTTCCAGCAAGAGCCTTTCTGAAGTGCATTAAAGGCCATAATGCTTACCAGAACGGATGACAAATTCTGCCAGGTTCACTACACACTCCACCAGAAGCAGCCGTCGCCCCTCATTGCTGCTGGCGTTGGTTGTGTCAGCCAGTTTGTACTAGATTATATGCACTTAGTTTGCCTTGGGTGTGTAAAGAGAATAATCGCATATTTGATCAAGGGTCCATCGAAATGCAAACTGCCACCAAGACAGAGACAGGAAATCTCAGACCGGCTAAAAGCCTTAAGGGGAGCAATGCCATCACAATTTGCCAGGCAACCCAGGGGTCTGGACGAATTGGATCGCTGGAAGGCTACAGAATTTCGTCAGTTCCTTCTATACACTGGGCCAGTTGTGCTTCAAGGCATACTACCTGATGACCACTACGACCACTTGATGTGTCTTACAGTTGGCATGTCATTCCTCCTGGAGTCGGACACTAAACGGAGAGAAACACATTGTGAATATGCCAGGGCTCTGCTGAAGCACTTTGTTGATAATGCTGTGGATTACGGTGAGACCTTTCCTGTATACAACATCCACAGTCTTCAGCACCTGACTGATGATGTTGTGAATTTCAAGTGCTCCTTGAATGAAATATCATGCTTTCCATTTGAAAACAGTCTGCAGTCCATCAAGAAAATGGTGCGAAGTAGCCATAACCCAGCAGTGCAAGTCGCAAAGAGAGTTGCGGAGCAGGAGTTTGCGAAAGCAAAAAAAAAATCTCCAAAGACATGCTTTGTGTCCACCAACACACGAGACGGGTGTTTCATCATTGCCAATGGGATCGCATTTGTCCGGGAGAAGAGGAGTGATGGCAGAATGGTGGCTGATGTTATAAACTTCAATGATGCCAGTAATGTCTTTGAACGGCCATGCGAATCAAAGCGGCTTAACATTGTTTATGTGGAGCAGCCCATGAGGAAAGCAAATTGAAGATTGCTCGCAAAGAGAGACTTGCTCCGCAAAGCGGCTTGTCTCCCACACTTGGAGGGTTTCGCCATATTCCCACTGTTGCATTCAATTGAATGACTTGACAACCTCCGTCACTCCCACTGCCCGCATGTCCTCCTTCACTGTGTCCATAAACCTCCTCTTCGGCCTTCCCCCCCTCCTCTTTCCTGGCAGCTCCATCTCCAGCATCTTCCTCCAAATGGAACGCCCTACCCACCTTCAAAACCGCTATCAAAGAGCACCTACGGGAAACTGCAAAACTGGCCCCTCCAATGTACAGTAAATGTCCTACCCCAATAATACATGAGACCCTCTTCTTGGAATCAAGTAAGGTTTAGTCCAATGTACAGTTACCCCCGCCCCCTCCCCCACCCACCCCGCTTGCCCAAACTGCTCAACATTGGCTGTTCTTCTGATGTAGACATTTTCGATTCAGAGGTCCTGGTAAATATACAATTTCCTGATCTTAAAACGCCTAACCAAACCCTAACCCAGTGGTTCCCTAACCTCTGGGCACCCCAGCCGTTCCATGTATTTGTTCAATTCCACCACCAGCACACCTGATTAAACTAATAAAGGGCTTGTTAAGTTGAATCCGGTGTGTTGGTGGTGGAATTTAACAAATGCATGGAACGGCTGGGGTGCTGGAGAGGATTTGGAAGTACTGCCCTAACCCAATGCTCTAATTTTCAACTTAAAAATGTCCATGTGTATACAATGTAAATGTGTGGTGATACTAAACAGTCATTCTACTATACAGGCTACCTACCAAGGCTACCTACCATGTCTCAACGGGTGTCATCACAAAAAAAAAAAAAAAAAAAACGACACTGACTATGGTACGTTTTTCTTATTCTATTTTATAGCTTGTCTATTTTAGAGTTATAACTGTTGAACATAAGACCATCTTTCTTGTCCATTTACTCTTAGATCTGGCAATGTCATCAGGGACTTCGTCTTCTGCGACATCTACACCGAAGAAACGTATGAGTAATCCATTGATTTATTAAGTTCTGCAAGTCTTTCAAATGTTCAGGAACATTAGCGTCATTGTCATGTCGTTGTCCTTACAGGTGTTGTCTTCCCTGCCCCACCGAAAGCAGTGGAGCCTTTCTCCATGGACCTTTTTGCCCCGGCACCTGAACAATGTAAGAATTAATGAGTTAATATTCTGAAAATCTCATGTGGCTTTTTTTGATCGCATACTACTTGTTCCTGATGAAAGCTGAACATTTATGTAATTTTCCTTTTTCTATTTTTAGGCCCAGACAACACTTCCAGTTCGGTGCTGTCGTTGGACATGTCAACCGCTACTAGTAAGACATTTTTTTATTTGCAGCCTCATGAGTGTGCATTGAAGTGTGCTGTCTGCTTGATCACTTATCACTGTAAAATAACACCTTTCCTTTTCCCTTTGATAAGCAATAGACGACTTGACATTAATTGACGCAAGGCGATCACCTCCCCAATACGCCTCAACACCAGGTACTACAAGTGTTATTAAAAAATTTTTAAAATGGTTGACAAATGTGTGATTTTACAAAAGTATGCTTTTAGTTGAAGGTCATTTATTTGTTTACTTGTTTCAGCCCCACCACCCGGTAAAAGGCCCACTCCTCCTCCCCGTAGGACACAGAGCCATGAAGGTAATAGCTTTTTTTTTTGTGTGAAAACGGTCTGTCATGTTGAGAAGTACTACAACCCTTTAACACTTTGGGTGCCGGCCAGAAATCCGGAAAATGACTGTGGATTGCCAGGATTCCTGGGCGATTTTAGCATATCTCATGATCTTAGCGGAGCTATTTCTATATTTTATATTATAACTATGGGGAAATGGTTTGGCTCATTTGACGACGACGAGTTGATGTACACAATGAAAAAAAACGTTTGTTTCTGCATGTCTTCGTTCGTTCACAATTACAAGTTAAAAAACGTCAACACAAGGTAAAAATCCAGGTAGATTCTTTAGAACAGGAGTTATGGGCTCTTTTATGAAAGGTGCGGCGCCGGGGGGATAATAGGTACTGAACGTGTTATAAAGCGATTTAGACTGGGATGGATGGATGGATGGTTTGATTGATTGATTGTTTGATAGATTGTTTTATTGGTTTGATTGATAGATTGTTTTATTGTTTTGTTGGTTGTTTGATTGATTGATTGTTTTGTTTGATTGATTGATTGTTTGATTGTTTTATTGGTTGTTTGATTGATTGATTGTTTTGTTGGTTGTTTGATTGATTGATTGTCTGATTGTTTTATTGGTTGTTTGATTGATTGATTGTTTTGTTGGTTGTTTGATTGATTGATTGTTTGATTGTTTTATTGGTTGTTTGATTGATTGATTGTTTTGTTGGTTGTTTGATTGATTGATTGTTTGATTGTTTTATTGGTTGTTTGATTGATTGATTGTTTTGTTGGTTGTTTGATTGATTGATTGTTTGATTGTTTTATTGGTTGTTTGATTGATTGATTGTTTTGTTGGTTATTTGATTGATTGATTGTTTTATTGTTTTATTGGTTGTTTGATTGATTGATTGTTTTGTTGGTTGTTTGATTGATTGATTGATTGTTTGATTGTTTTATGGGTTGTTTGATTGATTGATTGTTTTGTTGGTTGTTTGATTGATTGTTTTATTGTTTTATTGGTTGTTTGATTGATTGATTGTTTTGTTGGTTGTTTGATTGATTGATTGTTTGATTGTTTTATTGGTTGTTTGATTGATTGATTGTTTTGTTGGTTGTTTGATTGATTGATTGTTTTATTGTTTTATTGGTTGTTTGATTGATTGATTGTTTTGTTGGTTGTTTGATTGATTGATTGTTTGATTGTTTGATTGATTGATTGATTGATTGACAGTCCGACTGACTGACTGACAGTCAGACTGACTGACTGACAAACTTGAAATGCAGTAATACTATTATATCGATCAGGTGGGAATATATTGTATTGATCAGGTTAGTAGATATTGTACCGATCAGGTATTATAGATCATGTGCATGCAATAAACTAAAAAAAAACATTTAGACTGTTTCTCATTCATGTACTGTGCATAATCTGCTCCTGTGTTGTAGACACTGTGTTGCTCTGTACCTACCTGTTTTCCAATTTATTCGTCCATACATGATAAACACATTCATAAAGTAATAATATCTTGTATTGATAATATATCAATTAGTTTCACCTGGAAATACTACTACCTTATCAACCACCATGCCTGGCGCTAACGAACAAGTAAGTTATAACTACTGGTGTAGGTCCAGAAAACATTATTATAAAATACAGAATACTTTACAATGCAGAAAACTTGAAACTTTGATGAAATGAACATTTTTATTGCAAAATATGTTCAATAAACTGGGTGACAAGTCATCAGTACCAACCATTGTTGCTGTGCATTAGACACATATGCTGGTAACATTCACAGTATAAAATTATGGTAATTTACCAAGACAATACCGTATAAAAAGTGAACACTGGCTGATGATAACCAACCATTGTTTCAGTGCATTTAGGAGTTTGCTGGTAACATTCACAGTATAGGATTATGGTAATTTACCAAGACAATACCTTATAAAAAGTGAACACTGGAGGATAATCAACCATTGTTTCAGTGCATTTAGAAGTTTGCTGGTAACATTCACAGTATAGGATTATGGTAATTTACCAAGACAATACCTTATAAAAAGTGAACACTGGCTGATGATAACCAACCATTGTTTCAGTGCATTTAGGAGTTTGCTGGTAACATTCACAGTATAGGATTATGGTCATTTACCAAGACAATACCTTATAAAAAGTGAACACTGGAGGATAATCAACCATTGTTTCAGTGCATTTAGAAGTTTGCTGGTAACATTCACAGTATAGGATTATGGTAATTTACCAAGACAATACCTTATAAAAAGTGAACACTGGCTGATGATAACCAACCATTGTTTCAGTGCATTTAGGAGTTTGCTGGTAACATTCACAGTATAGGATTATGGTAATTTACCAAGACAATACCTTATAAAAAGTGAACACTGGCTGATGATAACCAACCATTGTTTCAGTGCATTTAGGAGTTTGCTGGTAACATTCACAGTATAGGATTATGGTAATTTACCAAGACAATACCTTATAAAAAGTGAACACTGGAGGATAATCAACCATTATTTCAGTGCATTTAGAAGTTTGCTGGTAACATTCACAGTATAGGATTATGGTAATTTACCAAGACAATACCTTATGAAAAGTGAACACTGGAGGATAACCAACCATTGTTTCAGTGCATTTAGAAGTTTGCTGGTAACATTCACAGTACAGGCACGTCACATGATCAACTACAGGGCATATCTTACTTGGTCTCTCGCATCGATGACTGCATTGTCCATTGATAAATGGATGAATCGCCAGATGATCTGTGGACCAAAAAATATCCAATACATGCTTCCAAAGTATATAAATAAGAGGCCAATGGACTGCATTAGAAAAGTGTGGTATGTTACCTACAGTATATACTTTTATAAACTGGGTGACTGTCAGCAACCATTGGTTCTGTGCAAACGGTAAAAATGAGGGGGTAAAAAGATAAATAAAAAAATAAACCATATACACATACAATGCAAATTATGAATGGAGTCGACACAGCTAGATCGCTAACATAACGTCTCATCTGCAAGTGGTCCAAACATGCCTATGCAATATCAACAACCGTGGCCCAAATACATGTGTTCAACGCATTTGTCTTGTACAGAAAACAGTGCAACTACCCATACACTATACTATACTATACTATACTATACTATACTATACTATACTATACTATACTATACTATACTATACTATACTATACTATACTATACTATACTATACTACTCTCAGCTAGCTATACTATGTACCGGTACACATGGTTCTGTCTGTATCACACAATGATGGATTATTTAGAAGTAATCTGTACTTCTGTGTGCCGGATTATTTAGAAGTAGTCTGTACTTCTGTATGACAACTAATAAAGAAACTATTTAGAGAAATCCCTCTTTGTGTGGTACAGAGTGAAGCATTTGTCACGATGCAGGGGGACTTTGCACGATGTGCAAAAATATCTGGTCTCACTCCTGATGCCACGCCTACTGCAGACCCGACATTTCCTACATGGTAGCTTTTGCTTGGGGGTGGCTTTGTATGCAACCATTACATGCTTCACAAAGCCACCCACTAATCTGCTCTGCGGGTCCCCCAGTGGGGCCCTAGGGTCGTGCTGCCCGTCACGCCCCACCTGCTCAGCCCCTGCCTCCTCCTCATCCCCACCCCCTGCCTCCTCAACCCCACCCCCTGCCTCCGCCTCCATCTCCGCTGTCACCCCAGGAATCTTCTTCTCCTTACCCCCTGTGTAGGTCCGTGCCACAGCCCTGGTGAACCGGAAGAGGTTGTAGTAATGCCCTTGTGGGTGCTTGCTTTTGTACAAGACAAAAGCGTTGAACACACATATTTGGATCAGATACATCACAAACTTTTTGGTCCACTTTCCAGTCTTACGTGTAACCGGATAGTACGAGAGGTTTTGATCCAGCTGATCGACGCCGTTCATGAATTTATTGTACAACAAGATTGATGACGGCTTGAGCATCTCCACCCTCAGCGCTTTGCCCTTCTTCTGCTTCTTCCACACCTTCGCCATTTCCATGGTGTCCTCGTGGTAGCTGCTGATGGTCTTCACAATCCTCTTATCGCGCCATGCCACGATCAGGACCTCCTTGTTGTTGACCGCAATGCGCTCCCCCACACCGATGTCACGTTTGGTCAAGTTATTGATGATGGCTGGCTCCCCCCGGTGCTTCCTGAGGGTACCACAGACGTCGGTCCTCAACTGTCGGAGCCTGGCAGACATGCGTACACTATTGTAGAAGTTATCCATGTACAACGTATATCCGGCCCCAGACAAACGTCCAAGCAGACCGACGACCGTGTCCCCCAGGAGCGAGCCTTCCCGGCAATATGGCTTAAATGCAAAGCAATATCCTGTGCGCGATTCGCACAGGAAGTACGACTTGATGCCATACCGGGTTGGCTTGTTGGGGTTGTAGACCCGGAAGGTCAGGCGGCCTCGCCATGCCATCACCCCCTCGTCAATGGCGAGCTCACGTTTGGGCTGGTACAGTTCCTTGCACCTCGCGTTGACATGGTCTACAGGGCGTACCTTACACAATTTGTCTCTGACTTCCAGGGATGTATTGTCCGCAAAGTGGAGGAATCGCCAGATCAATTGATACCGGTTGCGTGGCATGGTCTCCGAGTAGTACGGTGTGTACATCATATCATCGGTGGTCCACATCATGTCAACGCGAGGCTTCCGAAGGACACTGCTGAGGAAATTGAGTCCAAGGAACTTCTTCAGCTCCTTCAATGTGAGGGCCTTCCAAAGCAGTGCCCTGCTACTGGTTAGCGTGGGGTCCAGCCGGGCAATGGACTGATCAGCGTAGAGGTTGGTCTGGGCAACAATGGAATTGAGGAAAGCATCCGTCAGGAACAGATCTAGCCATTTTGCAGGCCGGTACGATTGCAGTGCCGCGGCGTCCTGGAGCAACCCCGGTTGGGCTGTGAAGGGGATCCTGTGAGGCACCCAGCCCTCACGAGACCAGGCATTCTCCTCTTCCTGACGGATCGCAGCCCTGCTCTTCGCTCCTCCGCGTTGCACGCCACGACCTGTCAATTATACAAATATACTATAACACCCCTACTGTAGACAAACATTCATATGCCACGTAGTTACAAACTGTGTGTGAGTGAATGAGTGAGTGTGTGTGGGGTTCAGATGTCAGAGCTGGACGTGGTGTGGGGGTCAGAGGTCAGAGCTGGAAGTGGTGTGCAGAGTGAGGCCAACTTACCGCTCTTAGATGTGCGTTTCCGCCCTGCAACGGGTTCCGGCATGTCCAGACTAGCATCCAGTTCTAGAATCACATGATGTAATACATTACACTAGGGCAACGTATTGTCATTGTATTTACATGATATATATATATATATATAGCATTATGTGTTATATTTTATGTACAATTACCTGCAGGGGTAGAATGTGATCCTATGTCGTTGCCAGTCTCTGCGTCACTCTCTGCGCAGAGACTGCACCAGAATCTGAATTGGATTAAATTCATTCAGTAAGTAAGTCTCATAAAACACAATAGTAATACATTTACATACATGAATGTAGTTAGTACATACCCAAGCATGTTGGTGTATCAGCCCCAGACTCTGTGTCGGATCCTGTATGAACACAAAATAAATCAGCGGCCATTGTACATCAAAGCATGTACATGTGTGTGTGTGTGTGTGTGTGTGTGTGTGTGTGTGTGCTGTAATCAATGGAATTTGCATATAGAGGCCTCACCATGTACTGCGAAGTTCAAAGGTGTTGGAGAGGATTCATGCCTTTTGATCTTGTGTGTGTGTGTGTGTGTGTGTGTGTGTATGTGTGTGCTGTAATCAATGGAATTTGCATATAGAGGCCTCACCATGTACTGCGAAGTTCAAAGGTGTTGGAGAGGATTCATGCCTTTTGATCTTGTGTGTGTGTGTACAGCACACACGCACACACACACACACAAGATCAAAAGGCATGAATCCTCTCCAACACCTTTGAACTTCGCAGTACATGGTGAGGCCTCTATATGCAAATTCCATTGATTACAGCACACACATACACACACACACACAAGGGCATGGGCACATTGTGAGGCCTATATATGCATGGTTGTGTAGCATATGTAAAATTCCATTGATTACAGCACACACACAATCAAATATATAGGACATGGTGATGCCTCTGCCTCTATAGCATGAAACTATCGATTTGAACATGCATGTGTGTACATAGCAGAGTCGTGATAGCATTGATTACAGCACACACATACACACACACACACACACACATCAAAGGGCATGGGCACATGGTGAGGCCTATATATGCATGGTTGTGTAGCATATCGCTGCTGTCGGGACAAAACCTCATAACTCCAAAAACCCAACTTTTCAGCAGATGAAAAAAATGAACACAGATTTGAGGGTGAATAGAGTTAGGAGGTTTAGACAGATGATCGGTTTAATGCTTTCCCATTGTTTAAACTTTGTAAAACCCACACACACATATGGAGGATGATCTACAGAGTTGATTTATATTTAAAAAAAAATATTAAAAAAATGGAGTTATGAGGTTTTGTCCCGACAGCAGCGATATGTAAAATTCCATTGATTACAGCACACACACAATCAAATATATAGCACATGGTGATGCCTCTGCCTCTATAGCATGAAACTATCGATTTGAACATGCATGTGTGTACATAGCAGAGGCGTGATAGCATTGATTACAGCACACACATACACACACACACACACACACACACACACACACATCAAAGGGCATGGGCACATGGTGAGGCCTATATATGCATGGTTGTGTAGCATATGTAAAATTCCATTGATTACAGCACACACACAATCAAATATATAGCACATGGTGATGCCTCTGCCTCTATAGCATGAAACTATCGATTTGAACATGCATGTGTGTACATAGCAGAGTCGTGATAGTATTGATTACAGCACACACATACACACACACACACACACACACATCAAAGGGCATGGACACACACATCAAAGGGCACCTTTGAACTTCGCAGCACATGGTGAGGCCTATATATGCCTTATCCAATAATAATGTAGCTGTAGCATGCTATCGATTTGAACATGCATGTAAAACACACAATATTCACATTGCATTCGTCAACCTGACTTACCCTTCGCCCCTCGACGACCACCACCGCGTCCCCTGTCGGACTCGTGAGATGAATCGGAACCATAATACCTCCGACCCAGATCGATATCCTCGTCAGATGACTCCGGAGCTATAATCAATGCATACCGGCGTTGGTTGGCGAACTAACGTTACATATTCACAGTATACAATGAATCAATTAGCGTTAGGTAAATCATCATCCAATATAAACACGTTTCACACACACACAATCCTTACCTGGTGGTTCCCAATCGGCGCTCCCATCAGATTCATGGGCCGTTGAATCACTGTCCGAGGACTCGGCTGAAGATATCTGCACAGCAGCCACCTTCCTCTTCCTCGAACTGCGACGGGGAGAACCGCTCCAGGTCCCGGGGCGAGACACATCGCTGGGCCCAGCGACGGTATCACGGCTCTCTCCGATCGGAGCTACCAAAGTCGTTGGTGCTGCTGCTGGAGCTACCAAAGGTCCGGTTGTTGGTGCCGCTGCTGGAGCTACCAAAGGTCCGGTCGTTGGTGCCGCTGCTGCAACCGCGGGTCCAAACGCCAGCTTCGTTTGAACAAACCGATCCGCTGTCGGTTTGTCGCCTCTCTTACCTACACTACGTCTCCTCATACTGAACTAATAATCTAAATGGAACTACTAACTGATCAAACTACTATTACTACTACTGAAATATACAACCTAGACTACACACTAATCCCTCACAATAGTACTACTACTTAGCACGACTAAGTACTTTCTAAAGCACAGCTGAAACCTTACAATTATTCTGATACTACCACTATACTGTATAACACTATAAATATAGACTATAGGCTGATCTCAATTCAAATATCTCTCTCTCAATCTCTCTCTCTCTATCGCTCTATCTATCTCTCTCTCTCCCTCCAAAACCTTGTCGATTCTGGGATCCCGCTAAACTTTTATACCTGTACTCACACTGGTCAGGTATGCTGGCCAATCAAAAGCCAGATTCATTGTGGGGGGCAATATTCATTACCTTGTGATACAGTGTTAGAAAATAGGGGGACACTGCCACCTAGTGTAATTTGAGAGGAAATGCAGTTTCCTGTTCAAACTCTCTGCAAAAAGTTCCGCGGTGAAGTTCAGACGGGGAAAATTGAAAAAAGATGTAAACAGAACAAAGACGAGTTACGGCGTCTTCGGCACCTTGAGCATGGCGGGGAAGGACGCCTAAAAACGTCTTCCGGCAGCCAAAGTGTTTCCTTCATTCTCGTTCAAACAGTGCGTCCGTTGCCCTCTGCTACACCCACAAGGACCAGCACCCGTCGAGGTATGTTATCAAATTACATTACAGATTTCCTTGAGGCATAAAAGATAATATTGTTTGAAGGTAATTTATTCTGCACAGGTAGCGTGTCACAGATAATGTTTGCAATGAAGCCAAAAGTGACCCTTCAGGGTTTTTTATATATTGTTTACTTGTTTCAGCCCCACCACCCGGTAAAAGGCCCACTCCTCCTCCCCGTAGGACACAGAGCCATGAAGGTAATAACTTTTTCTTTTGTGTGAAAACGGTCTGTCATATTGAGAAGTACTACAACCCTTTAACATCCTTCATTCTCGTTCAAACAGTGCGTCAGTTGCCCTCTGCTACACCCACAAGGACCAGCACCCGTCGAGGTATGTTATCAAATTACATTACAGATTTCCCTGGGCATAAAAGATAATATTGTTTGAAGGTAATTTATTCTGCACAGGTAGCGTGTTGCAGATAATGTTTGCAATGAAGCCAAAAGTGACCCTTCAGGGTTTTTTATATATTGTTTACTTGTTTCAGCCCCACCACCCGGTAAAAGGCCCACTCCTCCTCCCCGTAGGACACAGAGCCATGAAGGTAATAAAAAAAAATTGTTTGGAAACGGTCTGTCATATTGAGAAGTACTACAACCCTTTAACATCCTTCATTCTCGTTCAAACAGTGCTCGTCCATAACACGCCCTCTGCTACACCCACAAGGACCAGCCCCCGTCGAGGTATGTTATCAAATTACATTACAGATTTCCCTGAGGCATAAAAGATAATATTGTTTGAAGGTAATTTATTCTGCACAGGTAGCGTGTCGCAGATAATGTTTGCAATGAAGCCAAAAGTGACCCTTCAGGGTTTTTTATATATTGTTTACTTGTTTCAGCCCCACCACCCGGTAAAAGGCCCACTCCTCCTCCCTGTAGTACACAGAGCCATGAAGGTAATAAAAGAAAATTGTGTGGAAACGGTCTGTCATATTGAGAAGTACTACAACCCTTTAACATCCTTCATTCTCGTTCAAACAGTGCGTCAGTTGCCCTCTGCTACACCCACAAGGACCAGCACCCGTTGAGGTATGTTATCAAATTACATTACAGATTTCCCTGAGGCATAAAAGATAATATTGTTTGAAGGTCATTTATTCTGCACAGGTAGCGTGTCGCAGATAATGTTTGCAATGAAGCCAAAAGTGACCCTTCAGGGTTTTTTATATATTGTTTACTTGTTTCAGCCCCACCACCCGGTAAAAGGCCCACTCCTCCTCCCCGTAGTACACAGAGCCATGAAGGTAATAAAAAAATATTGTGTGGAAACGGTCTGTCATATTGAGAAGTATTCTCGTTCAAACAGTGCTCGTCCATAACATGCCCTCTGCTACACCCACAAGGACCAGCACCCGTCGAGGTATGTTATCAAATTACATTACAGATTTCCCTGACATGTATCGTGGGAAGGTTGTGATTCATGCATAAACGCACCCGTGTATTGAAGCTTCTGTAGCATGTCACAGAAATATTCTGTACTTGTTTCAGATGTACCCCAGGCGAGGCCCACTCCCAGGAGAGACAAATTTCCTCTGCCTGAAAAGAGTAAGATTATAAATAGAATTTACCATATTATAAGTTATTGCTGGTGTAAACATTCTTACAGTTGGGTAAAAATGCCGAGACACTGGTGACCGTTGTTTCAACAACTAACAGTGATAAAATCTTAGCATGTAATTTGAGTTTATTCCTCTGTGAAGTATGGGAGAATACATTAAAACGCCCTCAATCACAAACGGTTTGAGTTGTTTTGCACAATATTTGCGGTTATTTGAAGTACGGAATGTTTTGACTACATTTAACTAATAATTGTCATTTATATCAGGGTTCCAGAGAAAGGTGATGGAGACCCTCCTGGAAATAAAGGATGAAATAAAAGAACTCCACAAGGAAATTCATCCTGATGGGAGGGTGGACATACACCCCTGCCAGACAGTGGAGGCATTGAACCTGCTCGAGGAGGACCTTGGGAGGGCGGACATCAGGACAAAAATGGTGACTTTAAAAATGTTTCCTAGGATAGGGATTACTGACTCATATGTTCAAAGGATTTAAATTGTATTGTACATGATGTTACATTAATATACATGTCATTTTTGTTTTTTCTTATTCAGATATCCACATTGACGGGGATCGGGGGAAAGAGTGTCCGGGACTGCACGAACAAGATGATGGACCGGTATTTATATGCATGTACAAAGATGCAGGTTGAGGCAGGCAGGCATGCATTCTCACTTTCTGTGTTTATGTTTGGAAAGACCAGATGAAGTCAGACGCGTATATTATATTGATAGTAAATGTACTGAGGATGGACAGATGATGTTGACATTTAAACAAAAAATACAATGCATAATAAATGTGTTCATGATCATCATGCAACAAAAAACAATGGGAGGAAGGGGTTTTATGAAACTGGTGATACACTTGTAGTCCTAGTAGGCCTACAGCTTTTCCCTTCAATTTGTATTTGTTTTGACTAGTCACTTGTTGAATTGCTTGAATTATTAATGTCATGACTTTCTCTTACAGACTCATGACAAATGCAGTCATGTCCCGGTTTAATTTAAAGGGGGGTGGTCTTCGAGACAAGAGGGCCTTTAAAGAGACTGCCCTCTACCGTGTCATATTGGGTATGTTGGAACAGATAACGGAATTTAAAAAATGTCAACAGTAGGCAAGCCACAATTTGTGTAATGGGTTGTTAACACTGGGTTGACTTTGGATCTGAAACAAGGAATTGTCAATGCTAGAAATCAATTGGTGTGCTTTGGGATATGAGATCATTCAGTCAAAAAGTAAGCCTGCTTGTCTTACATTACAGAGGCTGTGATGACTCTGCACAGTACCAATGAGGTAGAGGTCAAGGCTGCAGTTTCGGAACACCTGAAGCAGGCCCCAGGCAGAGCTGGTGGCACCAGTTACAAAACTGGGCACCCCTGATTTCCACGGATGAAGCTAAGCTAGGCTAACGGTCCAGGTGTTCCCTAAGCCTAATCAATGCATGCTGAGAGACAAAAGGTATGCATCTTCTTGTCTAACTCCAGGGAAGATGTTTAATAAGCTAATTTCCCAAAATGTTGGGAGTGTTCCTTTAAGTTGCCTTAATGTTCAAAGGCTTAACCATGTTACAGTGTATTTATGTAAATATATATATAAATGTGCGAATTGGCTATAATAAGGTAATTTATACGCCTCCTATTCTATAATAATATTTCGAATGGCATTGGTCCGGATGGGAGAATTCAGTACTGTATCTACAGAACCTTCGGTTTAATCATATTCCCTTTATTAATTTCCTTAGATTTTTTTGGTACACATGATCTCAAGAAGGTACTGAACGAGTGGCAGTTTTTAATGTTTGGTCATTATTAGCATGGTGTTATTCACTGTCAAAGATGCAAAGAAAAATCTTCATTCATATTCTCCTTGTTTCTTCACAATTTAAGCAAGCCTAGTAATAGACACAATATTTCTGACACTGTGATTACGTTCCCTGAGGTCCATAGATGTCCCTAGATACCAAGAATATGCAAATGGCCTTGTAGAAGTGGAGCAATATTTTATTTACCTAGGTATATATTTTAGGCGGATTTTCACCACGGCTTAGGGTTATTTGTCATTTGACCTTGTCCCAATTATTATTTATTTTTTATTTATTTATAAATGCGTATGCTCCAAGTGGGGCATACTAACGGAGACATGTCTCAAGGGGGGTGGGAGGGAGGGAGGGAGGGAGGGAGGGAGCGGGAACATTTTTTTATTCATTGTAAACTGCTAATTATAATATATTGGAAAAAAATAAAAGGTTCAAATGCTTCCTGTCTTGTATCTCATCCTGTATCCATACGCCTGCAGTAGTTCTATCTATTACTCAATTGCAAAATGTTCTTATATACTATGATTCTACTTTCACCATGTATGCATATGCTCACTACATGTATTTATTGCTCCATCTCCACCCACTACAAACATGGGAACTCTCTAACCCCCAACGCCCCCCATCTCTCTGAGTGCTCGTCTCTTAGTGCGGACCAAGGTGGTGGATGTCTCGGGGTCTTGGCCAAGATTGCAGTGACTGTTCTACATGCACCACGAGGCAATGGATCGGCTCCTTACCGTCTTCTGTCCGTGGTTTCATTGCTGGGTTAAGTACTTCTATTCTATTCACATATATGCTTACTAGAGGTGTAACGGTACACAAAATCCGTACGATTTTCGGTACAGTGGGGGGGGGATACAAAAAAAATTGCTTCATTTATCTATTTATTTATTTAACTATTAAACAATATAAAACGAATTGGCCATAATTTACTGTGCAACCTAAGGCTTACTGCTGTACAGTGATGGGTATCGTTAGGATTTTATCGATACTACTACTCTTATTGATACCGCTTAACGGTTTGGTACTTTATCGATACTCTTATCGGTTCTTTTTGCTTATTTTTTTGCAAGAATAAAATACAATTAATTAAGAACAGAATCGACATTGCTTTATTATTCATACAACTTTAATATTTTATAAATAAGTATTATAAATATAATTTCTTCAGCAACAGCAGCAGCAATGTTCTTTTATATAACTTTATAAATAAATATAATAAATTAATATAATTTCTTCAGCAACAGCAGTAACAATGTTTTAAATGTGTCTGACTCTGAATTATAGACTTTTTATAATAAACAACAAATGCAAAAGGCTAACAGAAGTTCAAACAAACAAGATTAAAGAACCTAGAAAATTATCCTAACAGTTCTTATGCAGAAAAAACAACATATCTGCCTTCTTTAGAACGCTTCGCTCTATCCGCCATCACGACTCAGTGCATGCAGACTCAGAGGCAGAGCTGTCTGTGTGCAGCGCGCTTCAGTACGGGGACAGCACTTTCATTAAGGAGTACCTGTATGTATAAGAAGTACCCGTATGTGTAGCGACTCGCGAGGAGTGTGTGTAATAATGACTCGCTGCGGCTCGCTTCTCGTGCAGAGACAGAGAGGAGAGATCGTTCACAACTTTTGAATAATAATAATAATTTCTCTAGAGTATCGATAGCAGTACCGATGACGTTAGAGCTTATAAATACTCTGGTATTTTCTAATATAGTACCGGTTCCCATTTAGAACCGGGGTCCGGGGGTCATCCCTACTGCTGTAACCTACTAATGCTTACCACTTGTATCTATTGCTATGTCCGCCCATCACAATCACGTGAGCTGTATTAACGCCTGTCCTGTCTCCCTGTCTCCCTGTGAGTGGCTGTCCAGGAGTGTTGGACGTCCCGTGCTGAAGACCGGGAGGATGCGACCCCCTCTGCGCCTCTCCGGCTGTCTCGAAGTGCCGAAGACTGGGAGGATGCAACCCTCTCCGGCTGTCTCGAAGTGCTGAAGCTGAAGACTGGGAGGATGCGACCCTCTCTGCGCCGCCCCTTAGCTCAAATAGATCCGCTATCAGCTCTATCTTTAATCTTCAAAATGTTCAGTTGCTATGTATGTGTGTGTTGGGCCGGCCTTTAGTATTTTAAAATAATTTTTTTTTATAAAAACGGCTAACTTTTGACTATTCCATGTTATTGATGTGTTAATGTTTAAACAATGCATTTTCAACGCTCATGCTTTAATGTAAAGTTTGGTAGACGTCTATGTCATGACGTTGAAACAACGTCTAAACATAGACGTTCAAAAAACGTCTAAGCTTAGACGTTCAAAACACGTCTGGAATAGACGTCTACCAAACTTTAACTTTTCACCCCATTCTAGACTGATTTTAGACGTCTATGTCATGACGTTGAAACAACGTCTAAACATAGACATTCAAAAAACGTCTAAGCTTAGACGTTCAAAACACGTCTGGAATAGACGTCTACCAAACTTTCACTTTTCACCCCATTATAGACTGATTTTAGACGTCTATGTCATAGACGTTCAAAAAACGTCTAAGCCTAGACGTTCAAAACTCGTCTGGAATAGACGTCTACCAAACTTTCACTTTTCACCCCATTATTGACTGATTTTAGACGTCTATGTCATGACGTTGAAACAACGTCTAAACATAGACGTTCAAAAAACGTCTAAGCTTAGACGTTCAAAACACGTCTGGAATAGACGTCTACCAAACTTTCACTTTTCACCCCATTATAGACTGATTTTAGACGTCTATGTCATGACGTTGAAACAACGTATAAACATAGACGTTCAAAAAACGTCTAAGCTTAGACGTTCAAAACACGTCTGGAATAGACGTCTACCAAACTTTCACTTTTCACCCCATTATAGACTGATTTTAGACGTCTATGTCATGACGTTGAAACAACGTCTAAACATAGACGTTCAAAAAACGTCTAAGCTTAGACGTTCAAAACACGTCTGGAATAGACGTCTACCAAACTTTCACTTTTCACCCCATTATAGACTGATTTTAGACGTCTATGTCATGACGTTGAAACAACGTCTAAACATAGACGTTCAAAAAACTTCTAAGCTTAGACGTTCAAAACACGTCTGGAATAGACGTCTACCAAACTTTCACTTTTCACCCCATTATAGACTGATTTTAGACGTCTATGTCATGACGTTGAAACAACGTCTAAACATAGACGTTCAAAAAACATCTAAGCTTAGACGTTCAAAACACGTCTGGAATAGACGTCTACCAAACTTTCACTTTTCACCCCATTATAGACTGATTTTAGACGTCTATGTCATGACGTTGAAACAACGTCTAAGCTTAGACGTTTAAAACACGTCTAAGCTTAGACGTTGAAAACACATCTAGAATAGACGTCTACCAAACTTTCACTTTTCACCCCATTCTAGACCGAATTTAGCCTAGATGTCTATGGGCCATTTAGACGTCTTTTAAACGTCTATTCAACGTAAAATTGCTCAGAGGGCAGTGTCTCATGAGTTGAAATAAATGTTTGAAATGAGATGAAGGTCTGTGGATTATCTTGAGCAACCGGGTCATGACTTCTGGAAAGATATGTTTTGCTTTTGAGCTTTTCAAATGTTTTTCTTTTTTCGGGGGGTGATTTGATCTCCATTCAACTCTTTGTATTGAACCGTCTGGATGGATAAATGGTAAATGGTGCATTTATATCAGAACGCAGCGGCCCGCCTGATCTCAAACCTACCGAAGTCAGCCCATGTCACCCCACTTCTTAGGTTCTGCACTGGCTCCCCATTGCCGCACAAATCCGCTTCAAGGCCCTCGACCTCGCATACCGTGCGGCAAAGGGAACGGCTCCCGCCTACCTCTGGTCAATGGTCTCTAACTACACACCCTCAAGACCCCTACGCTCTGCATCTTCTGGCCGTCTCAGACCCACTCCTATCCAAGCTCCGGGAGGGTCATCAAAGAGAAGTTGCCTATTCTCAGTCCTTGCCCCACAATGGTGGAACGAACTGCCCACCACAGTTAGGACAGCCGAAACCCAATCGTTTGCCGTTGACTAAAGACGCACTTCTTCAATCAATATCTGAAATAAACATTTAAAAAAAAAAAATTAATAACTCTAACCCTAACTAACCTTACTGTCATGCACTTGTCCTAATAAACTAACCTACACTGTAGCACTCAACACTTTGATGAACATTGTTACTCAGCTGAGTTAACTTGTACCCTTCCTGCTGTCTTGTTGTACAAAACTTGTAAGTTGCTTTGGATAAAAGCGTCAGCTAAATTACTAAATGTAAATGTATGTAATGTAAAGATCAGTGGTGCAGTGCTGGGCAACCGCGGTCAAACAGCGTTTGGGCTTCGAAGTGCGCGCATCCTATTATTATGCAAAGTCTAGGTGATAAGTGCCTAGACTTTGCATAATAATAGGATACCGTTTGGCCTCCGCCCATATTACGACTGCACCCCTGGTAAAGATACTTCAACAGCTCTGTGAGGAGTCCGGAATCAAACCGGGAATCTTCCGATTAAAAGATGCCCGCTCTACCCCCTGTGCAAAATGTATTTTGAATTTTATTATTTATTGATTTGATTTATTTTTTAACTGCCCCTGTTTTGTTTTATCCACTTTTTCTCCTTATTTCTTTCTATTTTTCTCCCATCCCAATTTCGTGTTTCCAATTCTCCCCTCCCATGTCTTGAACATTGCTCGACTATGCCCCCCACTGGTCGGTTGTAGGGAGGATAGAAGCCTTGCATCACGTGTCCCCTCCGGTACACGAGGAGACAGCCTGTCACATCTTTTCACCTGCCAGCGCGGACTCTCATTGGCAAGGTGTAACGCATGGGAGGCTCACACTACCCCCGTCATTTCCTGTCTCTGCTGTGCAGGCGTCCACCAACCGACCTGTAGGAGTCCAAATTACCACCCATCGACTTCCACCCGCTGGCTCTGCCAATTGAGCCAGTATGACAGCCGGACCAAGCCGGAGGCAATGCTGACACCCGGATTCGAGACCGGAGTCGCTTGCATTGGTGTCGAGCGCAATCTCGGCTGCGCCACCCAGCCGCCCTAACTGACCCTGTTTTTAAGCTTGCATCTAGAACTTGTTTATTATACAATTGATTATTATGTATATAATGTATTTATATTAAATAAATGATTAAATTACACTGTTTATCTTTCTCATATTTTTATATCTATATTTAACCTGTACCCATGCTGCTATGACGCCCGAATTCCCCCAAGGGGATCAATAAAGGAATATCTTATCTTATCGTATCTTATCTTATTGTATCTTATCTTATCTTATCGTATCTTATCTTATCGTATCTTATCTTATCTTATCTTATCTTATCTTATCTTATCTTATCTTATCTTATCTTATCTTATCTTATCTTATCTTATCTTATCTTATCTTATTCAATGTCCCATGGTGACATCACCGGTGGCCATATTCAAACTCATTCACTCTCAATAAACGAACCAAACTAAACTAACACAAAACGGTTTACAGTTTTTGGATGTGTGAGTGATTATTTGCAAAATAAGGTTACTTTAGTTTGTATATTATATATTTTGTATAGTGTTTGGACTTTATTCTTTTTACTTATTTTTTACTGTATGAAGCACAGTCTCAGGAGGCTCATACAGAACCAATACTGTAATGTACATGCACTTTATACGTGACAAATAAAACAAAACCTGAACTTGAAACTTGAAATAAATCAACATGAAATGCTCCTTTAAGTTCCTGGAGAGTCGCCAGTGTCTGTCACGGTGTGCGTGTGACTCGCCGGTGGTTGTTTTGGCAGTCAGCTGGCCGCGGTGAGGCCCCATGGTGTCCTGGAGTGGCCCCGTCAGCTCTGGGAGAGGGAGGGACGCTCGCCTGGCAGCCGAGGACCCAGATGGAGGCAGAGAGCCGGGTGTCGTTATGGAATATGACTTGCGTGGACAAATGGACCGTTTCCATGATAACCACGGCCTTGTAGATGACACTGGTGTCAATGAACACATGATGTAGACAATCAACACATGGGCTAGATCCACAAAGAATGGATTGCACAGAGCAAGTTGCACCCTTGCTTACAATTCATTATGAATTGAAAATGGGGGACCCTGATGTAAACAAGACGAAAGTCTTTCTCTGGTCTGCATCCCCTTAACAATTGTGTGTATTGAGCCGTACTGTATTGTACCCATTCTGCAATCTGTTAATAAAACTTTCATTAAATCAATTAATCTGCACGGTGATTGATTGAATGAAAATTGTATTAACAGATTGCAGAATGGGTACAATACAGTACGGCTCAATACACACAATTGTTAAGGGGATGCAGACCAGGGAAAGACTTTTGTCATGTTTACATCAGGGTCCCCCATTTTCAATTTATAATGAATTGTAAGTAAGGGTGCAACTTGCTCTGTGAAATCCATTCTTTGTGGTATATTGATGTTTAATATGGTTAAATATACCTACCTACTGCTTCATATCATATCATAACTACCTACCTCATACTATACTATACCTATATAGCTCTGTATGATAGCATGTACAACAATAGTGCTGTATATACTGTACTGTTTATACATTTATATTTACAGCATACATATATGTCTGAATATACCTACATATAATCCTTCTATATGCCTACTTATACACCTGCATATAACTCTGTATGATGGCATGTACAATAATGCTGTATATATATATACTCTTACTGTACACACATATATATATATATATATATATATATATATATATATATATATATATATATATATATATATATATATATATATATATATATATATATATCCACATCTGTCTGTACATAACTGCATATAATCCTTTTTACATATCTGTAGATACTATATATCTGTATCCCTTACCTACTCTTACAAGTTACACTGCTGGCCAGTATGACTTACTAGTGTATTTATACATGTATCACTGTCTGTACATATTAATACTACAACTATGTACATACATCTGATTAGCCCTATTACTCAGTACAGTAGTACCCATTTATATATTCTATATCCAGTTTAATCACCTGTACATTGTATATTAATGTTGCACTTTACTGTTACATTTGCACTCTGGTTGGATGCCAAAGTAATTTTGTGTACTGTACTTGTGCTCCATGATGACAATACATTATAATATAATCTAATCAAAGGCCGTAGACCACTTAATTTTACTACTGTCATTATTTTTGGTCTGTTGGGAGTTCAGAGTGATCAAATCACAGAAGAAACAAAACAAGTAGGGATGCTCGATATTGGCTTTTTTACCGATACCGATATTCCGATATTGTCCAACTCTTAATTTCCGATAACGATATCAACCGATATCAACCGATACCGATATATGCAGGGTTTCCCCGTCCAAAAAACTGAATAATTTCAGGTAACTAATAATTTCACTGGATATATATATATATATAACAAATATTGTTATTGTTTTTTTTGTTTTTAAACCGATACCGATATTTTCCGATATCACATTTTACTGCCGATAATATCGGTCGGCCGATAATATCGGACATCCCTAAAAACAAGTGATATTGATTTTACATGCAAGTAGAAATATTAAAGAACCAAATGGAACCATTTACAGCCATACAGTACCATAAGAAATAATTTCTGGTGGAACCTCTCATAAACCACAGAACCACTTAAAAGCCACTTGCTGCTACATGGAACAGTTCACAAACCATTGTGAGGTTGATGTTGCTCCTCGGTAATGGTTCTATAAATCACCAATTAGTCTTTAAGCTTTTACATTAGATTAGATTAAAACGTATTTGCATTATGCAGCACAAGTACAGTTAGGTTTAGTGTATGGAAAATGCATGAAGGCACACTAGTTGAAAAGTGATTTTCAAATTCTAATCTTAACAAAAATAGCTGGTAATTTACAGACGCTTTAAATTTTTTTTTGTAATTTCCATTGTATATATATTGTACTTAACAAAACTTTGAAAGACCCCTCTCCACCTATGACATTGAAACAGAAAAATTAACTAACTTAATCTATAAAATAAAATAAAATAAAAAGGTTCTATGCAAATGTATGCATTATTAATGAAATATTAGCTCATTTGAGTATGTTAATAACAAAATATATAAAAGACATAACTCAAAGTGTTGTTTATATTATATCCAAATGAAATGTGTAAAGTTTCATTCAAATAGGATGAAAGGATTATTTCTTTATTATACCTTAATTCCCTAAAACCTACAACTACATTTTTAATTAGGCCTAATTATTTCACAGTGGCACAGGATCATTTGCCAAGCTTTTGTAAATGTTCTAATAAAATATAGAACTATAATTGTGTCTTTGTGTCTTGTTATGTTAATCTTGTCTTGTTAGTAGTAGAGGAAATGGCACGTTTGTAGCCTAAAATGTATTCTAGCCTACATTAGGTTAGGTAGGGCTCGAGAATATTTCCAACTACCCGAGTGGGGCCTGATTGAAAAGGTTTGCGAAGATAGACGGAGGGCAGCCGAGCCAGAAAAACACCTCACTGCCTCCGGCTCAGCAGGGTATCTTTCCACCGTCTGCTGTCAACTCTCAGCTCCTTTCTGGCCTCATATAAGAGTCCGTTTACCATCTCCTGACGAGCCAGCGGACCTGTAACACGATACAGACCCTTCTCCCAGAGAGCTCTTCAGGGGCGGAAAGAGGAGACGCTCAACTGTTGCATCAGTTCAATTGTACTTAGGTTATAGTAAGAGTACTCGTCTAGAAAACGAGTCAAGTAAAAGTGAGATGCACTCCAGAAATGTATGTAAAAAGGATTATATGCAGGTATGTACAGACAGATGTATATATATATATATATATATATATATATATATATATATATATATATATATATATATATATATATATATATATATATATATATATATATATATATATATATATATAAGAATAAATATATACAGCATTATTGTACATGCTATCATAGAGTTATATGGGTTATATACAAGTAGGTATATATATATATATAAGAATATATATATACAGCATTATTGTACATGCTATCATAGTTATATGGGTTATATGCAAAGTAGGTATAGAATGATTATATGCAGGTATATTGAGACAGATATGTATATATATATATATATATATATATGCTAAGAATAAATATATACAGCATTATTGTACATGCTATCATAGAGAGTTATATGCAAGTAGGTATATAGAAGGATATGCAGGTGACACATATATTATATGCTAAGAATAAATATATACAGCACTACTGTACATGCTATCATTATATGGGTTATATGCAAGTAGGTATTTAGAAGGATTATATGCAGGTATATTCAGACATATATATATTATATATATTAAGGCTGTCAAAGTTAACGCGGTATTAACGCGTTATCGCCCGATTCTATTAACGCCACTATTTTTTTTAACTCACGATTAACTTAAGATTTATTCTTTTTATTTTTTTATTTACTAGACTTCACTCAGGTGTATTATTGATGCTCTCATTGATACCATGTTTGTTTCTGAAGTGTGTGTGTGTGTGTGTGTGTGTGTGAGATATATAGAGAGAGAGGGGGGTGAGAGAGATGAGGAAGGGGCAAGAGAGAAAGAGAGCTGAGAGAGTGTGTGTGGGAGAGAGAGAGAGGGGGGGTGGTGTGATTACTCAGCCCTTGTGTGGGTGAATGTAACAAGTTCCTAACGTTTTCTTTCCCCTATTATTTCATGCACACTTTATTCATTGTTTTAAATTATTCTTTTCTTTTAAGTTATTTTGTGCATCACTCTGTTTTGAATTTGATGCAAATTTGCAATGCATGAGGGTCATCCTTTTGTGTTAAATGGCTGCTTAAAGCAAGCATTTGGTGACTCGCATGTTGATAAGAGTATTAAAACTTGGAACTTGAAAAAGATCCGTTTAAGGTAAAAGAAATTTTCTTTAAATGCGATTAATGTGCGATTAATCGCGAGTTAACTATGGACAATCATGCGATTAATCGAGTTAAATATTTTAATCGATTGACAGCACTAATATATATATAGTTTCAACTTTTGTTTTATTTGTCACATATAAGGTACATGTACATTACAGTGAAATGCTTAGTTCTGTATGAGCCTCCTGAGATTGTGCTTCATGCAGTAAAATCTTTTATAATAAAGACCAAACACTATACAAAATATACAATATACAAAACTAAAGTACAAAATGCAAACAATGCAAAAATTAGGTACTGTAGGTTAAGTACTTCTATTCTATTCACATAATATGTTTACTACATATATCTATTCTATTCACATATATGATTACCACTGGTATCTATTGCTATGTCCGCCCATCACAATCATGCAAACTGTCTAACGCCTGTCCCCCTGTCTCCCTGTTTCCCTGTCTCCCTGTCTCCGGCTGTCTCGTAGTGATGACCGGAGTGTTGGACGTCCCGTGATGATGACCGGGAGGATGCAACCCTCTCTGCGCCGCCCCCTTGCCTCAAATAGATCCGCCATCAGCTCTATTTTTAATCTTTCAAAATGTTCAGTTGTTATTGCATGCACTTATCTGTGTTTCATTACACTTATGAGTGCATGCTTACCAACTGTTTCGCCTGTTTTATTGCAACACTACTATCACCGACGTCTAAGAAGGGAGATCCCCCCTTGTTCTTGATTTATTGTGATGTTTCTTCTTGACTTGTTTAAAGAAGACGTGTCCGGCCCATGGGGACAGAAGATCTTCTGACTCACTTTGAACTTCCTTAGATACCTAAGGAAGTAGAGGTGCTGGAAAGCCTTTACAAATGGTTAGTTGACAACAGATTATCTATTCACCTTGGAAAAACTGAGTCAATTCTATTCAGCTCAAAACATAAATTAAAGGAATGTTCCCAACTTGAGATCAGCTGTAATGGCTTCAGTGTCGAGTCTAGAGACTGTGTTAAATACCTAGGTGCAGACCTCGACCAAACACTCTCAGGGAAAACAATGGCCCTGAAGGTGATCAAAAAAGTTAACACAAGGGTGAAATTGGCACAGAAAAAAGAGGTTCTTATCACTGGAAACTATGAAATTGCTTGCCAACTGCATGATCCTCAGCCAATATGACTATGCATGTACGTACTGGTATAGTGCAGTAGCGGCTCGTGGATTCTTCTCCACTAGGGGCGCTATACCAAACATTTTGCAAACATGTACAAGGCACGCATTGGCGAATATTATCACCATTGCCATCGATCAATATATGATCACAGTCAGTCAAATGCAACCACGTTTCCAATAGCCCAACACAAACACGCACAGCTTTCTCTCTCTCTCTCTCTCTCTCTCTCTCTCTCTCTCTCTCTCTCTCTCTCTCTCTCTCTCTCGCTCTCTCGCTCTCTCGCTCTCTCTCTCTCTCTCTCTCTCTCTCTCTCTCTCTCTCTCTCTCTCTCTCTCTCTCTCTCTCTCTCTCTCAGATGATGTCAGATCCATTCAATAATAAACACATTTGTATATCTCGTCATTTTAAACAAGTTACCATTCATTGTCTGAGTGGTTATGCCCCACACGCGGCGAAATGAGAGAGAGAGAGAGAGAGAGAGAGAGAGAGAGCGAGAGAGAGAGCGAGAGAGAGAGCGAGAGAGAGAGCGAGAGCGAAAGCGAGAGAGAGAGCGAGAGAGAGAGAGAGACCACGGCGGGTGCAGCATAACAGAAGAGAGAGAGAGAGAGAGAGAGAGAGAGAGAGAGAGAGAGAGAGAGAGAGAGAGAGAGAGAGAGAGAGAGAGAGAGAGAGAGAGAGAGAGCGTTAGTTAAGCATTAGCTGAGTGGCTAACAGCAGCTAAAGTTAGCTGAGTTGGCTAAGAGAGAGAGAGAGAGAATTAACTCACTTTGTTTAATTGAAACGTGGTCCAGCCGGAGGGCTTAATAAAGTGTATGTCCACTGACTGTCCCCCAGACTGTTGTCGATGTATATCCATTCCACTCACTGCCCACTGTCCAGACTCCAGACTGAATCACAAGTTCACAACACACAGCTTCGAACATGTTGCAAACTGTGGCTAAGGAAAAAACTGGCATCGCCGCGTCGGCCAATCAGAGAGCGTCTCAGCGAAATGCGGCTATGGAAATTCTAGACGGAAATTCTAAACGCTTGACTAGACCGCTTCAAATCGCGCCCGGATTCCAACATAATAGTCATATTTCAACGCACAACGCGTTACGCACTGATTGGCTGTGACGGATACAGCGATCGAACAGTGACGCGCACTCAGAGCGCTATCGCGTCTAGCCCGGGCCGAGAAATACAAAAAAATAAAAAAATAAAAAAAGTGAGTCACTTCCTGTTCCTGAAAACGAGTATTTTTTATTTTATATAGTAACGTTATATTGTGCATTGGAAACACAAACATACTTAAAATGAGTAAATATTATTCATTTTAAACATGTTTATATTATTTATAGGGCTATAAAACAAAAAAACTAAAAAATAATTGTTCTCATATAACCAGGGCAGGGCCTGAGGGGGGGCGGCGCCCTAGCGCCCCCCAGTGGCGGCCGCCACTGGTATAGTGGTGTTACAGTGGAAAGTAAACACAGGCTACAAACCAGCCAAAATAAGACAATACGATTGGTCCTAAATCTGCCACCTCGAACCCATATTGAGCCATGTCACTTCAATGAGGTGGGATGGCTCCCTGTGGAGCAGAGGGTCTCCTTTCTGAAACTGGGACATATGTATAAAATGTTAAATGGATCTGCTCCCAGATATTTATGCTCTCGTATTGTCCTGCGTGGCCAGGTCCACGGACGACAGTTACGGTCTGGACAGCTCTCAGTTTATGAGCCTAGAAAGGGTTCCTATTCACAGAATGGCTTTCTGTCTACAGCCTGCCGGCTGTGTAACTCTCTGCCCAGGGCCATCCAAAACTCCCCCACTATTGCTGTCTTCAAGAGCGACATCTGAAACAATAGGTTGCAGAGGGTGCTTGGCCACCACTCTTAAAGAACAGGAACATGACATGCTGTAATGAGGTTCTTTCAGAAAATTGTGTTGTCTATTTTATCTACTTGTTGTATCTATTTTATCCTCTTAACTCTTTCTTTTTTTTGTATTTAATTTTTTTATTCTTTTTTAAACAAACATATAAACAAACATGACAACACACGATAAGATATACAAGCATTAATTGTCAGGGCACATCCAATGAGATCACCTTTTGGTTAGTTGTTTTATATAAGATATACCCATAATACCTGTTATCTAAAAAAAAAACCTACACACATATGCTCAGCTCGAACCCCCCCCTCCCGGACCCCACCTTGAGAAGTACCTCCACTATCCCTCGCACCTAACCAGACACTACCATTATAAGCTAGCTTTTATTCTCTCCACCACTTCTAACCACATTGACATTTTGGATTCATTGAGACCCAGAATTCTTGCTGTAGATATTTCATGGTAAATTACATCGAGATATGTAAGAAACCAAACTTTACGGCACATTTTTTCCGGTTGAAACCAGCGTGATGCGATCAGCTTTTTGGCTACTGTGATACCCGATAAAACCAATCTCTTTAGCTGTGGATTCACTGCAAACTCAAAAACATCATTCAACAGCAATACCGAGGGGTGTACAGGTATATTCCAAGATACGAGTTTTGATATTTGTTGGGTCACATCTTTCCAGAATGCCTTAACTGGTGAGCAGTCCCAATACATGTGCATAAATGTCCCTTCGTCCCCATTTGTACATTGGGTGCATTTGGAATCTTGTTTGAGCCCCATTCGGCACAGTCTTATAGGAGTCAAGTATGTCCTGTGAATATAGTTAAGATTGATTTGTTGATGATCCGGGTTCCTTGATGTAAGTCGGACATTTGCCCAGGCTCCTTGCCAATCAAAGTCATTTTCCAGGTCTGGTATATCCCTCCTCCAGACAGAGTCAAGTTGGAGGGTTTCATACGAGGACGTTAGTAATTGATGATAAAATTCTGAAACAAAACCTCTCGATGTCTCTCTTGAGTAGAAGAATTTGTGGTATCTGTGGTGTTCAATTGGTCTGTCTAATGGAACACCGTGAGACTTCAAACATAGCTCTAACTGTTTGTGAAAAAGCCATGTGGACTTGGTGAGATTAAATTTGTTGCGTATTTCTTTATCACTACAAAAACCCTGTTTGTTAAAAACATCCCCTAATGAGTGTATGCCTTGCTCTTCCCATATAGGGAATCTTATAGGTCGTTTTCCAATTAAGAGAGCATTGTTATTGAATAAGGGAGTATGATTGTGCCATTCTTGTGGGTTAGGATTTTTTTTTTGTGATTCACGCCATATCCGGATCGCATGAGTAATTATGGGGCCAAATTTTCGTTCACAGTGCTTGATTGGTAGTTTAGTGTATGCTATGTCCTTCAGTCTATGTGGGGCTACTATGTTTTCTTCTATTTTTCTCCAAGATGCTAATGCTTGGGAGTCAAACCATGTTGTCAATGGACTTAATGAGTACGCCTTAAAATATAGGAAAAAATCTGGAAATGCCATGCCACCATCTGCTTTATTTCTCTGTGCGGTGGATCTTTTTATACGTGGTGGTTTGTTATTCCAAATAAATTTGTATGTGGAGGAGTGTAATCTTTTCCAGTAACCCTCTGGAGGGGGTAACGGTAGCATTGAACAGAAGAAGTTGATTTTAGGTAGTACATCCATCTTAACTATTGATATCCGTGCTTGTACTGTGTTCTTAAGTTTTGCCCATCTATCAAGGTCGTCTTTGATTTTGTTTTGGATTTTTGTGTAGTTGTGCTTCACCGTTTGTCTTATGGTAGGGAATATTTCCACTCCCAAGCATCTGAAATGTTTTACCATCGGTATCTGTCCTGGGAGGGTTGTATCTTTTTTTGCAGGGGTGTTAAGTGGAAGGAAAGCCGACTTCGGCCAATTTATCTTAAATCCCGATAAATCACCAAAGTCCTCAATCAACTTGAGCAGATGAGGCAATGTGGTGTTGGGGTTTTTCATGAACAATATTACATCGTCCGCATATAAACAAATTGTTTGTTGTGTGCCCTTGATTACGATAGGTTCTATGGATTGGGATTGTCTTATATATTGTGCTAAAGGCTCTAATGATAGATTGAACAGTCCGGGACTAAGAGGACAACCCTGTCTGGCAGAGCGTGATACCGGAAATATTTCAGAGATGATTGTGCCTGTTGTAATCATGGCCGATGGGTCTTTGTATAATACTTTAATCATATCGATGAATCCTTTTCCTAACCCCATCCTTTCTAGCACTGCCCACAGATACGACCATTCCAGCCTGTCAAAGGCCTTCATAGCATCCAGGGACAGCATCGCCTTAGGTATGGTGTCCTCCTTGTCGGCATCAAGTACGTGCAGTATACGTCTTATGTTCTCAGTGATCAGGCGGCCTCCTATGAAGCCAGTTTGGTCCGGGTGAACTAAAGACGTCATATGCTTTTGTAATCTGATGGCTAATACCTTAGAGTACAGTTTGATATCTGTTCCGAGGAGGCTTACAGGTCTATAACTACCGCACTCGTTGGGGTCTTTGTCTTTTTTAAGGAGGACTGTTATGAGTGCAATATTGTCAATTTTATGGAAGTTCCCCTCCTTGACTGAGTATAAGATCATATTTAGTAATAAGGGGCCAATTATGTCCCAACAAGAAAGGTACATTTCTGATGGGAAACCGTCTCTTCCTGGAGCCTTACCACTTTTCATTGCGGTTATGGCCTTCTTGAGTTCCTCTAGTGTGATCGGTATTTCTAACTGTTTAGCGTCATCCTCTGAAAGTTTAGGGAGAATAATTTGATTAAGAAATGTGTCCATTTTGTTTTGATCGAAGGTCATTTCTGATTTATATAAATCGGAGTAGAATACTTTGAATGTATCGTTTATTTTTACAGGATCTGTTACAAGTACTTGTTGTGCTCTAATGGTAGTTATATCTGCAAATGTTGCATTAATTCTTAATCGCATGGCTAATAGGTGGCTGGGTTTGGAACCATGGGAGTACTGCTGTTGTCTTGTGCTGCGTATTTGTATTTCCGATTGTTGTCTGTATATGTCATTGATCTCTATTTTTAGTACGTTAACTTGATTTTCTAGTCGAGTTGAGTTGTTGTATTTCAGAGAATTAAATAACGTTGAGTAAAGCGTTTCCAGCTCATCCAGTTTTGTGCTTTGATTCTTGCGCATTTTGGAGGAAAAGCTATCCGTGAAGTCTTTGATCATTCCCTTTACCGACATCCATATTATTCTGGGGTCTTGCACCGAGTTTGCATTCTCCCGTTGGAATACTATAAGAGCTTCTTTGAGTTGTGTAATGAATTCCTTGTTGTTAAGCAGCAACGAGTTAAATCGCCATCTTGGGGCTCGGGAGGATAGTATACCAAATGTACCTTTAAGGAGTAAATAACAGTGATCTGATAGTGCGTTGGGTATCATTTCCACTTCATAATTATCAAATAGTCTCTGTGATGCAAAGACATAATCTATTCTGGATAGTGTCTTATGTCTCGCAGATCGACAAGAGTACTTTCGGGTCGTGGGATTAAGTAACCGCCATAAGTCCTTTACACCTGTAATCTTTGACCAATCCTTTAATGCCTTCGATGAATTCTTTTGTTCGCTGGAAAAGGCGAGGTAAGATTTGTCTATCCTTGGGTTCCAGATGGCATTAAAATCCGCTCCTATTATAAATGAGTAATCGGGAATGTCTAACATTGCATTGGTTAGTGTAGTGAAGAAATCTTCTTCGTACAAATTTGGGGCGTATACCGCTATCAACGCTATTTTCCTGTTCTTATGTTCAATCTTAGCTATAGTTATCCGACCTTCTACATCAGACCATACTCCCTTTAGTACAATATTCAACTTACGTTTAACGACTATTGCTACACCCCGAGTTCTCGTACCAATAGAGGAGTGACTGATATTATGGTATATGTTGTCCGCTAATTTACCTATGTCTTTCCCTAGAATGTGTGTTTCGCTTAGCAGAGCAATGTCCACATGTTCTTTTTTCATCAGTGTGAGCACGCTTTTGCGTTTGAGTTGGTTATTTATTCCCCCGGTGTTCCATATCATTATATTCAAACTAGCCATAGTCTATACATGTTGCATTGTAATTTTTGGTAATGCTTCTAGAGTGCGAGGCAATAATAGATATACATCCCACTAGTGAGGTCCCGTTGAGAGCCGAGCTTAAAAACATACATATATACAAATAAAAATCCCCTACCCTTCCCTCCCACCGAGAGTCGTACAGGATTGTGTTCCATGAACACAACCTTTGCGTATGACTCTCTCCCTTGCACCACCGGATATCCCAGAATGATCCAATTATCCTTAACATTCCTATGTATACCATAGGATCTAACACTCTAAATTCTACCATAAGTAGAATGTCGACTGTGGCTTGGCCACTTACCCGTAAAAAATAAATAAATAAAAATTTAAATGAGATAAACTAAAAATAAAGACCAAAAATAAGCTTCAATTGTCATGCCTTAATCACTTACATTTTATATGAACTTGTAATTTATAGTAATTTATAGTAACCCATGAATAATATGAAGGTATTGAACTGAAGAGAGAGCCTCAATAAATCAGAGAGAGCGGATGAAAAAAAAAAAAAAAAAAAAAAAAAAAAGTAAAAGGAAGAGAACATTAACTTAGATCTTAAAAGAGCATTGCTATGCTTAAACATCTAAAGTATTAATTGGAGAAGTAGTGAAATTATTTCCCATTAATAAAAAACAATTTTTAAATACGTATATGCAGCATTTCCCCCGACCGGGATGGGCGATGATCGTTGTGTAGAGTGATCTTTCAGCCGGCCGGCTATGATGGCTCTGTGGTTCTGCATCTAGATAGCTGTTGATTATTCCCCCGAGGGGCTTCTGGTAGAATGAATGACCACGTATTGCTGATATTCCAGAATGCTCCATATATCAAAGAATGCTTCGATGTTCTAGATTATTCCAATATGTCATTTTTACATTGTCTGAATGTTCCAGTATGTTCTGGAGTGTTCCAATCTTAAATCCAATATGTCCGCAATAATATACACGTCGGGGAAAGCATTCAAAAACTCTGAGCACGTAGGTCTCTCTGTCCCAAATCCTCGGTTATTAAAGGTTGTACTATATGGTGACCTTGCATAACTGAGATTTAAAAGGCCATTTATACACTATTCTGCTCCTGTTCAGACAGGAATTTGGCTGCATCTTCAGGCGAGTTGAGGAGAACCTTTGCTCCTTGTTTGTCGACGACGCGAAGTATTGCAGGGTATATTAGTAGGGGTCTGTATTTCCCCAGGTATAGTTGAGACATCACCGTCTTGAACTTGGCACGCAGTTCCACTACATCACGACAATAATCTTCAAAGCAGTGTATTGGTACCTCCATGTGTTTCAGATTGCCTTTCATCCTGCGAGTTTCACGCATAATCATTTCTTTTATTCTGACTTGGCGCAGTATAACTAATATCACTCTGGGCTTAGCGTTATTGCCAATGGAGCGGGGACCCAATCTGAAGCACTCATCCACCTCCGGTATTTTAGGAAGGATTCCTGTTCCCAAGATTTTCTGTAATTCTGTGGCAAACTCTTCAGGGTTTTCACATCTCACTGATTCGTCCAGACCGACAATACGAATATTCAGCCTGCGTTTTTGATATTCCATCTCGAATATTTTGGCTTTCTGTTCTTTATTGATTCGCGTGAGCTCCAACGTTATTCCGCTGAGCTCCGTCTTGATTTCATTGTAGTTCCCCTTCATCTCAGCAGTTAGGTTAACTGTGTTAGCCTCTACTTCCTTGTAGATGTGAGTGAAATTGATTTCGTGGGCTTCCACTACTTTCTCCAGAGCCTCGGTGCGTTTATTCTGTGCGTCGGCGTCCGCTCTCAGCGCATCAATTTTGCCTTCAATAGATTCTTTAATAGCATCTACTTTTTGAGTTATTATCTTCTCCGACAGTTGTGATTGGAGGATCATTTCCTCCATTCTCTTCTCCATTGTCTTCCCCATTTCCTCCATTTTCCGGATGATATGTTCGGTATCTGCGGAGGTCTTTGATGGGGTTGAACTTGAAGCGGCCTCTGTCAAGTCAATATTTTCTGCTGTCCGCTGTACGAATCCTGGGTCCCGCGGCGGGACCTCTTCGACTGGTTTTGGGTCTTTCTTTGGGTCTTTCTTTGGTGACATCTCGATTCTTTTGGTCAATATAGTTAGTTGATAGTCTCAGTTGATATATGCGTCAAGTTTTAAACGCATTAATGGTATATAAATATGTTTTTAAAACGAAAAAAAAAATAACGGGTGAGCAGCTGTGTCACATGCGACCTACTCCATTCTAAAGCTAAACCGGAAGATCAACTCTTTCTTTGTGATTTATTGTATTCTTCTTGGGACCATGTTGGAAACAAGTCGACAGACTTTCACATGTTATCCTTGTACCCCTTGTTTTTATACTATTGTATAAATTGTATGTACTAAATAAAAATCAAATCAAATCAAATCTGCCGTGTCATATGTAACTTCTCTATACCTGTCCTGCTTGCTGGCTTAATAACCAGAGTCAATGTGGATGGGTGGATTCAGATGTTTTTATTTTTTATTCCATGTGCTCTGTAATGAGACACATAGGTTTCAGGTGCTCTGTAATGAGAGACACAACACCTGCCAGGCACAGTAGACAGGTTGGTTGGTTGGCAGGGGTGTAAAGTATTTGAGTAATTGTACTTCATTACAATACTTAAGTACTGTTTTGGGGGATTTGTACTTTACTCGAGTATTATTAGGTTTGTATACTTGTACTTATACTCAATTACATTTCAGAGAAAAAATACATACTTTTTACTCCTTACATTTAAAATGCAGACCTACAATGTACAAATCTCGCAGGTCCAACTATTTTAATTAGTATATTTGTTTCTCTGGCCGAACTAACGTTAACGTTATTAATCCTGCGGCCACACTTTATTTAAAAACAGCCAATCAAATCCCCATCAATGGAAAATTAACCCGCCCATACCCATGCTGATTGGTCCTTGTGCAAGACTAGAAAGCGGGGATCTTTGATTAAACACCTGCTATCAGAAGAATAGACAGTCAGAGTGACAAGCTACAGAAGATTGCCACAAACGATAGTGAGAGAACACATTCCATTGTGGTCCGAGTGTATGCTTGGTTTCATTCCAGCCTTGCCTAAACACTAGGGCTGTCCCCGACTAAGGATTTGGATAGTCGACTTTGATTGGCCGAAATTAGCCGATAGTCTACTTTTTTTTTATCATTCCATTTGGGCTGTGGGGGTGCTTAATGTCTGAAGGAGTTGACGGAAGGCTTCTTGTCCTCTGCAAAAGCATGCAATTGGTCCACTGATGGAAACATCTTGATATTTGTCTAGTCTACTGTGTTCATTAGATGGGTGAAATCCTCTTTCAGTGCCTCTGTGCTTGTTTTCTTAGGCAGTTAGCCTCTGGTATGCGTGCCATTAGCGTTAGTCACGCTTCTAGGCCTCTTTTCTTTTGGAAAGAATGTTTAAAAAAGATTTATTCTTTTTTTTTTGCATTCGACACTAGAGGTTGGCAGTCGACTACGGCTCCTTTCGATCGATTAGTCGACTATTCGACTAATAGGGTCAGCCCTACTAAACACCAGCTGATGATTTCTGTTACGAACGGGTAAGTGACTTCCAAGTTGTCGAGGTAGAAGAACGAGACGGAGAATGTATTACTATAACAAAACAGTAGAACTGTTTATTAACAGGGGAAAAGCATAAACAATAACAGGGAGAAGAATATCTGTCTGTGCTTGTCCAGCGGTAGGTACGTCCGTAGAATTAGGTGAAGCTCTAGCAAAGAACAAGGAATAGAGCAAATGTTAAATACGTCACATTCTCAACATTCCACGCTGTCAATGAGGAGCAGCAGGCTGACAGCCAATGACAGCACCCAGGTGTGACAGACAATTAGTGATGACAGCAATCAGTGGTGACATACAAGGTGAACAATAACAACAGGAGTGACCCAGGTAGACAGTGGGAGACAATCCTAAGGATGATAGTCTCCCGAACGTTACAGTATCCCCCCCCGACGAACGGCACCTGACGTTCACCTAGGGGCCTCGGGATGCAGCCGCCGGAAATCATCGATCAGGCTGGGATCTAATATGTCCCGTTGAGGCACCCAAGACCGCTCTTCTACCCCGTACCCCTCCCAATCCACCAAGAACTGAAACCCCCTACCCCTCCGCCTACAACTCAGGATTCTCCGCACCGTATAGACAGGCTGACCGTCAATAATGCGGGGCGGAGGAACCGCAGGAAGTGGCGGGGACAAGGGCGATGAGAGGAATGGCTTCAACAGGGACACATGAAACGTCGGATGGACCCTCATAGAGGCCGGAAGGCGTAGCCTGTAAGCCATAGGATTCACCCGACGTACCACTTTAAAGGGCCCTATAAAGCGAGGAGCCAGCTTCCTGGACTCCACCCGGAGAGGGAGATCACGAGTGGAAAGCCAAACCCGCTGTCCCGGACGGAAAACCGGAGCCGGACGACGCTTGCGGTTAGCTTGCCGCTGAGCCTTAACCGAGGCCTTCTGCAGCGCCGTCCGCACTCTGCTCCACGTCCTGCGACAGCGAGCCACATGTGCCTGGGCCGACGGCACCTCCACCTCCTGCTCCTGTTCGGGAAACAGAGGAGGTTGAAAACCATATTGACACTGAAAGGGAGACATACCAGTAGAGAAGGAGAGGAGGGTATTATGCGCATACTCAGCCCAGGCCAACCTCCTACTCCACGTCGCCGGACACCCAGCAACGTAGCACCTCAGAACGCCCTCCAGGTCCTGGTTGACACGCTCCGTCTGCCCGTTCGTCTGCGGATGGAACCCAGACGACAGGCTGACGGAGGCGCCCAGACCGGCGGCGAACGCCCTCCAGAACCTGGAGGCGAACTGAGGACCCCGGTCGGACACAATATCCACTGGAAGCCCATGAACCCGAAAGACGTGCTGCACCACAAGGTCAGCCGTCTCCCGGGCCGAGGGGAGCTTGGGAAGGGGAATGAAGTGGGCCGCCTTGGAGAACCGGTCCACCACCACCAGGATGGCAGTGAACCCATCCGATAAGGGAAGACCGGAAATAAAATCCAGGGATATGTGCGACCAGGGACGCTTGGGAATAGGAAGCGGTCGGAGGAGACCCGCCGGCGCACGGCGAGAGGTCTTACTGCGCGCGCACACCGGACAGGCCGCCACAAAGGAGCGTGTATCCCCCCCCTCTGTCGGCCACCAAAACCTCCTACGGATAAACTCCAGGGTTCTGGTGGCCCCAGGGTGGCCGGTGAGAGAGGATGTATGCGCCCACTGCAGCAGGCGTGAGCGTGCCGCCTTGGGCACATACATCCGACCCGGAGGACCCCCACCGGGATCGGGCTCCCGGGCCTGAGCCGACCTCACCACCCTATCTATGCCCCATGACACGGGTGCCAAAATCAAGGCCTGTGGAACAATAGGGTGGGGCTTCTCCTCTCGACCCGGAAGATCAAACTGACGTGACAGGGCGTCAGGCTTGACGTTCTTGGAACCGGGTCGATAGGAGATGGTAAACCGAAATCGAGTGAAGAATAACGCCCACCTGGCCTGGCGAGCGTTAAGGCGTTTAGCCCCTTGGATGTAAGCCAAGTTCTTATGGTCAGTCCAAACAATGAAAGGATGTGCCGCCCCCTCTAACCAATGTCTCCATTCCTCCAATGCCAATTTGATTGCCAATAACTCCCGATTACCCACGTCGTAGTTACGCTCGGCCGGAGACAGCCGGCGCGAAAAGAAGGCACAAGGATGCACCTTACCATCCTTTAAACATCTCTGCGAGATTACCCCCCCCCACCGCGGTGTCAGAGGCATCCACCTCCACAATGAACGGAGCCTCTGTGTCGTGACGGATCAGTACAGGGGCGGAGGTAAATCGACGTTTGAGGTCGCAGAAGGCCGACTCTGCCCTAGGCGACCATTCAAAGCCAGGGAGAGAGGACTTAGTGAGAGCGGTTAATGGATTGACTAAGGCGCTAAAATTGCGAATAAAGCGCCAAAAACCGTTGTAACTCCTTGAGCGACGTAGGCCGTGGCCAATCCAAGACTGCACTCACCTTGGCTGGATCCATGCGAAGATCGCCCTTCGTCAACACAAAGCCCAGGAAGGAAACGGTGTCAGTGTGAAACACACACTTCTCAGCCTTAACAAACAGTTGATGCTTAAGGAGACGTTGAAGCACCTCACGAACGTGCAGTTGGTGTTGCACCATATCGCGAGAAAAAATAAGGATGTCATCCAAATATACAAACACTGACACCCCAATTAGATCCCGCAGCATGTCGTTGACCAGGGCTTGGAAAACTGCTGGAGCATTAGCTAAACCAAAAGGCATGACTAAATACTCATAATGCCCATTAGGAGTATTAAATGCAGTTTTCCACTCGTCCCCTTCTCTAATCCTGACCAAGTTGTATGCATTACGTAAGTCAAGTTTAGAAAAGACCTGTGCCCCCTGTAAGCACTCAAAGGCGGTGTCCATGAGCGGTAAAGGATAACGGTTCTTGATGGAAACGTCATTCAACCCCCTATAATCTATGCACGGCCGCTGATCACCATCTTTTTTAGCCACAAAAAAGAAGCCAGCGCCTGCAGGGGATGTGGACGGTCGGATATGCCCCGCGGACAATGCCTCTCGAATGTAAGTGTTCATGGACACTGTCTCAGGGCGGGAGAGAGAGAACATCCGTCCCCGGGGCGGAGAAGCGCCGGGTAGAAGATCAATGGTGCAGTCGTAAGGTCTATGAGGCGGTAGTGCTTTAGCACGCGTTTTACTAAAAACGTCCGCCAGGTCACAATAGACCGCAGGAACACCTGCCAAATCGGGGTTGGGGGATAATAAAGAATCTGCAACGTCCACCGTCAACCTGGAGAGAGACAAAAGAGGGAGGGGGGGAGGGACGGATGAACTCACGCCAGCGTCAGCGCTGACGCCGCTTCCCATGGAGAGTTCACCCGTAGCCCAATTAATACGAGGATTATGCAGCACAAGCCAGGGGTGGCCTAAAACAATGTCGGAATGAGGAGACATAACAACAAAAAAGTTCAAATATTCCCCCTCGCTACCCGCCACCCGAACCCACAGTTTCCCGGTGCGCTGGGTAACAAATCCACAACCAAGCGGTCGACCGTCCAGCGAACGGACAGGGATGGGCACCTCTAGTGTCTAATGAACCCCCCATTCTAGAGCCACCCCCACATGAATCAAGTTGCCCGCAGCCCCCAAATCCACTAAAGCCTTGGTCGTTGTAGAAGAATCCCCCCACCTGACAGTGACATCAAAAAAAGTACGTGAGTCGTGAACGTTTATGACCGGAGAGACATGCCCACCTGCTAGCACCTTCCCCAGGCCTAGCGGGCTCCTGCGTTTCCCGAGCCCCGACAGGCGGCGAAGCGATGCCCCGTGCGGCCACAATGAAAACAGCGCTTCTCGTTGACCCGCCTCTGTTTCTCCGCTTCAGAGAGGTTCAACGCTCCCAGCTGCATGGGCTCGTCATCGCCCCGGTGCTCTCTCATTGGCTGGTATGCTGGCCGATCGACACTAGGAGAGGGACGGAAGAGTACCTGTGACGAAGCCTCCCTCTCGCGTCCCCTCTCCCGGTGACGATTATCTAACCGAATGGCCATGTTAATCAATAGATCCAGGCGTTCGGGTAGCTCCCGCGTAGCCAGCTCGTCCTGCATGCGAGTGGAGAGACCATGCAAAAAATTGACACAGCAGGGAACCTCAGGCCAGTCCGCCTCCCGAGCCACAATACGGAAATCTATGGCGTAGTCTGCTACGGCGCGAATGCCCTGCCGGCAGGACATAAGTCGACTGCCGGCCTCGTAAATGGAAATCACCCTGGAGGTATCGAATACACGGCGCAACTCCAGGGCGAAGGCATCCGCGTCGCGGCAGACCACAGACCCACTCTCCCACTCCGCTGTGGCCCAAGAGAGAGCACGACCCGTGAGGAGAGTTATAATATAGGCTACCCGAGCCACATCACTGGGGAAAGTACGCGGCTGTAGTTGAAAAATGAGAGAGCACTGGGCGATAAACTCACGGCAGCCGGTAGGAGCCCCTCCATAACGCTCCGGCGCCGGCAGACGTGGCTCTCGGTAGTCCTCCCGATCCACCGGATACCCCCGCTCGCCTTCCCCGCCGATCGATGATGCTCCTCCGGCTGTGGATATCCTCGTTGAGGTCGTAGAGCGGGCCTGGCTCACCGCCGCCAACGCTGTCTCCGCCGTCTCCTGAGAAGCCAGGGAAACATCTCCCAGTCGACCCAGCTCGACACCGACTGCCATCTGCCGCTCCATCATGATCCTGAGCTGGTCCCGTAGGCTCACCATCTCGTCCCGTATCTCCTCGTTGGAAGTCATGATGGCTAGAGCTTCTGTTACGAACGGGTAAGTGACTTCCAAGTTGTCGAGGTAGAAGAACGAGACGGAGAATGTATTACTATAACAAAACAGTAGAACTGTTTATTAACAGGGGAAAAGCATAAACAATAACAGGGAGAAGAATATCTGTCTGTGCTTGTCCAGCGGTAGGTACGTCCGTAGAATTAGGTGAAGCTCTAGCAAAGAACAAGGAATAGAGCAAATGTTAAATACGTCACATTCTCAACATTCCACGCTGTCAATGAGGAGCAGCAGGCTGACAGCCAATGACAGCACCCAGGTGTGACAGACAATTAGTGATGACAGCAATCAGTGGTGACATACAAGGTGAACAATAACAACAGGAGTGACCCAGGTAGACAGTGGGAGACAATCCTAAGGATGATAGTCTCCCGAACGTTACAGATTTCACTAATTGGCTCACCTCTTCAACTAACTCACCTGGTGCAATGTGTAGTTAAAATGAAAACTTGACCCATGATGGAATGAGTTTGAGACCCCTGGTCTATCCCTTGCAATAAAAAAAGTTTTTATTTGTACTTTTTGGTACTTAAGTACATTTAAAAGTAGAAACTTTTTTACTTTGACTCAAGTGTGTTTATAGCCAGATACTCTTGACGTTTACTTGACTATGATTTTGAGACGGTACCCATACTTTCACTTAAGTATAATTTCTGGGTACTTTTTACACCCCTGGAGCTCTCTCTCTTAATACCACAGCATGGAAATCCTACTCTGTTGGTTACAATATTGGTCTGACAAACTACATTGTTGTCTTGTCATTGTGATCGTATAGTCATGTATTCTTACAAATTCAATCAAATTTATAAAATTTTATAAAATTGCATTCTGTATTCCAATATATTATTATTAGATTATAACTTAGATTGAAAAAGCATGTGCCAAATGGCTAATAGAACTACACAATATTTACACAATACCTAAAATAGGACATACAACACCAGGCACAGTAGATGGGTTGGTTGGTTAGTAGAGCTCTCTCTTTAAGTACCTGGGTTGAAAAGACAGGAATATTAATTACTTGAATATTCTAGCTAAGCTGGCATGGCTAAACTAAGCTACTACTGTCATGGCTAAGCTACTACCGTTATGGCTAAGCTACTATCGTTATGGCTAAGCTACTACCGTCATGGCTAAGCCTAAGCTACTACCTTCATGGCTAAGTTTCTACCGTCATGGCTAACCTACTACCGTCGTGGCTTAGCTACTAACGTCATGGCTAAGCTAATATACTACCGTTATGGCTAAGTTAAGCTACTACCATCATGGCTAAGCTACTACCGCCATGGCTAAGCTAATACCATAATGGCTAACCAACCTGCAATATTAGCATTTTCTCAGAGTCTGCAAACATACATTTGGCAAAATGCTACATTAACTAATTGAAAGCATATGAGTTACAATATTAAATTGAGTGATAATGATTACTTTTCTACCCTGTCTGATAATATTAATTATCAGACAGGTAATAGTAGAAAGAAATATAAGCAATACAATTTGATCTGAATATAAAAAGATTAAATGGCATTGATATATGACTGATATTTGTTTTTCATATGCTTTGAACAATTAAACAATTGAACAATATAAAATACACTGCTCAAAAAAATAAAGAAAACACTTAAAAAACACATCCTAGATCTTGATGAATTAAATATTACAGTTGAAAATCTTTATTCATTACATAGTGGAATGCATTGAGAACAAAATAACATAAGAATGATCAATGGAAATCAAAATCCTTAACCCCTGGAGGTCTGGATTCAGAATCATACTCAAAATAAAAGTGGCAAAATCAGTTCACATAGGCTGATCCAACTTCTGTGGAAATTCCTCAAGCCAATTCAAAATGAGGCTCGGTAGTGTGTGTGGCCTCCACGTGCCTGTGTGCACTCCCTATACGTATGGGCATGCTCCTGATGAGACAACGGATGTTCTCCTGAGGGCTCTCCTCCCAGACCTGGATCAGGGCGTCAGTCAACTCCTGGACAGTCTGTGGTGCGACAATCATGCTGGAGGATGTTGCAGGCAGCAGAACGTTCTCCACGGCGTCTCCAGACTCTGTCACGTCTGTCACATGTGCTCAGTGTGGACCTGCTCTCATCCGTGAAGAGCACAGGGAGCCAATCCTGGTGATCTCTGGCAAATGCCAATCGGGCTGCACGGTGTTGGGCTGTGAGCACAGGCCCCCCTTGTGGACGTCGGGCCCTTGTACCACCCTCATGGAGTCTGCTTCTCACAGTTTGAGCAGAAACATGCACATTAGTGGCCTGTTGGAGGTCGTTTTGTAGGGCTCTGACAGCGCTCCCCCTGGTCCTTCTCGCACAAAGGACCAGATATCGGTCCTGCTGCTGGGTTGTTGTCCTCCTACGGCCCCCTCCACGTCTCCTGGTGTACTGGCCTGTCTCCTGGTATCTCCTCCATGCTCTTGACACTGTGCTGGGAGACACAGCAAACCTTCTTACATTTACATTTTACATTTAGTCATTTAGCTGACGCTTTTATCCAAAGCGACTTACAAGTTCTGTACGACAAGTCATCAGGAAGGGTACAACTCTATCAGCTGAGTAACAATGTTCATCAAAGTGTTGCGTGTTACAGTGTAGGTTAGTTTATTAGGACAAGTGCATGACAGTAAGGTTAGTTAGGGTTAGATATTTTTTATTTTATTAAAATGTTTTAATATATTATTATTTCAGATAATGGTTGAAGAAGTGCGTCTTAAGTCGACGGCGCAAGATTGGACAGGTTTCGGCTGTCCTAACTGGGGTGGGTAGTTCATTCCACCATTGTGGGGCAAGGACTGAGAATAGGCGGCATCTCTTTGATGACCCTCCCGGGGCTTGGATAGGAGTAGGTCTGAGGCGGCCATCCTGGATGAGCTGCAGTACCTGAGCAACTTCTGTGGGTTGCAGACACAGCCTCATGCTACCTCTAGTGGTGAGGGCACTGGCAAAATGCAAAAATAAGCAAGAATCTGACAGAAAGGATGAGGACAGGGAAATGGTCTGTGGCCACCAAACTGCAGAACCATTCCTTTATAGGGGTTGTGTGTTCCATTTGCACAACAGCAGGTGAAATTGATTCACAATCAGTGTTGCTTTCTAACTGGACAGGTTGATATCCCAGAAGTGTGATTGACTTGAAGTTACATTAGAGAGAGAATACGCATGCGGCATGTGTCACATTATGCAAAACACGCCCCTTTTAGTTTGATTGATTGAAACCATGCCCCATTTTGAGATGATTTATGACCCTAAGCCCTGCCTCCTTTTCTGATTTGGCGAGGGGCACACGGAGGCGGGACTTACGGTTTCGGAAGGAGGGACTTCCGGTTTAGGAAGGGGAGGGGTTATGGGGGGAGGGACATCAGAATTTCAGAATTTTTTTCAGAATAAATCAGCCGATTTTCAGAATAAATTTATGACGCTGTGTGTGTGTGTGATTCTTTTTTAAGAAAAATACAATGTGTCTATAAAATGGTTTCTTGGATAAAGACACTTGTGTTCAGAAAATATATGTGTAAATAAAGAAATGTTTCGTAGAAACCTGTGTGTGATTCCCCCTCTGAAGGCTGTCAAACTGCACCAAGATTGGTTGTAGGCTGTCAAACTGAGTCCCCTCGCTGTGACAGTCACACTAGGAGGAGGAGGGGGCATTAGGAGGCGGGAGAAATGGAAGAGGACGGCGAATCAGGGAAGTCGAAAGCTTCTGTCAATACCAGGGTAAGTATTGATTTACGACTTAAGGGGGCATTAGGAGGCGGGAGAAATGGAAGAGGACAGCGAATCAGTAAAGCTTCTGTCAAAGCCAGGGTAAGTATTGATTTACGACTTGAGGGGGCATTAGGAGGCGGGAGAAATGGAAGAGGACGGCGAATCAGGGAAGTCGAAAGCTTCTGTCAATACCAGGGTAAGTATTGATTTACGACTTCAAGTTCAAGTTTCAGGTTTCTTTAATAGTTGTCATACAGAAATACAGAATACTTTCATACAAAATGCTTCTTACTGTTACGCTCCAGAGACTGTGCTAGACAAGATAGTATCAAATAACATAGTATAGCATGTAATTTAGAAGTAGAAAATGAGGTCACAGTGTTCAGTATAGACATATGTACAATGTTCGATGCAGAATAGACGTAACTGAGTTACCATATAATATACAATACTATGCAGTGTACTAATGTACAGTACTATATAGTGCAAAGCAGAAATGGGATGAGGTACAATTTAGGTACAATTTACAGTAAGGTGTACGAGTTGTAGTGCAATCCTTCATCAATAAATATAAAGTGTGGGGAGTGGGTGCTACAGTGTGTTTGTTTAAAGTGGGTGTGTGCTATAAAGTGTGTGGAGTGGGTGCTACAGTGTGTTTGTTTAAAGTGAGTGTGTGCGTGTGGATGTGTGTGCTATGTGCGTTTGGTGGTTGTTGTTGTGTAGTGTTCATTGTTCGTTTAGCAGCCTGATGGCCTGGGGATAGAAGCTTCTTCTGAGTCTTTCTGTGCTCGCCTTGAGACTCCGGTATCGCTTGCCTGACCGCAGCAGTTCAAAGAGGCAGTTGTTCGGGTGACTGGAGTCTTTAATGATTCTCTTAGCCTTGAGGGGGCCTTCATAAGGAAGGGGTGTAAATTCCCTTTTCTGAGGAAAACAGAAAGCTTATGTCAATGAGCCTATAAGGGAGATAGTTCTTGAATGATTTATGGCCCTAAGGTGTGTGTGTGTGTGTGTGTGTGTGTGTGTGTGTGTGTGTGTGTGTGTGTGTGTGTGTGTGTGTGTGTGTGTGTGTGTGTGTGTGTGTGTGTGTGTGTGTGTGTGTGTGTGTGTGAATGTTTTCATGGAGAATGTCATAATCTTTAGACACTTGTGTTCAGAAAATATATGTGTAGATAAGCAAAAGTATCATAGAAACCTGTTTGGCTATCAAAGTGAACCAAGGTTGGTTGTAGGCAGGATGTGTCTCTGCCAATCTGAAACCCATCATGTTTTTACAGCAGGGATCTATGGTTTGAATGTAACGTTAATACGGCCCAGTGATCAGAACAAAGGGGGAGTTGTTAAAGTCAGTCATAGGTGTGACCTCACCAGGTTCACCAGATAATCTTCCTTGCAAATATCTGTCACAACACAGCGTTATTGTCTTAGTTATAAAAGTGGAAGTAGATGACCACTAGCTGAACGCTTAGAGGGGGGTACCTACCCTTACCTTCAGAAAGAAGGCGTAAGTGTGAACAATCAGAGGAGTTACCACTAAATGTTTTAAAAAAAAAAAACAGTTATAAAATACCCTGCATGTATAAGTAAGCTCTAAGTGTAGACTCTACATTTAAGCATCAGCAATGGCTTTCGAAAACGGTATACTTGGGGGAGTCTGTTTTTAAAACAATACAAATTATGAAACTCATGACTTCATTTACAACAACTATAATTTATTTTATGTTATAGATTCCTACCCAAAGCTCTGGGATGAGAGTTTACTCCCCATTGGTAAGTACAAATGAACAAATGCAAGTCTATTTTAAACATAATTAATACATAATTTTGTATGTTGCTGTTTCTAACATATTCTTTTTTTATCTTTCTTTTTAAAGCCAGAGGGGCCTTTTTGACAGGCCGTGAAACGGTGCAGTAGCTGGATGCTGTTACACAGGGTAAGTTTTATACATAGAGAATATAATTTCTGAATTAATATTACAAAAGGGACTTATGCTAATAGAACTAATATTTTTAAAACTCTTCTCAGATGGAGCTGCATCGCTGGACTTTGGAGACGATTGGGATGTCGATATCCTGACACAGCTTGACGACTTTGACAAATGTGGTACGTACATAACGAGTCTAATGGTAGATCATGAATAGTTATGTCTTGATTCTTTAAAATGTTAATTATATTTATTCTTTTATTCGTTTCTACACAGCTCCAGACCAGTGATGCCGGTAACGCGTTACTAAGTAACGCGTTATTGTAATCTGATTACTTTCCCCCGAAAATAGTAATCTAACGCGTTAATCTTTAAAAGCCAGTAATCTGATTGCAGTTACTTGTCCAAGTGGCTGTGCATTACTATTTCGTTACTATCTCATCATAAATTCATAATGCAGGCGGAATGCAGTATTTTATTTCGTTTTCGACAGTCAAAAATACATTTTTGAGCTGTTTTTCTTATTTGGGAGTGACGTGGTGTGGCAGTGAAAGGGTTACACAAGAATGTGTCCTCGCGGCGTGACTGGACTCTCTGTCTGTGAGTGACTCTGCTTTGGCCCAATCACATTCCCCATCCACAGTCTGCGAATCAGAGGCAGAGTAGGGCGGGTCTTCACAGCACGTCATGTGACATATGCGCCAATCGTCTGACAGCAGGGCTCCGTTGCATTCGTCTGAGAATTCCACCCCAAAACGCTTGTCTAAACGAAGTGAAACCGCAAGAAGACTAGAGAGACATTTATAAAAACAATTTAATAGTTACAGTTGATATAATTGAATAGTTCAGCCTGCATTTGTTAGATGTGAATGGATACACTGGTTTTGTAAAACCACTGGCTGGCTGCTCTAATGCTCTCCCACAGTTCTCCAGGTGGGAGAACACGAGTGACAGAGAGAGGGGAGAGAGACACACACACACACACACACACACACACACACACACACACACACACACACACAAGCACAAGCACACGCACACACGCACACACACACACACACACATACACACAGAGAGGGAGAGAAGGGATTATATTATAATAATAATAATAATAATAATAATAATAATAATAATTATTATTATTATTATTATTATTATTATTATTATTATTATTATTATTATTATTATTATTATTATTATTATTATTATTATTATTATTATTATTATTATTATTATTATTATTATTATTATTATTATTATTATTATTATTATTATTATATTAGAGATGTAGGCTGTCTGGGTGGGGTTGGAGAGAAAGAGGCATGGGGTGAGAGAGAGAGAGAGAGAGAGAGAGAGAGAGAGAGAGAGAGAGAGAGAGAGAGAGAGAGAGAGAGAGAGAGAGAGAGAGAGAGGGGTGAGAGAGAGAGAGAGAGAGAGGGGTGAGAGAGAGAGAGAGAGAGAGAGAGAGAGAGAGAGAGAAAAGCTCTTATTTGCCAGATTTACAGTTAATTTACATGTTAAAGAGAGACTGCTTGTATGTTTATAGAGAGACATTTATAAAAACAATTTAATAGTTACAGTTGATATAATTGAATAGTTCAGCCTGCATTTGTTAGATGTGAATGGATACACTGGTTTTGTAAAACCACTGGCTGGCTGCTCTAATGCTGTGAGCATCATAGACTGTTGCTTTACCATACTTGATGGTACAGAAGCTGAAGCACTAGTTTAACAATTTACGTTATGTGCAGAGAAACAAGTTAAAAACAATTTATGCACTTTCAATAAAGCGTTTAAAAAAAACTGTTGGGGGAACGACGACGACTTCGTAACCTAGTTACTTTCAAAGTAACTAAGTTACTCTGATAATCAAGTAATCAGTAAAGTAACTTGGATTACTTTTTAAAGGAGTAATCAGTAATCAGTAATCGGATTAATTTTACAAGTAATCTGTGGCATCACTGCTCGTGACATAGAAACTGAATGGGATCCTGCAACGATATGCGAACTAGACATCTTCGATAAGCAGGCTATGGAAGATTTACTCAGAGCTCTACACCCTGAACCGTCTGTCGTCCATCAAGATTTTAATGATGAATGGGGACTTGACATACTGACCCAGCTTGATTGCTTTGACAAGTCTGGTACGTACAAAACGAACCTCCTGCTAGATCATAAATACTTATGCCTTGATTCTTTAAAATGCTAATTATATTTATTCTTTTATTCTTGTTATACACAGCTCCTGTCATAGAGGACGAATGGGATCCTGCAATGCTAGAGGAACTAGACATCATTGATAAACAGGCTATCGAAGATCTATTCGCCCTGCAGAAACCAGAGGGCCTCGTTCAAGATCTAACCCGGGGCCCGGATGTGCGTCAGCCACACGTCAAGAAGAGCAAACGTATAGTAATATCATCTCATGCGAGGCTCCACGGTGCACTACCCTATTACAGTGAAAATGTTCAACAGAAAGGCAGATACCTGTGAATGTAATTAGAGGTTCTCAAACTGTGGTACGCGTACCACTAGTGGTACTTGGTGGTACTGCTTGTGGTACTTGAAAACATTTACAAAAAAGCACAATTTTTTTTTTTTTTTTTTTGCAGTCAGGCCACTGAACTTAGAAGCAGGCCAGGCCAAGTTTAGTTCAAGTTTCTTTAATAGTTGTCATACAGAAGTACAGAATACTTTTATACAAAATGCTTCTTACTGTTACGCTCCAGAGACTGTGCTAGACAAGATAAGTATCAAATAACATAGTATAGCATGTAAATTAGAAGTAGAAAATGAGGTCACAGTGTTCAGTATAGACATATGTACAATGTTCGATGCAGAATAGACGTAACTGAGTTACCATATAATATACAATACTATGCAGTGTACTAATATACAATACTATATAGTGCAAAGCAGAAATGGGATGAGGTACAATTTAGGTACAAATTACAGTAAGGTGTACGAGTTGTAGTGCAATCCTTTATCAATAAATATAAAGTGTGGGGAGTGGGTGCTACAGTGTGTTTGTTTAAAGTGAGTGTGTGCTATAAAGTGTGGGGAGTGGGTGCTACAGTGTGTTTGTTTAAAGTGAGTGTGTGCGTGTGGATGTGTGTGCTATGTGCGTTTGATGGTTGTTGTGTAGTGTTCATTGTTCGTTGAGCAGCCTGATGGCGTGGGGATAGAAGCTTCTTCTGAGTCTTTCTGTGCTCGCCTTGAGACTCCGGTATCGCTTGCCTGACCGCAGCAGTTCAAAGAGGCAGTTGTTCGGGTGACTGGAGTCCTTAATGATTCTCTTAGCCTTGCCCCTGCACCGCTTGTTGTAAATGTTCTGGAGGGTGGGGAGCCCCCCTCCAATTGTGCGTTCGGCTGAACGTGTCACTCTTTGTAGTCTGCTTCGGTCTTGTGCAGTGCTATTCCCAAACCAGGAGGTGATGTTGCCAGTCAGGATGCTCTCTATTGTACATGAGTAGAAGTTCTTAAGGATCTTCTGACTGACTTGGAACTTCATTAGGCGCCTGAGGAAGTAGAGGCGTTGTCGTGCCTTCTTCACAACACTGTCAATGTGTGTGGTCCATGTCAAGTCCTCGGATATGTAGGCTCCGAGGTACTTAAAGCTGTTCACTCTCTCAACCGGTGCCCCGTCGATGCTGAGGGGGCTGTAGTCCTTGACCCCCGACCTCCTGAAGTCCACAATCATCTCCTTTGTTTTGCTGACATTCAGGGAGAGGCTGTTTTCCTGGCACCATCCCGCCAGGACCTTGACCTCTTCCAGGTAGGCCCTCTCGTCGTTTGCAGAGATCAGGCCCACCACCACTGTGTCGTCAGCAAATTTGATGATTGTGTTGCTACTCCGCTGAGCCACACAGTCGTGTGTGTACAGGGAGTAGAGGAGGGGACTCAGAACACAGCCCTGGGGGGCCCCTATGTTGAGGGTGATGGATGAGGAGGTGCAGTTGCCTGCTCTCACCACCTGGGGTCTGCCCGTCAGGAAGTCCAAGACCCACTGGCAGAGGTCATAGTTCAAGCCCAGGTCCCTGAGCTTGGCTATGAGTTTGGAGGGGACTATGGTATTGAATGCCGAGCTGTAGTCGATGAATAGCATTCTCACATAGTTCCCCTTCCCCTTCCCAGTGTTTCTGGTTGCGGCGGCACGATAGTTAGATAACCTAAGTGGGGAACAACCAGGAGATCACTGTGACAGAGAGTAATGCAGTCTAAACAGTCATAAATCTTAAATTTAACTTCAGCCCTGATCATAACCATTTATTTTTTAAGATTTTTTGTAATGTGAGATAAAAAATGAAATACTCCCACTTTTCTGAAAAGAGTTGGTGTTAAATCTGACATTACAAAAAATCCATCAAAATCTGTGTGGTTGCTAATCATTGACACATGCCTAGCCTGTAATAATCCCCCCCAGAAAAATGTACTTTGCATTTGATATATTGAAAATATTTAACTTTTTGTGTGTTTTTTTTAACAATAATTTGTGATGCCATTACACAAACTGGCATTTAAAGGGTAAAAATTCAAAAATGTATTGAATGTGTTTTCTTTTCTTTTTTACAATAATGTGTGATGCCCATCACAAACACTGGCATTTAAAGGGTAACATTTAAAAAATGCCTGCACCAGAATGCAGGAAATTAAGTTTTTGTAACAAAATAATTGTGTGTGTGCGTGTGCGTGTGTGTGTGTGTGTGTGTGTGTGTGTGTGTGTGTGTGTGTGTGTGTGTGTGTGTGTGTGTGTGTGTGTGTGTGTGTGTGTGAGAGAGAATGAAGGACAATTGCTTGCTGTGTGAGAGAGAGAGAGAGAAAGAGACAGAGAGAGAATTAAGTACATTTAAGTTGAACAGTTGTTCTTAATTTTCTCACTTGCTATGTGAGAATGTTAGTTATTATGTTCTCAATGTTGCATTGTATGAGTTGTGCGGAAGCGTTTGCTAGTTCTAGTGCTATCCCTTTGTACATTGTGGCTGTGTCTGACAAAAGTTAACAATAAATAATGGTATTAGGAATACATTTGCTTCCTGCGTGAACTGTGCATAGCTGAGTAGACTGTATTTTAACGCCGGTCATATGGTGGTACTTGGAGAGCCAGCTACGTTCTCAGGTGGTACTTGGTGTAAAAAGTTTGAGAACCACTGAGATAGAGGATGGTCTTTTTTCTTTTCTTTTCTTTTTCTTTTTGTAAACACCTATAGATAAATATGGATGATGATATGATTCTTGAGAAGCATATGACCGCTACAGAAATACAGGAAGTCCTCAATAACCTGGATAACTCTACACCAGATCCTACTGAACTTGAAACGTATCTGCTGTCTAATGAAGCTATCGATGGGGTATCTAACATATCTCTAGATATTCCACATGATATGATTGAGGCTATCAGTAATACCCCGGTAGATAACCCGGTAGACTTTGAAGAATATCTTCTTTCGACAGCGATGAATAATGCAATTAAAGCATTGAATAATTCTGTACAAATTACCCCTGTAACTGAAATCTTAGAAGAGGAATTAACAGGGTTATGGTCGCCCCCTGCTCAGGTCAACACTGATTCATTACTCAGAGCTATACAAGAGACAGAGTTTAATCTTCTAAATCTAGGCGTTTTCATGAATGGCCATGATAGTAACCCTCCTGAAGATTCAACTGAACTAGATGAACTCTGCAAAATTAGAAGATTTACAAACATCAGTCCCACTGTGCATGCACAATCAGTCCCCTTCACACATCGTAAATCATGCCCCATCAACCCCCTCAGTAACACCTTTAACAGTCCCTTCGACACCTCACTCAAGCGCGGACAACCCTCCAGCGAACCCTGTACATACAGGTCGTGGCATGGCAGAAGTACATAACAGAGAACCTTTTAATAATACAGAGATAAGAGAGTACTTCAACTTCCAACCAATGAATGGCGTACCAGACTTCCGTATATTCCACGATACACTGTAAACCCGCATGTTCAAAATAATCAATTAGTTTGAGTAGGGCAGGGGTTCCCAAACTTTTCAGGCCGGGGCCCAGAAAATAAGGCGTCAGAGAGCCGCGGCCCAATGCACATCGTCTGGCTTTTTTTTTTTTTTTGGCCAGGTGACCGATTTTTTAAGCCAAATATCACTTCAATCCTATTAAGTTAGTTCAAGTTAGTTATTCATTTATATGTGCTATTTATGAGAGGGCTAACTTGTTGCAAAATAATAATGATAATAATAATAGCCTCATTAAAATACTATTGTTGCTTCGGTTGTTTTCAGCGTTTTATGTGCATAATCTGTTATTTAGTTTGAAATGTTCGTTGAAATAAGTAGATTTTTCGTTTTTGTTTATTTATTAAGTTAAAGGGGAACTATCTTATAAATGGCCTTTTTGAGTGTTTAGCATTGTTTCCTAGCTATGTGAACTTATATTAATATGATCTATGTCTCAAAATTCTCATATTGGCGCATTCTTCCAATTCTCCTCTCACAATATTCACCCTCACTGAACTGAGTCGTTTGAAAATGTGCCTATATGTGATGTCATATAGTCACTGCTGCATGTTAATGTGGCTCCTCAGGCACCTGCACCTGCACCCCAGTCCACATCAGCTCAAAACGGCTCGAGATCTTGAGGTAGAAAAATGCTGTTTTTGAGGACTTGATTAGAAATACAAAACAATGAATAAAAAAAATATATATATTACAGAGGTGTTCCATAGACTCACAGGAATTGTGTAAAAGTGCCCAAATAGTGAAAGAAATAGTAAAATAGTTCCCCTTTAATATAAAACCATATAGTCACATTTTAGAATACAATAGAATAGAATTTTAGAATACAACTAGAAACACTGTCCTGGCCTGCTTCTAAGTTCAGTGGCCTGACAAAAAAAATTTAAATAAAAAAATAAAAAATAAAAAAATAAAAAAAAAATTTTAATTTTTTTTTTAATCATCTCGCGGCCCATCCGTGGCTGCTCGCGGCCCACCTTTGGGTCGCGACCCCGACTTTGGGAACCACTGGAGTAGGGTATACTCAATATTCTATGAAAGTTCTACTAACTTGAATGTCTTGAGTTCGTGTGACGTGTTCTTATGTTTTGAGTAAATAAAACTCATAGTTTTTGATTGACTTGGAACTATTCACTTATTAAGTAAGTATAATGTAAAAGCATAACTTAAGTACAACTTAAGATAATTAAGTAGATACAGACTCTAAACCGCATTATGTTTTGAGTAAATAAAACTCATAGTTTTTGATTGACTTGGAATTATTCACTTATTAAGTAAGTATAATGTAAAAGCATAACTTAAGTACAACTTAAGATAATTAAGTAGATACAGACTGAAAACCGCATTATGTTTTGAGTAAATAAAACTCATAGTTTTTGATTGACTTGGAATTATTCACTTATTAAGTAAGTATAATGTAAAAGCATAACTTAAGTACAACTTAAGATAATTAAGTAGATACAGACTGTAAACCGCATTATGTTTTGAGTAAATAAAACTCATAGTTTTTGATTGACTTGGAACTATTCACTTATTAAGTAAGTATAATGTAAAAGCATAACTTAAGTACAACTTAAGATAATTAAGTAGATACAGACTGTAAACCGCATTATGTTTTGAGTAAATAAAACTCATAGTTTTTGATTGACTTGGAATTATTCACTTATTAAGTAAGTATAATGTAAAAGCATAAATTAAGTACAACTTAATATAATTAAGTAGATACAGACTGTAAACTGCATTATGTTTTGAGTAAATAAAACTCATAGTTTTTGATTGACTTGGAACTATTCACTTATTAAGTAAGTATAATGTAAAAGCATAAATTAAGTACAACTTAAGATAATTAAGTAGATACAGACTGTAAACCGCATTATGTTTTGAGTAAATAAAACTCATCGTTTTTGATTGACTTGGAACTATTCACTTATTAAGTAAGTATAATGTAAAAGCATAAGTTAAGTACAACTTTATTAACAGATTGCAGAATGGGTATAGAGGTGTGATAGGTGTGATATGTGTGAGAGGTGTGATAGGTGTGATAGGTGGGATTGGTGTGAGAGGTGTGAGAGGTGTGATAGGTGTGATAGGTGTGATAGGTGTGAGAGGTGTGAGAGGTGTGAGAGGTGTGAGAGGTGTGATAGTGGGATAGGTGTGATAGGTGTGAGAGGTGTGATAGGTGTGATAGGTGTGATATGTGTGAGAGGTGTGATAGGTGTGAGAGGTGTGATAGGTGTGATAGGTGTGATAGGTGTGAGAGGTGTGATAGGTGTGATAGGTGTGAGAGGTGTGAGAGGTGTGATAGGTGTGAGAGGTGTGATAGGTGTGATAGGTGTGATAGGTGTGAGAGGTGTGATAGGTGTGATAGGTGTGATAGGTGTGAGAGGTGTGATAGGTGTGATAGGTGTGAGAGGTGTGAGAGATGTGATAGGTGTGAGAGGTGTGAGAGGTGTGATAGGTGTGAGAGGTGTGATAGGTGTGATAGGTGTGATAGGTGTGAGAGGTGTGAGAGGTGTGATAGGTGTGAGAGGTGTGATAGGTGTGAGAGGTGTGATAGGTGTGATAGGTGGGATCGGTGTGAGAAGTGTGAGAGGTGTGATAGGTGTGAGAGGTGTGATAGGTGTGAGAGGTGTGATAGGTGTGATAGGTGTGAGAGGTGTGATAGGTGTGATAGGTGTGATAGGTGTGAGCGGTGTGATAGGTGTGATAGGTGGGATCGGTGTGAGAGGTGTGATAGGTGTGAGAGGTGTGAGAGGTGTGATAGGTGTGATAGGTGTGATAGGTGTGATATGTGTGAGAGGTGTGATAGGTGTGAGAGGTGTGATAGGTGTGATAGGTGTGAGAGGTGTGATAGGTGTGAGAGGTGTGATAGGTGTGAGAGGTGTGATAGGTGTGAGAGGTGTGATAGGTGTGATAGGTGGGATCGGTGTGAGAAGTGTGAGAGGTGTGATAGGTGTGAGAGGTGTGATAGGTGTGAGAGGTGTGATAGGTGTGATAGGTGTGAGAGGTGTGATAGGTGTGATAGGTGTGAGCGGTGTGATAGGTGTGCTAGGTGGGATCGGTGTGAGAGGTGTGATAGGTGTGAGAGGTGTGAGAGGTGTGATAGGTGTGATAGGTGTGATATGTGTGATAGGTGTGAGAGGTGTGATAGGTGTGATAGGTGTGAGAGGTGTGATAGGTGTGAGAGGTGTGATAGGTGTGAGAGGTGTGATAGGTGTGAGAGGTGTGATAGGTGTGAGAGGTGTGAGAGGTGTGATAGGTGTGATAGGTGTGAGAGGTGTGATAGGTGTGAGCGGTGTGATAGGTGTGATAGGTGGGATCGGTGTGAGAGGTGTGATAGGTGTGAGAGGTGTGAGAGGTGTGATAGGTGTGATAGGTGTGATAGGTGTGATATGTGTGAGAGGTGTGATAGGTGTGAGAGGTGTGATAGGTGTGATAGGTGTGAGAGGTGTGATAGGTGTGAGAGTTGTGATAGGTGTGATAGGTGTGAGAGGTGTGAGAGATGTGATAGGTGTGAGAGGTGTGAGAGGTGTGATAGGTGTGAGAGGTGTGATAGGTGTGATAGGTGTGATAGGTGTGAGAGGTGTGAGAGGTGTGATAGGTGTGAGAGGTGTGATAGGTGTGAGAGGTGTGATAGGTGTGATAGGTGGGATCGGTGTGAGAAGTGTGAGAGGTGTGATAGGTGTGAGAGGTGTGATAGGTGTGAGAGGTGTGATAGGTGTGATAGGTGGGATCGGTGTGAGAAGTGTGAGAGGTGTGAGAGGTGTGATAGGTGTGATAGGTGGGATCGGTGTGAGAAGTGTGAGAGGTGTGATAGGTGTGAGAGGTGTGATAGGTGTGAGAGGTGTGATAGGTGTGATAGGTGTGAGAGGTGTGATAGGTGTGATAGGTGTGATAGGTGTGAGCGGTGTGATAGGTGTGATAGGTGGGATCGGTGTGAGAGGTGTGATAGGTGTGAGAGGTGTGAGAGGTGTGATAGGTGTGATAGGTGTGATAGGTGTGATATGTGTGAGAGGTGTGATAGGTGTGAGAGGTGTGATAGGTGTGATAGGTGTGAGAGGTGTGATAGGTGTGAGAGGTGTGATAGGTGTGAGAGGTGTGATAGGTGTGAGAGGTGTGATAGGTGTGATAGGTGGGATCGGTGTGAGAAGTGTGAGAGGTGTGATAGGTGTGAGAGGTGTGATAGGTGTGAGAGGTGTGATAGGTGTGATAGGTGTGAGAGGTGTGATAGGTGTGATAGGTGTGAGCGGTGTGATAGGTGTGCTAGGTGGGATCGGTGTGAGAGTTGTGATAGGTGTGAGAGGTGTGAGAGGTGTGATAGGTGTGATAGGTGTGATATGTGTGATAGGTGTGAGAGGTGTGATAGGTGTGATAGGTGTGAGAGGTGTGATAGGTGTGAGAGGTGTGATAGGTGTGAGAGGTGTGATAGGTGTGAGAGGTGTGATAGGTGTGAGAGGTGTGAGAGGTGTGATAGGTGTGATAGGTGTGAGAGGTGTGATAGGTGTGAGCGGTGTGATAGGTGTGATAGGTGGGATCGGTGTGAGAGGTGTGATAGGTGTGAGAGGTGTGAGAGGTGTGATAGGTGTGATAGGTGTGATAGGTGTGATATGTGTGAGAGGTGTGATAGGTGTGAGAGGTGTGATAGGTGTGAGAGGTGTGAGAGGTGTGAGAGGTGTGATAGGTGTGAGAGGTGTGATAGGTGTGATAGGTGTGAGAGGTGTGATAGGTGTGATAGGTGTGAGATGTGTGATAGGTGTGATAGGTGTGATAGGTGTGAGAGGTGTGATATGTGTGAGAGGTGTGATAGGTGTGAGAGGTGTGAGAGGTGTGATAGGTGTGAGAGGTGTGAGAGGTGTGATAGGTGTGAGAGGTGTGAAAGGTGTGAGATGTGTGATAGGTGTGAGAGGTGTGATAGGTGTGATATGTGTGATAGGTGGGATCGGTGTGAGAGGTGTGAGAGGTGTGATAGGTGTGAGAGGTGTGATAGGTGTGATAGGTGTGAGAGGTGTGAGAGGTGTGATAGGTGTGAGAGGTGTGAGAGGTGTGAGAGGTGTGAGAGGTGTGAGAGGTGTGAGAGGTGTGATAGGTGTGAGAGGTGTGATAGGTGTGAGAGGTGTGATATGTGTGAGAGGTGTGAGAGGTGTGATAGGTGTGAGAGGTGTGCTAGGTGTGAGAGGTGTGATAGGTGTGAGAGGTGTGATAGGTGTGATAGGTGTGTGAGGTGTGATAGGTGTGAGAGGTGTGATAGGTGTGATAGGTGGGATCGGTGTGAGAGGTGTGATAAGTGTGAGAGGTGTGAGAGGTGTGATAGGTGTGAGAGGTGTGATAGGTGTGAGAGATGTGATAGGTGTGAGAGGTGTGATAGGTGTGAGAGGTGTGATAGGTGTGATAGGTGTGATAGGTGTGAGAGGTGTGATAGGTGTGATATGTGTGATAGGTGGGATCGGTGTGAGAGGTGTGAGAGGTGTGATAGGTGTGAGAGGTGTGATAGGTGTGATAGGTGTGAGAGGTGTGATAGGTGTGATAGGTGTGATAGGTGTGAGAGGTGTGATAGGTGTGATATGTGTGATAGGTGGGATCGGTGTGAGAGGTGTGAGAGGTGTGAGAGGTGTGATAGGTGTGATAGGTGTGATAGGTGTGAGAGGTGTGATATGTGTGATAGGTGGGATCGGTGTGAGAGGTGTGATAGGTGTGAGAGGTGTGAGAGGTGTGATAGGTGTGAGAGGTGTGATAGGTGTGAGAGATGTGATAGGTGTGATAGGTGTGAGAGGTGTGATAGGTGTGATAGGTGTGAGAGGTGTGATTGGTGTGATAGGTGTGATAGGTGTGAGAGGTGTGATAGGTGTGATAGGTGGGATCGGTGTGATAGGTGTGATAGGTGTGAGAGGTGTGAGAGGTGTGAGAGGTGTGATAGGTGTGATAGGTGTGAGAGGTGTGATAGGTGTGAGAGGTGTGAGAGGGGTGATAGGTGTGATAGGTTGGTATCTATGACCTGTGCCTGTATGTTAGCATGACATGGTTGGTATCTATGACCTGTGTCTGTATAGCATGACACTGTTGGTATCTATGACCTGTGCCTGTATAGCATGACACTGTTGGTATCTATGACCTGTGCCTGTATAGCATGACACTGTTGGTATCTATGACCTGTGCCTGTATAGCATGACACTGTTGGTATCTATGACCTGTGCCTGTATAGCATGACACTGTTGGTATCTATGACCTGTGCCTGTATGCTAGCATGACACTGTTGGTATCTATGACCTGTGCCTGTATGCTAGCATGACACTGTTGGTATCTATGACCTGTGCCTGTATGCTAGCATGACACTGTTGGTATCTATGACCTGTGCCTGTATGCTAGCATGACACTGTTGGATCTATGACCTGTGCCTGTATGCTAGCATGACACTGTTGGTATCTATGACCTGTGCCTGTATAGCATGACACTGTTGGTATCTATGACCTGTGCCTGTATGCTAGCATGACACTGTTGGTATCTATGACCTGTGCCTGTATGCTAGCATGACACTGTTGGTATCTATGACCTGTGCCTGTATGCTAGCATGACACTGTTGGTATCTATGACCTGTGCCTGTATAGCATGACACTGTTGGTATCTATGACCTGTGCCTGTATGCTAGCATGACACTGTTGGTATCTATGACCTGTGCCTGTATGCTAGCATGACACTGTTGGTATCTATGACCTGTGCCTGTATGCTAGCATGACACTGTTGGTATCTATGACCTGTGCCTGTATAGCATGACACTGTTGGTATCTATGACATGTGCCTGTATGCTAGCATGACACTGTTGGTATCTATGACCTGTGCCTGTATGCTAGCATGACACTGTTGGATCTATGACCTGTGCCTGTATGCTAGCATGATACTGTTGGTATCTATGACCTGTGCCTGTATAGCATGACACTGTTGGCATCTATGACCTGTGCCTGTATGCTAGCATGACACTGTTGGTATCTATGACCTGTGCCTGTATGCTAGCATGACACTGTTGGTATCTATGACCTGTGCCTGTATGCTAGCATGACACTGTTGGTATCTATGACCTGTGCCTGTATAGCATGACACTGTTGATCTATAACCTGTGCCTGTATAGCATGACACTGTTGGTATCTATGACCTGTGCCTGTATGCTAGCATGACACGGTTGACCAGTATCTATGACCTGTGCCTGTATGCTAGCATGACACGGTTGACCAGTATCTATGACCTGTGCCTGTATGCTAGCATGACACGGTTGACCAGTATCTATGACCTGTGCCTGTATGCTAGCATGACACAGAGAGAGAGAGAGAGAGAGAGAGAGAGAGAGAGAGAGAGAGAGAGAGAGAGGGGGAGAGAGAGAGAGAGACAGAGACAGAGACAGAGAGAAAGTGAGAGAGATGTTAATAAAGTTTTCAATCAATCAATCAATCAATCAATCCGGGCCTGTGACGTCACTGTACCCATTCTGCAATCTGTTAATAAAGTTTTCAATCAATCAATCAATCAATCCGGGCCTGTCACGGTCACTGTACCCATGAATTCAATAAAGTAATATCTTATCTTATCTTATAAAAAATATATTTTCCACTAATTTCTATGTTTCAACATTACTGTCTGATGCAGTAACATTAGTGTGATGATGTCTGCATGAAAACATGCAACCTGCATGTTTCCCAGATAGCAAAAGACATTAATTAAATGTTGGATTTTGGTCAGATTGGTTATTTTTGGTTGAGGTTGAAAAAGCTATGTTGATTCAATATTTAATTACAGATACCATTTCAACATTTGAAAAACTGTCGTTGAATCAATTTAGTATAGATTCCCCCTCCCCACCTCCCCTCCTCCCCCTCCCCTCCCCTTCGAGAGGGTAGTCCTAAGCAACTCGCGAGACGTAGAAGATCTCACAGGACTTGAGGTATTCAAACGTAACTTGGCGTTGGCGCGATGGTGTCTTCACTACTGGCTTGACAAATAGTCTGAGCCAAACTCCTTGGTAAGTCATTGACAATATAATGTATTATGCTATTCACATACCATAATCTTGCTGTCATCGTTTGACTACATGCTACTTTGTGAATTATTACCGTGGTGGCAACTAGTAGCATACAGTGCAGAACGAAGCTGTTAGCATTATTAGCTAGCATGCTAGATAGTATACTAGTTAACTGGTAAGTGAGTTCTTATGGGAATAGTATGATCCCGTTCAGATACCATCACCGGGCTGTTATCGTTTGACTAAATGTTATCTCTGTGCCGTGGCAAATAGTTTGGAGCTTGTTTTAGCAAATAGTATTGCATATTATTACAGTAGCTAGCATGCTACTAACGTTAGCTAGCTAGCATGCTACTAGCATTAGCTAGCTAGCATGCTAGCTAACGTTAGTCTGCCATTTTGTTTCGTGATTAAAATGTACGTTTTTAATAGTTACATAAGCATTGTTGTAACTAGTGACCTGTTCCACCCCAGGTGAAAATCTGCATAAAATGTATACCTAGGTAAATGGAATATTGCTCCACTTCTACAAGGGCTATTTGCATATTCTTGGTATCTAGGAACATCTATGGACCTCAATGAATGTATTCTCAGTGTCAGAAATATTGTGTCTATTACTAGGCTTGCTTAAATTGTGATGAAACAAAGGAAAATATGAATTATGATTTTTCTTTTCATCTTTGACAGTGAATAAAACCATGATAATAATGACCAATGCCACTGAGCTCATTCAGTACCCTCTTGAGATCATTTGTACAAAAGATCTAAGGAAATTGATAAAGGGAAGATGATCAAACTGAAGGTTCTGTATATACAGTACTGAATTCTCCCATCCGGACCAATGCAATTTGAAATATTATTATAGAATATAGAATATATGCTTATACATTATCTTATTATAGCCAATTAGCACATTTATATATATATACATATAGTATATTTCAAATGGCCGAGTTCAATTTGGATATAGTATCACCAGGCGTGCATAATAACAGATACTGATATTTACTGTAATCGACTGTACTATTTTATTTCCCCCACAGTGTAACCATTTTGAAACTAATTTCAGATCTAATTCTTCCTACATGGTAACAATAGTGTGGAGAAACTGACTGCATTTCAATATTTGTCAAAAACGTTACCTTTTGTAGCTTATTATCGCGAATCAGAGACAAAAAATGCTCTGAGTTTCGTAAAAGTCAGTCAAAGCTTAACATAAGCACGAGCAGTGAACTCCAAGCCCACGTGACGGAACTCAAACTGGAAAGAAACAGACTAAGAAATGATGTAAACTCCATGATCAAAACAGCAAAGAAAAAATTCATCAATGACAAAACCGAGGAAAACAAAAACAAACCGCGTGAACTTTGGAAATTACTCAATAACCAACTAGGCTGCAGTAAAAAACTTAAAACCAGATTCTCAAACATAAACATAAAGACGGACAACACGCTCATCACAGAAAAGCTGGATGTAGCCAATTACTTAAATAGTTTCTTCACAAACATAGCCACAACACTGGTAAACAAACTACCCTCCCACTCAGGGCATTATGGGGTAGAACACATAGTAGCTTACTACAAAAACCTAGGGGTCCACAAAGATGACTTCAAACTGGAAATGGTAACAACAGATGAGGTACTCAAAAAACTGAGCGCCCTCCAACCTAACAAGGCCACTGGCCATGACAACATCCCCTCCAAATTCCTCAGAGACTCAGCAGCCGCCATCACCCCAGTCATCACACACATAATAAACCTCTCTATAAAACAGGGACACGTCCCCAAGGACTTCAAAATTGCGAGAGTGACCCCTCTGCACAAAAAAGGCAGTAAATTAGACCCAGGCAACTACCGCCCTGTTTCTATCCTTACCTCCATCTCGAAAGTCATGGAAAAAATTGTATACGAACAGGTCGAAAAATACCTTGCGGAAAAAAATCTAATCTACGAATTCCAATCTGGCTTCAGAACATCCCACTCCACTGACACATGCCTTCTCTATTTAAACGACCACATCAAACAAGAGGTGGACGCGGGCAAATACTGCGGCATGGTCATGCTGGACCTACAAAAGGCCTTCGACACTGTCAATCACACCATTCTGATTGACAAGCTAAAAGCAATTGGTTTTGATAGTCTATCAGTGAGCTGGATGCAATCCTACCTGGAGGGGAGAGAGCAGATGGTGGAGGTAAACGGTACCCTATCCCCCCCCCTCACAGTAAACTGTGGTGTTCCACAAGGAAGCATACTAGGTCCGCTACTGTTCCTAATTTATGCAAATGACATGTCGTCAGCTTGTGACTGCAACTTGTTCCTGTTTGCGGACGACTCAGCCCTGCTGGTCTCTGACAAGAACAAATTACAGGTTGAAAAAACCCTCAGCTCAGAACTAAGCAAAATCTGCATATGGCTCGCTGATAACAAACTATCATTACACATGGGCAAAACAGAGTCCATTCTCTTCGGTTCAAATAACAAACTCAGCAAGACCGACGGCTTCTCAGTTACAGTGGGTGACAATATTGTCACAAGGAAAGAAGATATTACCTACCTGGGTTCCATCCTAGAGGCAAATCTTTCCTGTGACAAAATGGCATCCAATGTAATAAAAAAAGTCAACCAACGAACTCGTTTCTTGTACCGGATCTCCTCACTGGTAAACAAGAATACCCTGAAGACTCTAGCAGGAGCACTCATTCAAGGGTACTACGACTATGCTTGCACCTCATGGTACCAAAGCACCTCAAAGGCGCTAAAAACAAAATTACAAACATCTCAAAACAAACTGGTCAGACTACTGCTTGACCTTACTCCTAGAACCCACCTCACCCCTGCCCACTTTGACAACCTAGGATGGCTTAGAGTAGACGACAGAGTACAGCAACTTGCAATGGGCCTGGTCTACAAGATACACTACACGACCAAGGTACCCATGTACATGACTAAATACTTCCCAAAGGTCAGTGAATACCACGATCACAACACCAGAGGGAGCTCCACAAATCATGTTAAACCCAGATTCGGCTCAAACAAGGGACTAAACACGTTTCGCAATTATGCCACATCAATGTGGAACGCCCTACCCAAAGCTGTAAAGGAATGTGAATCACTACCCACTTTCAAAAACACTCTCAAAAAACACCTAAGGGAGACTGCAACTCGAAACTGGCCCCTGTAAATGTCCGAACACAACCCCCTCCAATGTACAGTAAATTACCAAGTATGGTCTTGTCAATAATCCAATGTACAATGTTGTTTGTACAGTTGTACAGTGTCCCCCACCCACCCCTCCTACCCCCCCCCCCACCCACCCACCTCCAATGTACAGTCCCCACTCACCCCTCCTACCCAACCCCCCCCCCCCCCCACTCCTACCCAACCCCCCCCCCCCCCCCCACTCCTACCCCCCCCCCCCCCCCCCCCAACCACCTCCAATGTACAGTCCCACCCCCACCTACCCAATCCAATGTACAGTTTCTACGCCTAATGTATATACTCTTTTCTTTCTGGACTCTTTTTGTATCACAAATACAGTACTGTAATTGCAAATCTGGTATGTCATAAATGTATAGATGTAGCAGTACTGTGTCTATCTGTATGTCATGTATGTCATATATGTTACGATGAATTGGAAATGGGGGACCCTGGTGTAAACAAGACGAAAGTCTTTCTCTGGTCTGCATCCCCTTAACAATTGTATGTATTGAGCTGTACTGCACTGTACCCATTCTGCAATCTGTTAATAAAGTTTTCATTCATTCATTCATTCATCATAACAATTATTGATATGATTCATTCAGAACGCTGAACTTTGAACCACCATAGTATGTGACAGGAAGTGTAGATCGGATAAATTTCAACGCAGGCCGATAGCTAGCGATCTCCTCTACAAAATGGCCCCAAGTAAACTACAATTCCGATGATTCAACATTTCCATTTCCGGTTCCGGGTCAGAATAGACGATCGCAAATAGAAAACTTAAAATGATATAAGTACACTTTTAACCTATTGCTAAACTATTGCCAACCTAACGTTTTACATTCTACATGTATTTGTGACATAGTAGTGATGTTTATACTTGAAAACGGTTGATTTTAAAATCACAAATTATTTTCATCTTCATAAAAATATGCCTATATGATAATAAGGTCAAAAGGGGTCGGTACCGACCCTGTCGAGTGGAACAGGTCAAATACTTTATTATAGTTCAATTGTGTTAAACTTGGGACACAGCCATGGCTCTATATTTTATTTCATTTTGTATGTGAGGCATTTTAGCTTGAAGTTGTTGTGTTGCATTGTGGGTCTTCAGCACAAAGGAATCCCTTGCTGAGGGTAAGATGGTTTTCTGTCTGCTCAGACTCAGAATACTTAATTAACATGATCTGTGCTTCATAAAAAACAGATATTGTTTATCTGGTTTTGGTTATTTTGCACAGTAAATACTTATTCAGGCCTACCTGCAATTCAGAATTTAATCCAGCAGGGCGGCAGTGAATAGTTATTTTATTAATCGATTATTGTGTCTTTATTCACTCGTTGTGTAATTGACCAGTTTATATTCTGTATAAGTTCATATTCTGTATATGTTAATAATGACGCTTTCTGTGTTGTGTTTATGACTACTCCTTAGGTCCTTGAGCTGCTGTCTGTCGACCGGACCACATCTGTCCACTGTCCATCTACCTGCAGTCTGGTCACAACGATACAGTCCTACTCTCAGCATACAAGATCGATGGTCTGCTGCTGCTGCTGCTGACTCCCAAGCGATTCATTCAAGTTTCCATAGCACAATGGCAGCTGCCTCCCCACAACCCATGATCCTTCGTGTTGTTGAGACAGACCGGGCTAGAAAATTAAAACTCAGTTCACGACCCGCCTCTGTTGATGCACTGATCAAGATTATAAAAGAACAGTTGGAAATAGACCTTGACTTCAGTTTGCTGTATGAAGATCCCGACTTTGATGGGAAACTTACTTCCCTTGATGACATTACGGAATTGCCACAAAAAGCTGTTGTGCACATTTCACTTTCGCTCGACTCCAGCTCTCTCGCATCTACTGATATACTTTCAGATATGTCATCTCCAGAACGTTGATATACTTTCAGATAGGTCATCTCCAGAACGTCTAAGCAGATGGCCTCCAGGTCCTTTTCCAGTTCCTACATTTGCATTCGATGTTGAGCTGAAACTTAGAGACGGAAACAACGAATTTGAGAAGAACAAGAGACACCTTAAGTTGACAAGAGACCTAAAGCACGACATCTTAGAAAAGCTTGCATCTACAATGTATGCTTTCAAGGCTTATCCAAGTGATAAAGAGATAGCAGTGGCTTCTGCGGCTCTTGTCGCCAAACATCCCTGCTTGAAGGAAGCAGGATCTGAGACCGGCTGCAATGGATGGAAGAACAGCATCAAATTCAAGATGGGCAATTTCAGGAACAAGCTGAGACGGGCAGGATGTGAGGAGGTCACTGTAAATGCTGGAAAAAGAGGTAGAAGCAATCCTGATGGCGAACCTTCACATTCCAACATTAAAAGACCCAAGCGAGCAGAAGTAAACTTCCTACCCAACTATCCCCAAGGAGAGGATTCCTTGAGGCTTGAGCAGTTGAGGCAGACAATTGCTGAAGAAGTCAAGAAGACTGAGAAGAACCTGCCCCTCATTAGAAAGCTGATGCAGACCACATTTGCCCTGTGCCGACAGACCATAGTGAAGTCCAGCCCACCAGTGAAAGAGCTCATGGACCTCTGGCCTGCTCTCAAAATGGAGTCTGAGGTAATATAGATCAGCTCTCTTTCCTGTGTTAACATTTGGCACATTCTGTGTGTTTTAAAGTGAAACTTGTGATTCTTAAGCCTGGTTTATATACTCTAGCGGCGCATCTGCATGTGTGTTCTGTGCGCCCCCGTGAGCTAGTCATCAGCGACCGATTCCGCAAAGCATGTAATGACATGGTTGACCAGAAATCCCGCCGTCATGCTCTGAAGCCCAAACCAAACAAAGTAAGAGATCCACCAAGTTGAAGTGACTAATTGATGTTGATATACTATATTGTCCTGCTGTTTTTAAATATAGGTGTATGCAGAGTTCCAGCTGATTGCCAACCAGAACCTGCCCAACACATTCTACGCTGAGCTTGACCGCCATCTTCCTTGACTGATGACGTTATTCAGACAGAAGGCGTCCAAAACTGGGAACACGGCAGATGCTTTGGCTCACATTTAAAAAAATCCACGATGAACAGGTGAATAGATTATTATACATGTCATAGGTCGAACCTCTGTAACATTGAACAGGTTCAATGATTCAAATGAGCTTTTGAATTTTACAATTAGTCCACCATTGTGTTTGCCATTTTTCTGATTGCATTAAAGATGTGAACATGTTATTTGTGGACATATCTGATTGGACTGTTTAAAATCCGCTTTGTTCAGTAAACATTTCCATATAATACAATTCTTTTTTTCGTCTTAATCTTACATCTTAATAGGAAATCCATGATGTTCACACCAGGCGTACCACTGTTCTCCATGCCCTGCCTGTGTATCTGCATGAGGAAGTCTCTGGATTTTTCAAAACCTGCACAGTGAGTCCGAGTGAAAATAATTTACAGTACAACTGTATATTAAGTGAACAGTTAATCAAAATGCTAAGTATCAGTCTTCCTTCCTTCCAGGTCTCCCTTGTGAAAGAGATATTTGATCTCGACGGGACTAACCTGGTTAAATAAAAATAACCTTCTCACCAAAAAAATTGTTCTAACTAAAATATAAACAACTTACAAACACAACTCCATATACTTAGCTTTGTGCTGCACTTTGTAGAAACCATGGATTTATTTGTGATTATTATGTCTCTTTCATTCCTTCAGGACACGCCTGATGAGCCAGAGCTTCAGGGTGTTGCAGTGGCCCTCCTTACTGTCATCAGTGACCATGACACAAGTCCAGTTCACTACCAGCCTGTGACAATCTCTGATTGGTGATTCCTTCCTGGTAATGTTTGGACTAATCTATGCACTACACCTCAGCTACCCCAAGGGACTTACCAACACTTTTGAATTCATTCAGAAGATTTTACTAGGTCTAGAAGCTGGTAAACTGTTGCCCAGGTTGCAGACTCTCAAGAATGACTTGATGATGCAATCATTTTTTTTTCTTCTGATTTTTCAATGGATTTTCTCCCCGTCCCAATTAGTCGTTGTGCCAATTCCCCCCCCCCCCCCCCCCCCCCCCTACCTGGTGCTGTATGCATGTTCTCCTACGAGTCGGTATAAGGGCGTCCCGAGTCGATCCCACGCTTCCCCCGAGACGTGCGCCGACAGCCAGTGACGTCTTTTCACTTGGCAGCGAGGGCTCTCATTGGTGAAGTGTAACGCGTGGGAGGGCACGCTATCTCCACCAAGTCCTGCCCCGCTTAGCAAGCGCCGAGACCTGACCTGTAGGCGTCGCTGTCCACAACGCCAGATTCCCACACGCCAGCTTCCCCACCCCCTAATACTGCCGAATTGTATTAGTGTGAATGGCCAGCCAAGCTGGTGACAACGCAGGGAGTTGGATTCGAACACGCGAATCCAGTGTCTCCAGCGTTGGTGACGAACGCAATCTCCGCTACGTCACCTGACCGCTCTTGCATTAAACTTTTGAAGGTATTATTTTGACATGACAAGGAAATTAATACCTCACCCCACATCCTTCTTTCAGATGAGTTTCTATTCCTTACTGTAATCAGTGATCATGACACAAGTCCAGTTCACTACCAGCCTGTGACAATCTCTATTGTCATTGAAAGTCATATCATGATCAGCCTCCCCAGATTTGGTGATTCCTTCCTGTAATGTTTGGACTAATCTATGCACTACCCCAAAGCACTTACCAACACCTCAAAAGTGTGTCTATAGAAACTCATCTGAAATGTCTTGTCATGTCAAAATAATACCTTCAAAAGTTGCTGTACTACTTTGCAGATGTTCAGCCAATAGGTCCAAACTACTCAATGTACCTTGTTCTTTATTTTTTATGTAATATGTTTACATTTGAGTTTTACAGTTCGAATTTTCTTAACCGTCTATAGCTGGCATTATTGTAATTTCATCCAAGTAAGTTTTAGAGTTGAAAGAGTTTCTCAAAGGCAACATCCAAGTCCCAAACGTTTGTTTCTCGAGGAACAATAGGAGGCAATGGCCATAAATGCCACTCTGCTCTGACTGCTTCCATTGCTTGTAGGCAGTGGTAGAGTTAGTGTTCTCAGTACAGAGTACAAGGCGATATACCAGGAGCCATAAACACAACACAGAAGCGTTATTATTAACATATACAGAATATGAACTTATACAGAATATGAACTGGTCAATTACACAACTAGAGTGAATAAAGACACAATAATTGATTAATAAAATAACTATTCACCATTAGCTGGACTCAGTTCCGTTTCACTTGAATGAATCGCTTGGGAGTCAGCAGCAGCAGACCATCGATCTTGTATGCCGAGAGTGGGACTGTATCCTTGAGACCTTGTAGGCAGTAGTATACTGCCCTGTCAAGGGCTAACCGCAGTAACTTGAAAAAAGTAAAAATTTAGTTATGAGTGAAATTGACCTTGTCAATAAATGTTTTATCTTGTGACCAAGTTTCAGATGTTAATGTCGCTCAGTTTTGGAGATATGGGGTTTTAAAAACTGCAGTAACTACAAAATCACACTCAAAACCCAGACAGACCGCAGTAACTTCCAAACAGTGAAAAATGGCTTTAAAGTGTTTTGACTTGCCATCCAAAATGTGTTATAGGTAAATAGATGATAGTACCCAGATTTAACATGTATTAATGAAGTAATCTTTAGGCATACAAAAATATGACATAATTATTTTAATTAACCCCAAAAAAGCAGATATTGCACTCTGCTGCACGATTTCCTTAAATAATTATACAGGTAATGTACAGGCAAAGTGCAGTAACTTCAAATACAATGTTGTTTTCCCTCCAGCTTTCATAACTTAACCTAGCCATTTTGAAAATGAAATTTAATACCTGAATATATTGGAATGATGATGATCCAAATAAAATGGCTAGGTGAAGTTATGAAAGCTGGAGGGAAAACAACATTGCATTTGAAGTTACTGCACTTTGCCTGTACATTACCTGTATAATTATTTAAGGAAATCGTGCAGCAGAGTGCAGTATCTGCTTTTTTGGGGTTAATTAAAATAACTACGTCATATTTTTGTATGCCTAAAGATTACTTCATTAATACATGTTAAATCTGGGTACTATCATCTATCTACCTATAACACATTTTGGATGGCAAGTCAAACAGTTTCACTGTTTGGAAGTTACTGCGGTCTGCCTTGACAGGGCAGTATAGTTAGTGTACTGTATAGTGTTCTTAGTACAGAGTACTGTATTGTTCTAGTTATCATTCTGCAAACATAGCCTGCTCTAAATGATGGATGGTGCCTCTGACATGCTGACTAACTTTCAATGAAAACACCATCTTGTTCCATGATACATCATGGAGCAAATACAGCTGCATTTCCATATGTAGGTATGTGCACTATTAACAGTATTGCCAGCTGTATAGCATGTAATGTGGATTGGTATTTTGGTTCCACATTGGCAGGACCCAATATACAGCACAACGTTTGTGAATTTTACATGTGCCAAGCGGATTGACAATTTTCAGATAATCTATACATTTTATTCTGTACTGTACATAGATACAATGTGTTATCCCAACGGTCACAATAGTTGCCGTCAACATGTTTGCTCATTCTATGACCACACTATACAAATTTGAGTAATTCAGCCAGGATGTAAACGGCTCTGGTCATGTGCACTGCACATATTGAGACCCTTTATTATTTCAATATTTGCTGGAAATACATTGATACATCATTCAGTAACATTTTCAGAGCCTTATAACAAACATTATTACACTATTGTGACCAGTGGGATTAAATGTGTAATATACATTACATTGTATGTACATGTTATAACATGCATGTATTTATTTTCTATATATATTTTCTATATATATATTTTCAATTTTAACATTGCCATACTGTTGGAGAGGGCAACACAATGTTTTTGTAAGATAAATAGATGTATACTCTATGAATAGAAATAAATATAAAGAGTTTGAAGTTGTAACACAATGTTTTTGTAAGATAAATAGTTTCGATGAAGAACAAAACCTCCTAAATGCATACAAAAAAAGGGGAAAACTTCATATCTGCACTTTGCGAGGCACTAATACCTGGTCGGTATTGTTAACATACGTGTAATATAGTCCAAAAACAGTGTATACGGTGTTTACAGTGTTATTGTACATTGCTAACATACAGATTATATATGTATACTCTTTGAATAGAAAAAAATAAAAGAGTTGTTTGAAGTTGATATAATGTGCTTGTGTAGTTATTTTTCTGTTAACTTATTCACATGGATTTTAAAACTGAACCTTAAGTTATAGTAACTGCAAATATTTGAGTTGATTAACTTAAACATTTGAGTTGATTAACTTAAAATAAATTAGGCATTAGATTGCCTCAATGTCTTTGAGTTCTGTTAACTTAATCACATGGATTTAAGGTTGAACCTTAAGTCACAGTAACTGAACATATTTGAGTTGCCTCCACTTGAGAACCTTAAGTCACAGTAACTGAACATATTTGAACTGCCTTAACTGAGAACTGTAAGTCACAGTAACTGAACATATTTGAGTTGACACCACTTGAGAACCTTAAGTCACAGTAACTGAATATATTTGAATTGCCTTAACTGAGAACTGTAAGTCACAGTAACTGAACATATTTGAGGTGACTCCACTAGAGAACCTTAAGTCACAGTAACTGAACATATTTGAACTGCCTTAACTGAGAACTGTAAGTCACAGTAACTGAATATATTTTAGTTGCCTCCACTAGAGAACCTTAAGTCACAGTAACTGAACATATTTGAACTGCCTTAACTGAGAACTGTAAGTCACAGTAACTGAACATATTTGAATTGCCTTAACTGAGAACTGTAAGTCACAGTAACTGAACATATTTGAGGTGACTCCACTAGAGAACCTTAAGTCACAGTAACTGAACATATTTGAATTGCCTTAGCTGAGAACTGTAAGTCACAGTAACTGAACATATTTGAGTTGCCTCCACTTGAGAACCTTAAGTCACAGTAACTGAACATATTTGAACTGCCTTAACTGAGAACTGTAAGTCACAGTAACTGAACATATTTGAGTTGACTCCACTTGAGAACTGTAAGTCAGAGTAACTGACCATATTTGATTTGACTTACTGAGAACCTTAAGTCACAGTAACAGACCATATTTGAGTTGCCTTAACTGAGAATTGTAAGTCTTAGCCAACTGAAAACATTTGAGTTTATCAACTTAAAAAAATTGAGGCATGGGATTGCCTAAATTTTTTTAAGTTCTGGAAACTTATTCGGGTTTACAGTGTAGCACATCTCATTCTATAAGCTTTCTGGGGGGTTAAATATGTTTTATGGACAAAATTGAAATGAATCTGCTGATGATTTGGGTTTCGTGATGCCATAGTAACATTTCCCCAAACTCTGGTCCAATTGATAGAGTGATGGTGTTCTAATCCCAATTCTGTGCTCCACGATTGGATAACAGGTATTAACGAAGTACATCTTTGTGATAGATCTTTATAAATTATAGAGACTTGTCCTTTGGAGAGACATGCAGTTTTTTTTAGAGAAAGTAATTAACGGGTGAGTAGTTGGTTTGGTCCATGGAACTCCATAGGCTCGCATAGCCGAGCGGAGCTGTAAATATAAAAAAAGGAGGTGCCAGGTAAGTTATATGACTCTTTCAGATCTGAGAATGTTCTTAGACCATTGTCCTCCATAACATCGCCAGGTACATGAATGCCACAGTTGGACCATGATTGAGCTACAAAACTGCGGCCTCCGCTAAGCAAAAACGGGTTATGAAATAAGGGAGTCTGTTCATGCCACTTAGTATCCCAATTAAGTAACTTTTCATATTTGCGCCATAAAGATACGGCATGCGCTATTATCGGACCATAACGTAATCTACATTGCTTTAGTGAAATATCTGTAAAGACAATGTCTTGTAAACGAATTGGCGCCACAATATGTTTTTCAATATTAAGCCAGGGGGCCTCAGAATTTAAATTAAACCAACTCAACAGAGGACGAAATGATAACGCTTGAAAATATAACTTAAAATTTGGCACAGTTAAACCACCAGATTGCCGCTCATTTTGTAAGGTAGTAAGTTTAACCCGAGCTCGCTTGCCTCGCCATATACATTTTGAGACTGCTCTATGTAAATTTTCCCAATGAGCAACAGGTGGGGCAATAGGAATCATGGAACTACAGAAGTTTACTCGAGGTAATATGTTCATTTTGATAATAGAGACTCTTCCGGAAAGGGAGACAGGTATTGTAACTGAGGGGTACAATTCCCTGACTGTATTGTTAGATATGATATTTAATACCACTACCTCATGTACTTTAACTTCTGGCCACCCAGTACAAGATATAAGTATGATGAACACTTTCCCACCTGATGAAACGAATCCACACAAATGTACCAAATCGAAGGTTTAATACAGCAAAGGGTGTATACAACGATCACTTAATTACATTTATGATTTGAAATATGGAATATGCACTTTTATGGCAAAGGAGTATTCGTAGGTAAATCAACATTAAATGTCCAATCTCTGGTTGCGCAGGGAGTAAGTATACAACCTGGAATATTTAGGAAAACGATAGCGATGGTACTTAAATGATTATAGCTGGATACACTAAGGGGGGGGGGGGGGTCCCGCTGGTTGTAAGACAGTAGGAGGGGGGGTTTAGAGAAGCCGCTGGCGGTATCCCATCTGGCCGACGGTGTCTTGGGAGAATCCAAAGTCTTGGACACGGTGCCCACAGAACCTCGGACCGCAGACGAATACAGCTGGACCCTCTGTGGAACGGTATCTGCCGGTCCACAACGGAGAGACGTGAGGCGACCTCACGTGTAGAGCGCCGTCTCACCTGGAGTCCTCTCCGGGGGGTAATTCCAACACTCAGCAGTGTTGGCCTTTATCCATGGAATAATCAAAGCACACAAAGCATAATCCAAGCCGTGGAAGGCTCGCCGTCGTCCGGGTAGAGTAATCCAATATACAGGTCCAGTCGCTCTTGGCCCGGAGCTCCTCGGATGCAATCACCACTAGGGGTCTGACCAGCCTGGTTAAGCGTCCAGATAACGTCAGGAACGATGGGGGTACTGATAACTGTAGAACTCTAACCGAACGATGCACCATACATAAATAGACTACTATTAGCTTAATAGAATACGTCCAACTCGACGGTATGGTGCCAAACTATGACCATTCAACTATTAATCTACACGATATCTCAATGCCTATTCTGGGCCAAGTAGGCCTTACTACACCGCACGTGCGTCGTGGGGAGGCTTTTGCGTCTGTCACTCTGTTGGAGGGTAAAGAACTGGACTAAAAGAAAGTTGTACTTTACTGGCGCCATATATATATGCGCTATGAACAAATAGTACCATTCGTATTTCGCCCGACATATTACTGCGCGGAACCGGGGGTTGCCTCGACATGTTAGGCGGCACGATTGAACTTGGACCTAGGGGTATGGCAACCTGGCGCCAGGTTCTCGTCCAATGGTAGAATGAAACTATTATGGGCTGTTTAGTAGAAACGGGGATATTCAATGCATATTGTACAAGGAATATACAGGGGATATCAAACGATATACAAATACAATTAAATATATATATATAAATAAATATACATATTCGGTTCAATCTGATCCTTCACAACAGCCGCACCCTAATTAGTCCCACCTAATTAGCTAAGCAGAGACAGATTAACCGCACTGTCTACCACTCAAGGTCCGCTGTAAGGGTCAGTCAACTCACAAAGTCATAGGGTCATGGTCATCATCGATAGTATCTGGGAGTCGGGGCAGTTCTATGAGCCTCGCCACGGGACGTGTGTAAGTGCGCCCTTGGACGAGTACTTCAGCTGCTCGGACCTTGCCATCGGCACCGGTGATCACTTTGCTTACGCGGCCAGCCGGCCACATAGCTCTGGGTAGCGACTGGTCAATAATCATGACGACTGTTCCTTCTGTCAAATTGTCTCTCTCTTTTACCCACTTCTGGCGGGTCTGTAGAGACGGTAGGTAGTGAAGTAGGAAGCTGTTCCAAAACTTGTCAGCTAGTACTTGGCTGTACCTCCACATTCTTCGGCCGTTCGCTTCTTCAGGCCTGTACATTGTCTGGGGTAGCGCGGGGTCCAGCCGCCCCATTAGGAGTGTGTTGGGGGTGACTGGGTCGACATCTGCTACATCACTGGAGACGTAACCGAGGGGCTTTGAGTTCAATACTCCCTCGATCTCCGTGAGGACTGTCATTAGGACTTCCTCCGCCACAGTCTGGGCTCCGAGTACGGCATACAGGGCTGTCTTTATAGAACGTACTTCTCGTTCCCATGTTCCACCGAAGTGGGGTGCGTTCGGGGGATTAAACTGGAAGTCAATCTGGGCTGGAGCGAGGTGGGTCTTAAGTTCTGGGCCCATAGCTTGGAAGCTCTCTCTCAGCTCTCTTTCTCCGCCTTTGAAGTTGGTCCCGTGATCAGACAACAATGTAGACGGTTTTCCTTTCCGTGATGTGAATCTCCGGAAGGCCATAAGGAATGAGTCTGTGCTCATGGTCGGAAGGAGCTCAATATGTATCGCTCTGGTGGTCATGCATTTGAATACAATACCCCACCGCTTCTCGGTGCCTCTTCCTCTCTTTATATACAACGGGCCAAAGCAGTCCATGCCTGTGGAGTGGAATGGCTTGTCGCCGATTCGTAGGCGACAGGGGGGTAAGTCAGCCATCCGTGGTATGCTGAGCTGCGCGCGCCACTTACGGCAGTCTAGACAGGTTCGCTGGAAGCGCCGTACTGCTTCTCTCCCTTGCAATATCCAATAACGACGTCTGATCTCCGCGAAGACTCTCTCTGCTCCTGCGTGGTGTACATCCTCGTCGTATTTCTTTATGATCAGCTCTGTGACCTTGTGTCGGCTGTTCAAGACGATCGGGTGCTTAATGTCATCTGGTAGATCGGGGGCTCTCCGCAGGCGACCACCCACTCTGATGAGATTATGTGCGTCACTCTCTGGTGCCAGGTGAATCAGTCTGCTGTCTGATGGGACGGGGTTTCCTCCCTGTAGACAGTCTAGCTCATCGGGGAACGAGTCTCTCTGGGCTCGTTGTAGTAGAAGAAGTTCTGCTTCTTCGTAGTCAGCTGCTGACATGTCAGTGGTGGACTGAATCTCTGGGTGGTGCCGCAGGAATGTTCTTTGTTGCGCACTCTCTAGGGTAATGCAGTCATCTATGTTGGGGTCTGTGGAGGCGACAGTGCTCAGTCCACAGAACATAGGCTTCTTGTTCTCAGCCTCCTCGTTACTTGCTTCCCTCGGGGTGGGCGTAGGCCAATCTCCTTCCGGGAGCTTGAGGAATGCTGGTCCGTCACTGTAGATGTTGCGACGGGTTAGGTCATCCAGGGACATTCCCCGGGTGATGACGTCAGCTGGGTTGTGTTTGGTGTCCACATACCGCCAGCTTGCTTCTTCTGTTAATTCTTGAATCTCGGTGACTCTGACTCCCACGAAGACTTTGTATCTGCATGAATCAGACTTAATCCATGTGAGTACTGTCGTGGAATCTGACCACAAGATTGTTCTATGCACCGGAATGGTGAGTTCACGTTGGATTAACGTGGCTAGATGCGCTCCTGCGAGGGCTGCGCAGAGCTCTAGACGTGGGATAGATTGTTGCTTACGTGGGGCTATTCTTGAGCGGGCCAGTATGAAAGCAGTGTGTATCTTTCCTCCCATCTCTTGGGCACGCAAATATGCAACCGATCCGTAGGCTACTTCGGAGGCGTCGCTGAAGACGTGTAGCTCAATCTCGCATGTCTCTGGCCTCACTGTGGATGGGAAGTAGCTGCGGCGTATATTGACACCTGGGAGTGAGCGGAGTTCCGTCTACCACTCTCTCCATGTTGAGGCAAGGTGTGCCGGTATTGGGTCGTCCCAGCCCTGGTCCTTGTCCCATAGTGCTCGTACAATCATCTTTGCCCTGGTGGTGTAAGGTAGAATACATCCCAACGGGTCATATTGTCTGGCGAGTGTTCTGTACACACTCCGTCTGGTGGTCGGTATCGCCGCCGACCTTCTTTGCTCTGGAGCCAAGGGTTTGTGTCTATAGTGGAGCGAGTCTGTTTTGAAGCGCCAGACTAGTCCTAGTGTCATTTCTTGGGCTTCTCCTGGGATTGTCGCCATCCAGGTCTCGCTGCTGGCAGCCTTGTCCGTGGAGGAGAGGCTGCGCAATACGTGCGGGTCACTGCTGGCCCACTGCCTGAGATCAAAGCCGCCTTTGATTAGGGAGGCGCGTAACTTGATTAGGAGAGCCTCGGCTTCTTCTTGAGTCGAGACGCTTTGTAAACAGTTGTCCACGTAGAAACTGTTCTTCACATTGTGTTGGACCTCTTCATCTGCTGCTGGGTCCTCTGCGATGTGTGGGTTGAGGTTGCGCAATACTGGGGGGTCGCTGCTGGCAATGTATGACGCCGTGGATGGCTGATACATCGGCGAGCGTTGGGGGAGAGGCCTCCTAGGCGGGTCTCCTCTTGCGCTTCTCTGTGGGCTGGTACCGGCAGGGTACCATAGCCAGCTGGTCCAGGTGCTATTCCTCGGGGCTGGTCGTGCGTCGTGCTCACCCGTGAATAGAGTCGGGGGTCTGTAGCGCAGCGCCGCGGGGGTATAGCCTGGACTGTATGGGACCTCCTGGTCCGGTGGAGTACTGTGCTGTCGTCGGGCTTGGTTCTCCTCCTCTCCCTCTTCTTCCTCTATCAGATCTTCCAGACCCTGTAGTCGTTTATCTTGCTTCTCCGCAGTGTATGCCGCTCCTTCCTTGTAGCTGGGTCTCGCTTGGACCGGTCTGGGAAGGGGGTCTGCGGGGGGTATAGGCTTTGTCTGTTGGTCAAGTTCAGGGTCGCTTGCTCGTTTAGGAGGCGCTGCTCTTGACTGTTGTCTCGACGAGTTCCTTGAACCCCGGGGGGAGGGAGAGGGTGTTGCCCTGGGGATCATCAGCCGCTTCCTTAGCTGCGCCATTAACTTGTCGCGCTCGGCTTGGCGCTGGATGAGATCGATGTTGCGCTCTGCTTCTCTTTGGGCATAGTCAGTGGCGCGCTGGGCTTCGGCGGCGGCGCGCTCTGCTTCTCTTTGGGCATAGTCAGCGACGCGCTGGGCTCCGGCGGCGGCGCGCTCTGCTGCGGCGGCGGCGCGGTCTGCTGCGGCCCGGTCTCTTACCATATTAATTTCCGTCTGAAGGCGTCTCATCTCCCGGCGTCTCATCTCCCGGCGTATGCGCTCTTCTTCACTCCGTCGCTGCGCTTGGAGGCGTTCTCTTTCAATAGTAAAATGTTCGTGCTCGCTAAGCGCCTGTGCTTGGAGACGGTCGCGTTCACCCTGAAGTCGATCGCGTTCGGTAGAGGCTGTCAGGCGGACGAGGAACGCCTGTTGTAGCATCCTCGCCGCTTCTCTGGGGGAAGGCGGTTGTGGAGGTGAGCCGCTCCTGCGTGAGCCGCTCCTGGGGGTACTCGTTGGGGAGTCCTGGAGCTCTATTTCCTCGGCGCTCTCCTCCTCTTCTTCCGTGCAGAGTTCTCTCTCTGTAGGGTTGTCTTCCTCCCGGGGCTGGTCGGGGACTACTTCTTGAGTAGTGGCGGGGGGTAAAGGCATGTCAATTCCCTCCTGGTCCCCACCGTGGGCTTGGTCAGTTACATTAGGACCTACTAGGGCCTCTGTGGTCGGGGAAACCTGGTCGTTAAGGTCAGACATAATTTTACTTTCTACTTTTACCGCGTTTACCGTTTGTCGAAGGCTAGGTAGTTGACTGACAGTGTAAGCCTCTAAGTACTGAGGTGTCTGTCGTCTGCGCCGCGGGCGTTCTAGGTTAGGAGGATCGTTTCGTGGAGTGTTCATCATAGGCCATTTCGATATTAATAACACTATATTAATATTACACTAGTTACCCTCCGGCTCGAAGGACCAATTGTAACTGAGGGGTACAATTCCCTGACTGTATTGTTAGATATGATATTTAATACCACTACCTCATGTACTTTAACTTCTGGCCACCCAGTACAAGATATAAGTATGATGAACACTTTCCCACCTGATGAAACGAATCCACACAAATGTACCAAATCGAAGGTTTAATACAGCAAAGGGTGTATACAATGATCACTTAATTACATTTATGATTTGAAATATGGAATATGCACTTTTATGGCAAAGGAGTATTCGTAGGTAAATCAACATTGAATGTCCAATCTCTGGTTGTGCAGGGAGTAAGTATACAACCTGGAATATTTAGGAAAACGATAGCGATGGTACTTAAATGATTATAGCTGGATACACTAAGGGGGGGGGGGTCCCGCTGGTTGTAAGACAGTAGGAGGGGGGGTTTAGAGAAGCCGCTGGCGGTATCCCATCTGGCCGACGGTGTCTTGGGAGAATCCAAAGTCTTGGACACGGTGCCCACAGAACCTCGGACCGCAGACGAATACAGCTGGACCCTCTGTGGAACGGTATCTGCCGGTCCACAACGGAGAGACGTGAGGCGACCTCACGTGTAGAGCGCCGTCTCACCTGGAGTCCTCTCCGGGGGGTAATTCCAACACTCAGCAGTGTTGGCCTTTATCCATGGAATAATCAAAGCACACAAAGCGTAATCCAAGCCGTGGAAGGCTCGCCGTCGTCCGGGTAGAGTAATCCAATATACAGGTCCAGTCGCTCTTGGCCCGGAGCTCCTCGGATGCAATCACCACTAGGGGTCTGACCAGCCTGGTTAAGCGTCCAGATAACGTCAGGAACGATGGGGGTACTGATAACTGTAGAACTCTAACCGAACGATGCACCATACATAAATAGACTACTATTAGCTTAATAGAATACGTCCAACTCGACGGTATGGTGCCAAACTATGACCATTCAACTATTAATCTACACGATATCTCAATGCCTATTCTGGGCCAAGTAGGCCTTACTACACCGCACGTGCATCGTGGGGAGGCTTTTGCGTCTGTCACTCTGTTGGAGGGTAAAGAACTGGACTAAAATAAAGTTCTACTTTACTGGCGCCATATATATATGCGCTATGAACAAATAGTACCATTCGTATTTCGCCCGACATATTACTGCGCGGAACCGGGGGTTGCCTCGACATGTTAGGCGGCACGATTGAACTTGGACCTAGGGGTATGGCAACCTGGCGCCAGGTTCTCGTCCAATGGTAGAATGAAACTATTATGGGCTGTTTAGTAGAAACGGGGATATTCAATGCATATTGTACAAGGAATATACAGGGGATATCAAACGATATACAAATACAATTAAATATATATATATAAATAAATATACATATTCGGTTTAATCTGATCCTTCACAACAGGTATATTACACCATCGATTGAGATCATTTATGATTGACCTAATGGTTCTATTGTAGTTTACGGACAAAAAATTTTCAATTGAAGGAAATATATCAATACCAAGATATTTAAATTGGGTTGTGGTTCTTAGGTACATTAGTGCTGATTTGGTCCAGTTTATTTTATAAATTGAAATTGAACTGCATTTTTCAAAAAAATTCACGAGGCTTGAGAGAGACTGAGATACATTCTCCATATATAACAAGATGTCATCCGCATAAAGCGAAATATGATGATCAGTAGAATTTACAAAGAATGTTTTCTGATTGCCGTATAGCTTGGGCTAAAGGTTCAAGGGATAAAATAAACAAGCTTGCAGAGATCGGATCCCCTTGCCTACTTCCACGAGTGATTTTTAAAGGAGGAGAACTAATATCTCCGGTTATGACACTGGCTGATGGATTAGAAAATATTATTTTTACCATATTTATAAAATTTTGACCTAGTCCCATATGTTTCAGTTCAGCCCAAAGATAGGTCCACTCCAGACGGTCAAAGGCCTTCTCTGCGTCAACAGAGAGAACAGCTGACGACACTTTAGCTTGAGAGGCGGAGTTGACAATGTGAAGGAGACGTCGCAAATGATCAGACGAAAGCCTTTTTTTAACAAAACCACTTTGATCTGGGTGAATCAGTTTAGGTAAAAACTTTTCAAGACGGCAAGATAATACTTTAGAAAATAGTTTGGCATCTGTATTAATTAAAGAAATAGGGCGCCAATTGGTTTGGATCTTTACCTTTTTTTAATAAAAGAGAGATTAGGGACATATTCACGTCTCTCCCTAAGGAGCCTTTAGATATGGATATATTAATCATCTCAAGTAGTAGTGGGCCTAAGACGTCCCAGAACCGCAAATAAAATTCAGGGGGAATGCCATCCCACCCTGGAGACTTGCCTTTATTCATAGTTTCCAGAGATGTTTTGAGTTCTTGTAATGATATAGGAGCACCCATTAAACTTGATTCAACTGGTGACAAAACAGAGAGGTTAAGGCCACTTAAAAAGGATTCAATCTCTTCAGATGGACGCTCGCCTTCTGTAGTATATAAATCATTATAAAATTTTGCAAATCTTGTATTGATTAATTTTGGATCTGTAAGCAGCTCACCATTTTCTGATGTAACAGTAGTAATATTTCCTACAAGATCACTATTGCGTAGTTTGTTGGCCAGTATTTGACTCGGTCGACTACCATGAAAGTATTGGTTTACTCTACCTTTATGGATGGAGGATTCGGCTCTTTTCCTGATAAGATCGTTTAGTTCACTCTTAACATTGGCTAGTGTGGCGGCAGTCTGTTGAGAGTAATGCCTCTGTTGAGATAGGTCCAAGGTAGACAGCATGGTTTCTAATTCCGATATTCGTCTTAGCTGAGATTTATTAAGACTTGAAGAGAAAGTAATAGCATTATTTCTGACAAAGCCTTTAGTAGCGTCCCAAAGTATCCTGAAATCATCCACGGAGTTATTATTAAACATAAAAAATTGGGCTAGCTCAGACTGAAATTGCTCACAGAATGCTGGATTATCCAATAAAGAGCAGTTAAAGCGCCATCTTGTGGCCTTTTTCTTAGCCTGGCTGAATTGAAATTGACAGAAATAGGCATGGTGATCTGATAAACTCATAGGTCGGATTTCAATTTTTTTTACGTCTGAAAATAAGGATGCTGATATTAAAACTAAATCAATACGGGAAAATGATAGATGTCTATTAGAGAAAAAAGTATACTCCCATGTCATCCGCATAAAGCGAAATATGATGATCAGTAGAATTTACAAAGAATGTTTTCTGATTGCCGTATAGCTTGGGCTAAAGGTTCAAGGGATAAAATAAACAAGCTTGCAGAGATCGGATCCCCTTGCCTACTTCCACGAGTGATTTTTAAAGGAGGAGAACTAATATCTCCGGTTATGACACTGGCTGATGGATTAGAAAATATTATTTTTACCATATTTATAAAATTTTGACCTAGTCCCATATGTTTCAGTTCAGCCCAAAGATAGGTCCACTCCAGACGGTCAAAGGCCTTCTCTGCGTCAACAGAGAGAACAGCTGACGACACTTTAGCTTGAGAGGCGGAGTTGACAATGTGAAGGAGATGTCGCAAATGATCAGACGAAAGCCTTTTTTTAACAAAACCACTTTGATCTGGGTGAATCAGTTTAGGTAAAAACTTTTCAAGACGGCAAGATAATACTTTAGAAAATAGTTTGGCATCTGTATTAATTAAAGAAATAGAGCGCCAATTGGTTTGGATCTTTACCTTTTTTTAATAAAAGAGAGATTAGGGACATATTCACGTCTCTCCCTAAGGAGCCTTTAGATATGGATATATTAATCATCTCAAGTAGTAGTGGGCCTAAGACGTCCCAGAACCGCAAATAAAATTCAGGGGGAATGCCATCCCACCCTGGAGACTTGCCTTTATTCATAGTTTCCAGAGATGTTTTGAGTTCTTGTAATGATATAGGAGCACCCATTAAACTTGATTCAACTGGTGACAAAACAGAGAGGTTAAGGCCACTTAAAAAGGATTCAATCTCTTCAGATGGACGCTCGCCTTCTGTAGTATATAAATCATTATAAAATTTTGCAAATCTTGTATTGATTAATTTTGGATCTGTAAGCAGCTCACCATTTTCTGATGTAACAGTAGTAATATTTCCTACAAGATCACTATTGCGTAGTTTGTTGGCCAGTATTTGACTCGGTCGACTACCATGAAAGTATTGGTTTACTCTACCTTTATGGATGGAGGATTCGGCTCTTTTCCTGATAAGATCGTTTAGTTCACTCTTAACATTGGCTAGTGTGGCGGCAGTCTGTTGAGAGTAATGCCTCTGTTGAGATAGGTCCAAGGTAGACAGCATGGTTTCTAATTCCGATATTCGTCTTAGCTGAGATTTATTAAGACTTGAAGAGAAAGTAATAGCATTATTTCTGACAAAGCCTTTAGTAGCGTCCCAAAGTATCCTGAAATCATCCACGGAGTTATTATTAAACATAAAAAATTGGGCTAGCTCAGACTGAAATTGCTCACAGAATGCTGGATTATCCAATAAAGAGCAGTTAAAGCGCCATCTTGTGGCCTTTTTCTTAGCCTGGCTGAATTGAAATTGACAGAAATAGGCATGGTGATCTGATAAACTCATAGGTCGGATTTCAATTTTTTTTACGTCTGAAAATAAGGATGCTGATATTAAAACTAAATCAATACGGGAAAATGATAGATGTCTATTAGAGAAAAAAGTATACTCCCATGTCATCCGCATAAAGCGAAATATGATGATCAGTAGAATTTACAAAGAATGTTTTCTGATTGCCGTATAGCTTGGGCTAAAGGTTCAAGGGATAAAATAAACAAGCTTGCAGAGATCGGATCCCCTTGCCTACTTCCACGAGTGATTTTTAAAGGAGGAGAACTAATATCTCCGGTTATGACACTGGCTGATGGATTAGAAAATATTATTTTTACCATATTTATAAAATTTTGACCTAGTCCCATATGTTTCAGTTCAGCCCAAAGATAGGTCCACTCCAGACGGTCAAAGGCCTTCTCTGCGTCAACAGAGAGAACAGCTGACGACACTTTAGCTTGAGAGGCGGAGTTGACAATGTGAAGGAGACGTCGCAAATGATCAGACGAAAGCCTTTTTTTAACAAAACCACTTTGATCTGGGTGAATCAGTTTAGGTAAAAACTTTTCAAGACGGCAAGATAATACTTTAGAAAATAGTTTGGCATCTGTATTAATTAAAGAAATAGGGCGCCAATTGGTTTGGATCTTTACCTTTTTTTAATAAAAGAGAGATTAGGGACATATTCACGTCTCTCCCTAAGGAGCCTTTAGATATGGATATATTAATCATCTCAAGTAGTAGTGGGCCTAAGACGTCCCAGAACCGCAAATAAAATTCAGGGGGAATGCCATCCCACCCTGGAGACTTGCCTTTATTCATAGTTTCCAGAGATGTTTTGAGTTCTTGTAATGATATAGGAGCACCCATTAAACTTGATTCAACTGGTGACAAAACAGAGAGGTTAAGGCCACTTAAAAAGGATTCAATCTCTTCAGATGGACGCTCGCCTTCTGTAGTATATAAATCATTATAAAATTTTGCAAATCTTGTATTGATTAATTTTGGATCTGTAAGCAGCTCACCATTTTCTGATGTAACAGTAGTAATATTTCCTACAAGATCACTATTGCGTAGTTTGTTGGCCAGTATTTGACTCGGTCGACTACCATGAAAGTATTGGTTTACTCTACCTTTATGGATGGAGGATTCGGCTCTTTTCCTGATAAGATCGTTTAGTTCACTCTTAACATTGGCTAGTGTGGCGGCAGTCTGTTGAGAGTAATGCCTCTGTTGAGATAGGTCCAAGGTAGACAGCATGGTTTCTAATTCCGATATTCGTCTTAGCTGAGATTTATTAAGACTTGAAGAGAAAGTAATAGCATTATTTCTGACAAAGCCTTTAGTAGCGTCCCAAAGTATCCTGAAATCATCCACGGAGTTATTATTAAACATAAAAAATTGGGCTAGCTCAGACTGAAATTGCTCACAGAATGCTGGATTATCCAATAAAGAGCAGTTAAAGCGCCATCTTGTGGCCTTTTTCTTAGCCTGGCTGAATTGAAATTGACAGAAATAGGCATGGTGATCTGATAAACTCATAGGTCGGATTTCAATTTTTTTTACGTCTGAAAATAAGGATGCTGATATTAAAACTAAATCAATACGGGAAAATGATAGATGTCTATTAGAGAAAAAAGTATACTCCCTGTTGCCTGGATTATGAACCCGCCAAATATCAATAAGATTAAAGTCAGATAGCAAGTGCTTTAAAGCGTTTGTCGAGCGAGCATTATGATTAACTGCTTTTGATTTATCCCAGGTATGATCCAAAACAGAATTCATATCTGACCCAATAATCAACTGGAAATCAGCTAGTTTCATTAGGATTTTATTCAATGATTGAAAAAAGTCTGGTTCATAACAGTTGGGTGCATAGACATTAATAAACGCAATTTTTTTACCATTATGAATACATTTTAGAAAAGCTATTCTTCCTTCTTGATCACTGCCTTTGCCTATGATGGTAATTTTGCATTTTTTATCAATGATTATAGCAACCCCTTTGGTTTTATTCAAAGCTGAAGCAGAAGAAGCCACTTTATAACGCTGATTTTCTAATTTGTGCATATCTCTTTCAAGCAAGTGCGTTTCTTGAAACATGCATATTTCAACTCGATTTCTTGATATAGTATCAAGACAGCTAGCCCTTTTAATGGAATTGTTAAGACCTTTAACGTTCCATGAAAAAATAGCTAAAGACGACATTTATAATATGAAATAAAATAATTCAAAAGTATATGAATCTGTACTAATAGATAACCCAAATTTGGTCTTTGTTGACGAGATGCCCAAAGTATGCACATAAGGGGAAAAAAGGCCCATATAACCCACCCCATCTTAACAAAAAAAATCTGTAAGAATTAAAAAAAAACAGTACAAAAACTTCAAAAAAAAAAAAAAAAAAAATTGGTGCCCCTCCCACGTAGATCCTCCACACCCTGTATATTTAACACAGGGTTGTGACAGCTGCAAAAAGGAAGCTCATCTCCTCATGTCCCAGTGGGTGGCTGTGTGCTGGTCGGCTCTCTGTGCAATTGGAGTAAACAGTATTGATTAACAGGTGTCTAAGCAACTATTCAGTTGGAATATATCTTTATGACATTTGTCAACTTGATAAAAATAATGTTAAAAAACAAACAAAAAAAAACGTTGTGTTTATCCAATTAATAAGTATCTTAGATAGCTTAACTATGTCCCTCTGCACAGAGAGGCCCCGCAGAACTACACCACCCAGATTAATCCTATGATGGACTATGCAGATGGATAGGTTAAGAAAAAAGAAAAAAAAGAAAAGAATAACTGAAGAAAAAAAAAAAAACTATGAAGAGCAGCAGGTAAAAATAAAGTATTGGCCAAAAGTATGACAATTACTTTTACTTTGTTGTTATCACCATTAAATAATTGATGTTCTTGAGTGAAAGTAAAAACAAATAAGAAACAGCAATAATAAATAGTACTGATAATATCGCCTAGTAGCATTTTATTTAACCATCAAAATATGGTGACTATGAATGTGTGATATTGTCTATATCATCTGTTAAGTATTTAGTTATTGCAAGTGTTTATATACTAAACTATAGTACATTTAGTTTGAGGAGAATTTTAGTAATGGAAAAACAAATAATGAAACGAAAAAAACAGGAAGAAAACAAGTAATAATAATAATAATAATAATAATAATAATAATAATAATAATAATAATAATAATAATAATAATAATAATAATAATAATAATAATAATAATAATAATAATAATAATAATAATAATAATAATAACAAAGAAGGTAGTAATTTACACGCTAGACTCAATTATTATTATTTCTTTTGCTGGGAAACTCAAATGACAAAACGATTAAATGTAAATATATATATACATATATACATACATACATATATATATATATATATATATATATATATATATATATATATATATATATATATATATATATATATATATATATATATATATATATATATATATATATATATATATATATATATATACATATATATATATACCATGCAAAGGAAGTAAACAAAAGAAAGGGGGAGAAAATAGAACATTATTAAGTAACCAATATTTAACACTAAACGAAATTCATAAAATAATAATCATTCATTTCAAAGGAGTGCTCAAGGGTAGAACTAAGTAATAAAAAAAAATAAAAAAACGACTATAGAAAACCTTTATATGGAGCATATGCAAGTGTGTTACCAACCTAATTATTATAAAAAACATTGAAACAAAAAAACTAAAAAAGCCTATTGAATTTCAGATACAAAATTATAAATAGTAAATATACCAAAACCCTCCCCAAAACAAGAAATATTAATGACCTATAGTTATAGCACTAATGAATTTGTTATGCCTAATAGTAATCATAAAAAAAAGAAAGAAAAAAAAGCTGAATAGCCAATAATAATAATTATGATGGAAATTAAAACCAAAGATGTAGGCTATAAACTGTAGATGCCTAGAAAGGAGAGGGGATTTGCAATAAGGCCTATTAATAGTGAACCATAAAGCACCAATAAGCTACTTACTATAGGCCCTCTTTTTTTTTTTTTTTTTTTTTTTTTTTAACACGACAAAAAAATTTGACAAAAAGCCTGTTTATATGTATATATATAAACAGGAGAACTGCAAGCAATAGCAAGTGGGGGGAAAAAAGAGAAAAAGAAATAAAGGAACCCCACCTCATATAAGCAACAGAGAGGCTATTGGACAACATTTGAGAAAAATAAATTAAATAAAGAGTCCATTAGACCATGTCGGGTTTTCTGATATTACTTAATAGCCAATATCAGCGTGAGGTTACTCAGCAGGTTATAATAGACAATAGATCATTTTGATACCTGCTTTCTTGTAATGTCCTTGCGCCGATTAATAGATAATTCACCATTTGCTGCTCTAGACGTCTCCCTCCTGAGACGTCCCCTCTTCTCTCTCCTTGCTCTGAGAAGCATTATCCTCGTTGTCCTCCGCCTCAACATCAGTGGGCTTTATGTAGTTGTCAAAAAAGCCCTGAGCAAGTTCCGCCGTAGGAAACTTGTGTGTCACATCTTGGAAAGTTAGGATGAGTGTTGACGACGATGGGTTGATAAATCCACAACTGATATCAAGCCTTCGCAGCTCAGATCTCACCTCTTTAAATACAGATCTTTGCTTTAGGATTTCGGGATTAACATCTGGGAAAATGCTGATCTTTGCCCCATTGTAGCTTATGGATTTAGATTCTGCTGCTTGCCGAACAATCTTTCTTTTGACCTCAAGACTGTATAGCCTCGCAATCATACACCGAGGAGCATTCTTCACGGGGCCAATAAAGTCATCTCCAAACATCTCATACAGGAGCTTGGTGGTATAGGCAGTGGGGTTGCCAGCTTCAATACCAACAGAGAGCCAGAAAATTCTTATATTAAACTTTCGGCTGTGATTCTCGAGCTGTTCTGTCTTCTGTCGCAGACGTTTATTTTCTTCCGTTATCGCATTCTGGCGACGCTCCAGCTCAGAGATTCTCACATCAGCTTCCACACTGGCCTGGTCGTGGTCATTCATTCTGTCAATACAGGAGCCCATCTGGGTCTTTAGCTTATCCAGACTTGTGTTAACTGAAGCCAATTTAATATCCAAGGCTGAAGTGATTTCTTCTCTAACAATTTCACGCATTACCGTAGCCATTTCAGCAGTGAAAGATTTACCGTGGCGCGTGCCTTGAGCCATGGTGAACAGCAGCAGGTGTGCCTGTACATGGCTCGTTAGACCAACAGGTGTAGTCAATCCAGATTGTGTCGTCTTGCGCTCTTACAAGCTTTGATAGTTCAAGTTCAACGAGGTATCACACAGCAAAATATAAAAGTATTTCTCAGAACAAAGAGGTTTTAATTAATTAGCAGCAAAAGTCCATCGGAATACTTATATTAGATTAATGGGAGCAGCCGGAGAGAAGCAACCAAACGTGTCACAGCATGCCACCGGAAACGGAACTCTGTATCCTAGCATAGTATCCTAGTATTACTCTTTGTGTTCTTTACTATTAAAGTCGAACCTGTTCAAGAGTATACCTTCTCCGTCTCTGTGATTGCCTACAACAATTGGAACTCACCTACCTCCATCCTGACAGATGTAGCAGTACTGTCTATCTGTATGTCATGTATGTCATATATGTTACGATGAATTGAAAATGGGGGACCCTGATGTAAACAAGATGAAAGTCTTTCTCTGGTCTGCATCCCCTTAACAATTGTATGTATTGAGCTGTACTGTACTGTACCCATTCTGCAATCTGTTAATAAAGTTTTCAATCAATCAATCAAACATTAAATTATGCTTGTTAAGCACTATACCAAAAATAAATAACAAATATATACTGATTGATTGAACATTTTAATTAACAGATTGCAGAATGGGTACAGTACAGTACAGCTCAATACACACAATTGTTAACACTTTGGGTGCCGGCCAAAAATCCGGAAAATGACTGTGGGTTGCCAGGATTCCTGGACGATTCTAGCATATCTCATGATCTTAGCGGAGCTATTTCTATATTTTATATTATAACTATGGGGAAATGGTTGGGCTCATTTGAAGACGACAAGTTGATTTACACAATGCAAAAAACTGTTTGTTTCTGCATGTCTTCGTTCGTTCACAATTACAAGTTAAAAAACGTCAACAAAAGATAAAAGTGGAGGTAAATTATTTAGAACAGAAGTTACAGGCACTTTTATGAAAGGTGTGCCGGCGGGGGGATAATAGGTACTGAACGTGTTATAAAGCAATTTAGACTGGGATGGATGGATGGATGGTTTGATTGATTGATTGTTTGACAGATTGTTTTATTGGTTTGATTGATAGAATGTTTTATTGTTTTGTTGATAGTTTGATTCATAGATTGATTTGTTTGATTGATTGATTACTTTGTTGGTCATTTGATTGATAGAATGTTTGATTGTTTTGTTGATAGTTTGCTTGATAGAATGTTTGATTGTTTTGTTGATAGTTTGCTTGATAGAATGTTTGATTGTTTTGTTGATAGTTTGATTCATAGATTGATTTGTTTGATTGATTGATTACTTTGTTGGTAATTTGCTTGATAGAATGTTTGATTGTTTTGTTGATAGTTTGATTCATAGATTGATTGGTTTGATTGATTGATTACTTTGTTGGTCATTTGATTGATAGAATGTTTGATTGTTTTGTTGATAGTTTGATTCATAGATTGATTTGTTTGATTGATTGATTACTTTGTTGGTCATTTGATTGATAGAATGTTTGATTGTTTTGTTGATAGTTTGCTTGATAGAATGTTTGATTGTTTTGTTGATAGTTTGATTCATAGATTGATTGGTTTGATTGATTGATTACTTTGTTGGTCATTTGATTGATAGAATGTTTGATTGTTTTGTTGATAGTTTGATTCATAGATTGATTGGTTTGATTGATTGATTACTTTGTTGGTCATTTGATTGATAGAATGTTTGATTGTTTTGTTGATAGTTTGATTCATAGATTGATTTGTTTGATTGATTGATTACTTTGTTGGTCATTTGATTGATAGAATGTTTGATTGTTTTGTTGATAGTTTGCCTGATAGAATGTTTGATTGTTTTGTTGATAGTTTGATTCATAGATTGATTGGTTTGATTGATTGATTACTTTGTTGGTCATTTGATTGATAGAATGTTTGATTGTTTTGTTGATAGTTTGATTCATAGATTGATTTGTTTGATTGATTGATTACTTTGTTGGTCATTTGATTGATAGAATGTTTGATTGTTTTGTTGGTAATTTGCTTGATAGAATGTTTTATTGTTTTGTTGATAGTTTGATTCATAGATTGATTGGTTTGATTGATTGATTACTTTGTTGGTCATTTGATTGATAGAATGTTTGATTGTTTTGTTGATAGTTTGATTCATAGATTGATTTGTTTGATTGATTGATTACTTTGTTGGTCATTTGCTTGATAGAATGTTTGATTGTTTTGTTGATAGTTTGATTCATAGATTGATTTGTTTGATTGATTGATTACTTTGTTGGTCATTTGATTGATATGCCTGGCGCTAATGAACAAGTAAGTTTTATAACTACTGGTGTAGGTCCAGACAACATTATTATAAAATACAGAATACTTTACAATGCAAAAAACTTGAAACTTTGATGCCATGAACATTTTTATTGTAAAATATGTTCAATAAACTGGGTGACAAGTCATCAGTACCAACCATTGTTGCTGTGCATTATATGCTGGTAACATTCACAGTATAGGATTATGGTAATTTACCAAGACAATACCTTATAAAAAGTGAACACTGGAGGATAATCAACCATTGTTTCAGTGCATTTAGGAGTTTGTTGGTAACATTCACAGTATAGGATTATGGTAATTTATCAATACAATACCTTATAAAAAGTGAACACTGGAGGATAATCAACCATTGTTTCAGTGCATTTAGGAGTTTGTTGGTAACATTCACAGTATAGGATTATGGTAATTTACCAAGACAATACCTTATAAAAAGTGAACACTGTGATGATAACCAACCATTGTTTCAGTGCATTTAGGAGTTTGTTGGTAACATTCACAGTATAGGATTATGGTAATTTACCAAGACAATACCTTATAAAAAGTGAACACTGGAGGATAATCAACCATTGTTTCAGTGCATTTAGGAGTTTGTTGGTAACATTCACAGTATAGGATTATGGTAATTTACCAATACAATACCTTATAAAAAGTGAACACTGGAGGATAATCAACCATTGTTTCAGTGCATTTAGGAGTTTGTTGGTAACATTCACAGTATAGGATTATGGTAATTTACCAAGACAATACCTTATAAAAAGTGAACACTGGCTGATGATAACCAACCATTGTGTCAGTGCATTTAGGAGTTTGTTGGTAACATTCACAGTATAGGATTATGGTAATTTACCAAGACAATACCTAATAAAAAGTGAACACTGGAGGATAATCAACCATTGTTTCAGTGCATTTAGGAGTTTGTTGGTAACATTCACAGTATAGGATTATGGTAATTTACCAAGACAATACCTTATAAAAAGTGAACACTGGAGGATAATCAACCATTGTTTCAGTGCATTTAGGAGTTTGTTGGTAACATTCACAGTATAGGATTATGGTAATTTACCAATACAATACCTTATAAAAAGTGAACACTGGAGGATAATCAACCATTGTTTCAGTGCATTTAGGAGTTTGTTGGTAACATTCACAGTATAGGATTATGGTAACTTACCAAGACAATACCTTATAAAAAGTGAACACTGTGATGATAACCAACCATTGTTTCAGTGCATTTAGGAGTTTGTTGGTAACATTCACAGTATAGGATTATGGTAATTTACCAAGACAATACCTTATAAAAAGTGAACACTGTGATGATAACCAACCATTGTTTCAGTGCATTTAGGAGTTTGTTGGTAACATTCACAGTATAGGATTATGGTAATTTACCAAGACAATACCTTATAAAAAGTGAACACTGGAGGATAATCAACCATTGTTTCAGTGCATTTAGGAGTTTGTTGGTAACATTCACAGTATAGGATTATGGTAATTTACCAAGACAATACCTTATAAAAAGTGAACACTGGAGGATAATCAACCATTGTTTCAGTGCATTTAGGAGTTTGTTGGTAACATTCACAGTATAGGATTATGGTAATTTACCAATACAATACTTTATAAAAAGTGAACACTGGAGGATAATCAACCATTGTTTCAGTGCATTTAGGAGTTTGTTGGTAACATTCACAGTATAGGATTATGGTAATTTACCAAGACAATACCTTATAAAAAGTGAACACTGGCTGATGATAACCAACCATTGTGTCAGTGCATTTAGGAGTTTGTTGGTAACATTCACAGTATAGGATTATGGTAATTTACAAAGACAATACCTTATAAAAAGTGAACACTGGAGGATAACCAACCATTGTTTCAGTGCATTTAGAAGTTTGCTGGTAACATTCACGTCACATGAACTACAGGGCATATCTTACTTGGTCTCTCGCATCGATGACTGCATTGTCCATTGATAAATGGATGAAGCGCCAGATGATCTGTGGACCAAAAAATATCCAATACATGCTTCCAAAGTATATAAATAATAGGCCAATGGACTGCATTAGAAAAGTGTGGTATGTTACCTACAGTATATACTTTTTTAAACTGGGTGACTGTCAGCAACCATTGGTTCTGTGCAAACGGTAAAAATGAGGGGGGAAAAAGATAAATAAAAAAAAACTATATACACACACAATGCAAATTATGAATGGAGTCGATACAGCTAGATCGCTAACATAACGTCTCATCTGCAAGTGGTCCAAACATGCCTATGCAATATCGACAACCGTGGCCCAAATACATGTGTTCAACGCATTTGTCTTGTACAGAAAACAGTGCAACTACCCATACACTATACTATACTATACTATACTACAATATACTATACTATACTATACTACACTATACTATACTACACTCAGCTAGCTATACTATGTACCGGTACACATGGTTCTGTCTGTATCACACAATAATGGATTATTTAGAAGTAATCTGTACTTCTGTGTGCCGGATTATTTAGAAGTAGTCTGTACTTCTGTATGACAACTAATAAAGAAACTATTTAGAGAAATCCCTCTTTGTGTGGTACAGAGCGAAGCATTTGTCACGATGCAGGGGGACTTTGCACGATGTGCAAAAATATCTGGTCTCACTCCTGATGCCACGCCTACTGCAGACACGACATTTCCTACACGGTAGCTTTTTCTTCGGGGTGGCTTTGTATGCAACCATTACATGCTTCACAAAGCCACCCACTAATCTGCTCTGCGGGTCCCCCAGTGGGGCCCTAGGGTCGACACGCCCCACCTGCTCAGCCCCTGCCTCCTCCTCATCCCCACCCCCTGCCTCCTCCCCTGCCTCCTCCCCTGCCTCCTCCCCTGCCTCCGCCTCCGCCTCCATCTCCGCTGTCACCCCAGGAATCTTCTTCTCCTTACCGTCTGTGTAGGTCCGCGCCACAGCCCTGGTGAACCGGAAGAGGTTGGAGTAATGCCCTTGTGGGTGCTTTTTTTTGTACAAGACAAACGCGTTGAAGATACATATTTGGATCAGATACATCACAAACTTTTTGGTCCACTTTCCAGTCTTACGTGTAACCGGATAGTACGATATATTCTGATCCAGCTGATCGACGCCGTTCATGAATTTATTGTACTCCAGGATTGATGATGGCTTGAGCATCTCCACCCTCAGCGCTTTGCCCTTCTTCTGCTTCTTCCACACCATCGCCTTTTCCATGGTGTCCTCGTGGAAGCTGCTGATGGTCTTCACGATTCTCTTATCGCGCCATGCCACGATCAGGACCTCCTTGTTGTTGACCGCAATGCGCTCCCCCACACCGATGTCACGTTTGGTAATGTTCTTGATGATGGCTGGCTCGCCCCGGTGCTTCCTGAGGGTACCACAGACGTCGGTCCTCAACTGTCGGAGCCTGGCGGACATACGTACCGAGTTGTAGAAGTTGTCCATGAAGAGCGTATAGCCGGCCCCAGACAGACGTCCAAGCAGACCGACGACCGTGTCCCCCAGGAGCGAGCCTTCCCGACAATATGGCTTAAATGAAAAGCAATATCCTGTGCGTGATTCGCACAGGAAGTAGGACTTGATGCCATAGCGGGTGGGCTTGTTGGGGTTGTAGACCCGGAAGGTCAGGCGGCCTCGCCATGCCATCACCCCCTCGTCAATGGCGAGCTCGCGTTCAGGCTGGTACAGCTCCTTGCACCTCGCGTTTACATGGTCGACTACAGGGCGTACTTTGCACAATTTGTCTCTAACCTCCAGGGAAGTATTGTCCGCAAAGTGGAGGAATCGCCAGATCAATTGGAACCTGTTGCGTGGCATGGTATCAGAGTAGTACGGTGTGTACATCATGTCGTCAGTGGTCCACATCTGGTCCACGCGAGGCTTCCGCAGGACACTGCTAAGGAAATGGAGTCCGAGGAACTTCTTCAGCTCCTTCAATGTGAGGGGCTTCCAAAGCAGTGCCCTGCTACTGGTTAGCGTGGGGTCCAGCCGGGCAATGGACTGCTCAGCGTAGAGGTTGGACTGGGCAACAATAGAGTTCAGAAAAGCATCTGTCAGGAACAGATCCATCCATTTCGCAGGCCGGTAAGATCTGAGTGCCTTGGCGTCCTGGAGCAACCCCGGTTGGGCTGTGAAGGGGATCCTTTGAGGCACCCAGCCCTCACGAGACCAGGCATTCTCCTCTTCCTGACGGATCGCAGCCCTGCTCTTCCCTCCTCCACGACCTGTCAATTATACAAATATACTATAACACCCCTACTGTAGACATTCATATGCCACGTAGTTACAAACTGTGTGAGTGAATGAGTGAGTGTGTGTGGGGTTCAGATGTCAGAGCTGGACGTGGTGTGGGGGTCAGAGGTCAGAGCTGGAAGTGGTGTGCAGAGTGAGGCCAACTTACCGCTCTTAGATGTGCGTTTCCGCCCTGCAACAGGTTCCGGCATGTCCAGACTAGCATCCAGTTCTAGAATCACATGATGTAATACATTACACTAGGGCAACGCATTGTCATTGTATTTACCACCATCACCACCAGACCAGGCCCTGCAGCAGCCAGTCACCACCAGGCCCTGCAGCAGCCAGTCACCACCAGGCCCAGGCCCTGCAGCAGCCAGTCACAACCAGGCCCAGGCTCTAGCAGCAGCCAGTCACCACCAGGCCCAGGCTCTAGCAGCAGCCAGCTACCACCAGGCCCAGGCTCTAGCAGCAGCCAGTCACCACCATGTACAATTACCTGCAGGAGTAGAATGTGATCCTATGTCGTTGCCAGTCTCAGCATCACTATCTGCAGGGTCTGCGCCAGAATCTGAATTGGATTAAATTCATTCAGTAAGTAAGTCTCACAAAACACAATAGTAATACATTTACACATACATAAATGTAGTTAGTACATACCCAAGCATGTTGGTGTATTGGCCCCGGATTCGGTTTCGGAGTGTTCTGCTGTGTGAACACAAAATAAATCAGCGGCCATCAAAGCATGTACATGTGTGTGTGTTGTAATCAATGGAATTTTACATATGCTACACAACCATGCATTTAAATATAGGCCTCGCCATGTGCCCATGCCATTGTGTATGTGTGTGCTGTAATCAATGGAATTTGCATATAGAGGCCTCACCATGTACTGCGAAGTTCAAAGGTGTTGGAGAGGATGCATGTCTTTTGATCTTGTGTGTGTGTGTGTGTACACACACTGCACACACACACACACACATACACACACACATCAAATGGCATGGGGTGAGGCATCTACACACACACACACACACACATCCATGTAACTAAATGTAGTGGCCTGTACATGCCTACTATATCCTATATCATTCAACTATCGATTTGAACATGCACAAAACAATATTCACATTGCAACATACCAATTACCACGTCGACCACCACCACCACGTCGTATCATGCCCAGCATGCAACTATTATCACTTACATGATAGCTACACACTTCAAAGAGCCACTTCAAAGGGCGTGCACATGCACACACACACACACACGCACACAAGACAACCTAACTGTAGCACATGGTAGCGTGGCCTGTACTACATGCCTACTATATCCTATATCATTCAACTATCGATTTGAACATGCACAAAACAATATTCACATTGCAACATACCAATTACCACGTCGACCACCACCACCACGTCGTATCATGCCCAGCATGCAACTATTATCACTTACATGATAGCTACACACTTCAAAGAGCCACTTCAAAGGGCGTGCACATGCACACACACACACACACGCACACAAGACAACCTAACTGTAGCACATGGTCGCGTGGCCTGTACTACATCCCTACTATATCCTATATCATTCAACTATCGATTTGAACATGCACAAAACAATATTCACATTGCATTAGTAAACATGACGTACCGTTGCCCCGTCGACCACCACCGTGTCCGACTCCCACGTCTGAATCGTGCGATGAATCAGACTCATACCTCCGACCCAAGCCGAGATCATCGTCAGATGATTCCGGAGCTAGAATATAATAAATGCATATCAGCGTTAGGTTTGGCAAACTAACGTTACATAGTCACAGAATAAGCGGTAGGTAAATCATCAAATACACGTTTCACACACACACAATCACATGCATATCGCCGGCGTTGGTTTGTCGAACTAACGTTACATAGTCACAGTATGTAAATCATCAAATACACGTTTCACACACACACACAATCACATGCATATCGCCGTTGGTTTGTCGAACTAACGTTACATAGTCACAGTATGTAAATCATCAAATACACGTTTCACACACACACATATATATATATATATATATAAGACCGTGTAATTACCTGGTGGTTCCCAATCGGCGCTCCCATCAGATTCGTGGGCGGTCGAATCGCTGTCCCCTGACTCGCATGAAGAAGCTATGACCACAGCGGCAGCCTTCCTCTTCCTCGAACTGCGTCGGGTAGAGCCGCTCCCGGTCCCGGGGCGAGACGCGTTACTGGGCCCAGCAACGGTCTCACGGCTCTCTCCGATCGGAGCTACCAAAGACGTTGGTGCTGTTGATGCTGCTGCTGCTTGAACAACCGCGGGTCCAAACGCCAGCTTCGTCTGAACAAAGCGACCCGCCGCCGGATTGTCCCCTCGCTTTCCTACACTACGTCTCTTCATACTGATCTAATAATCTAAATGAAACTACTAACTGATCAAACTACTATTACTACTACTGAAATATACTACCTAGACTACACACTAATCCCTCGAATAGTACTACTACTTAGCACGACTAAGTACTTTCTAAAGCACAGCTGAAACCTTACAATTAGTCTGATACTACCACTATACTGTATAACACTATAAATATAGACTATAGGCTGATCTCAATTCAAATCTCTCTCTCAATCTCTCTCTCTCTCTCTATCGCTCTATCTATCTCTCTCTCTCTCTCTCCTCCAAAACCTCGTAGATTCTGGGATCGCGCTAACGTTTTATACCTGTGGTTACATTGGCCAGGTATGCTGGCCAATCAAATGCCAGATTCATTGTGGGGTACAATATTCCCCCTATTGTGATAGTGTTAGAAAATAGGGGGACACTGCCACCTAGTGAAATTTGAGAGGAAATGCAGTTTCCGGTTAAAATTTTCTTCCAAAAGCTCGGCGGTGAAGTTCAGACGGGGAAAAAAGATGTAAACAGATCAAAGACGCTGTACAGCGTCCTCGGCACCTTGAGCATGGCCGGGAAAGACGTTGTAAATCGTTTCTAGGCACCCAAAGTGTTAAGGGGATGCAGACCAGAGAGACTTTCGTCTTGTTTACATCAGGGTCCCCCATTTTCAATTCATGACATTTATGACATACACAACATACAGATATAAGAATCTAATCTAATCATCTAAACTAATATAATCATGACATTTAAGACATGCATGACATACAGATATATATATATATATATATATATATATATATATATATATATATATATATATATATATGTAGCAGGGTGGATTATCCCTGCTTTATGGGAGTGGATGTACACTGCCACCTGGTAGTGGGAACGCAGCAGAGCTGGGTCCGGCTGAGTCCCCGACTGTAGGCCAGGAGTATTGGAGTGGAGGTTTAGCAGAGGGAGTGGATGGGGCCTAGGATTCACTAACCTAGGGGTGGTGTGCTGGTCCTTCTTGCCCTCCAGGGCGATTAGCAGTAGCTCCCCACACACCCACACTTCCCCCAATACTTCCTGTGCCCTCCCACGCCCGATGGCAGTAATGATGGATGATATACTTTCTCCCCAAAGCAGTACCCTTCCTGATTGGCAAGTAGAGACCTGTCCCAATGAGGCATAGGCAGGGGGTGGGGAAAGGGTTAAACAATAATGAGCATTACCCGGAAAGGAAAGGGTTAGACAGAATGCACATTAACAGACACGCACACAGTGTTCCCATTTAGCTCTCTTTTACTGAAAGTCTTATTCTTTTGACATGTATTTACACAATAATCAAAGCTCTTTCCACACTGGGCACCTAGTGCTCTCGCTCTACAGTAATGACTAAAGTTCTTCCCACACTGGGCAAGACACAGTAATAAAACCCGTCCCTTTAAGGGTTTAGATACTTGTTAGTTTCCCCGTAGGTGGGGAGAGAGGGGAGGAAGAGGGAGAGGGATACAGGAGCTATTAAATGGGAATTTTATAAAAGAACACACATTATCACACCACATTCAACCAAAAGACAGTGGGTCCACGTTGAAAACAAAAGTCCTATCCATACCCGGCTTCCGCAAAATAATAAATGTCGGGGCGCCCCTAAACACTGTTACCAGTGTCAGTTCAAAGTACTGCTTCTCTTCACCCTTAAAGGGCCTGCAAAGAGAATGTCTACCGATAAAGTTCCAGCACTCGGAGCGCTCACTGTAACTGGCTTGAGTGTACTTAACCAAGGGCGGGCCAGCTCCCACCACCGAACGTCCGTGTGGTGAGATGGCCGTCGAGAGGTCCCGTGATAGCAGGCGGCGGGGCTGGGTAGACGTTAGGCAGGTGACTGCTGGGGTAACGGCTCGGAGGGGCTGGAGGTGCGTGCAGTGCTGTGACGTCCGCTGCTGGGCTGAAGGGGTGGGGCGACACGTGGGCTAAACTGTGGTGCAGAATTTAACAGAATTGCTCCACCTGCCGGCCAAATCCTCCCCCCTGACCGACCTTTCCATCACAGTCGAGAATGCAGCTGTGACCGCGTCCCCCACCGCCTAGAACCTTGGTGTTGTCCTCGACGACCAGTTGAACTTCTCTGCTCACGTTATTTTCATTTTTACGTTATTATTATTATTATTATTATTATTATTATTATTATTATTATTATTATTATTATTATTATTATTATTATTTTTTTATTTTTTTTAAACATTGATCTTAACTGATCACTGTGACTTTATTGCTTTTATCGTTATATATGCCTATGTTTGTGTACAGCACTTTGAGCTACATGACATGTATGAAAGGTGCTTTATAAATACTTACTTACTTACTTACTTACATCGCAGCGACAACCAGAACCTGCCGGTTCCTCCTGAGCAACGTCAGAAGGATCCGCCCCTTCCTGACAAAAGAAGCCACCCAACTCCTCGTCCAATCAACAGTCATCTCCCGCCTCGACTACTGCAACGCACTGCTCGCTGGCCTCCCGGCCACTGCCACTAAGCCTCTTCAACTCATTCAGAACGCAGCGGCCCGCCTAATCTCAAACCTACCGAAGTCGGCCCATGTCACCCCACTTCTTAGGGACCTGCACTGGCTCCCCATTGCTGCACGAATCCGCTTCAAGGCCCTCGACCTAGCATACCGTGCGGCCAGGGGTGTAAAAAGTACCCAGAAATTATACTTAAGTGAAAGTATGGGTACTGTCTAAAAATCTGACTCAAGTAAAAGTCAAAGTATCTGGCTAAAAACACACTTGAGTAAAAGTCAAAATGTCCTACTTTTAAATGTACTTAAGTACTAGAAAGTAAAAGTAAATATTTTTTTGAAAGGGATAGACCAGGGGTCTAACTCATTCCATCGTGGGCCAAGTTTTCATTTTAACTACACAATAGATTGCACCAGGTGAGTTAGTTGATTAGGTGAGCCAATTAGTGAAATCATCAGCTGGTGTTTAGGCAAGGCTGGAATAAAACCAAGCACTGCCCACAATGGAATGTGTTCTGCGATAGACAATGCTGAAATGAAAGAACAGAGGACACTTTTTTTGCATTAAAATTATGTACTTCTCCATTGAAGGTAAACTAACATGGACGGCATTCACATCACAGCATGAATAATATCACAATAAACGGTTCCCGGTCGCGGCTCACGGCGACGTGATGAAGTGACGTCATCAGTTTGTGCCTCTCTGTATCGAAAACTTTGTCCATTTCCGGGTTTTTTTCGGCGTGGCATTATGACGTGTCCTTGAAACTACACGCTACTTTTTATTTTGTCTTGATAAACCAATAAATGAATGAACCAGGATCATTTCAATTCGATGCTAAATAAACTTTTATGCACGCGTAAAATGTGCCAGATATAATTTTACATGCGTTACATTTTTATCAATATCTTGGTCATTTTTTTAGATAGAATGAAACGGAAAAGTTTGGGAGGAAGTGACGAAGGAGGCGGAAGTTTACTGCCAGAAAGCAAGAGTAGAAGAAGTCTCCATGTGCGCGTAAAATCTGTCCAAAAGATAATTTCTGTGGGACAACACCGTTTTTTTTGTTATAGTTTATAGTTAGTAGTTCGACTTGTATAGCAGTAGTAGTAGTTGTAGTAGTAGCAGTAATAGTAGTAGTAGTAGTAGAAGTAGTAGTAGTTGTAGTAGCAGTAGTAGTAGTAGTAGTAGTAGTAGTATTAGTAGACTTTAGTAGTAGTAGTAGTTTGAGCTAACATGCGTCGAAGTCAGCGTGCTAGCAATGTGCCCATGTGGAGGTCCCTCTACGCTGGAGATCAAGACATGAGAGATCTATTTGGTGATGATACAGATGAAGAAGTATCTTCAGATGGTTCTGATCATGATGACGTTGATGATCCATCGTTTGTTGGTGATGGTGACGAAAGGTCCACTGATCATGACGACAATGAAAGGTAAAGACACTTATTTTGGACTTTGATTGCTTTTGTTTTTGTCAAACTTGTTGGGAAAGGCAAAGAAAGGCTTTCACATGATAAGTGCACATGATGAATGCACATGATAAGTGTACATGCTAAGTGTACATGATGAATGTACATGACAAGTGTACATGCTAAGTGTAAATGCTAAGTGTACATGATGAATGTACATTACAAGTGTACATGATGAATGTACATGTACATGACAAGTGTACATGATGAATGCACATGATAAGTGTACATGCTAAGTGTACATGATGAATGTACATGACAAGTGTACATGCTAAGTGTAAATGCTAAGTGAACATGATGAATGTACATGTACATGACAAGTGTACATGATGAATGTAAATGACAAGTGTACATTATAAATGTACATGATAAGTGTACATGGTGAATGTACATGATAAGTGTACATGGTAAGTGTGCATCAAGAGATTCCTTGTTGAATGTTGAAAATAATGTGCTTTTTATTGTTTTCTACAGTGAGGAGGAGGAAGGAGCAGAAGGAGCAGAAACTCTGCCTTCAACCAGTTCTGTGAGACATGGAAGGAGGGCACAAGACAGGTGAGAGACTTATTATTATTATTATTATTATTATTATTATTATTATTATTATTATTATTATTATTATTATTATTATTATTATTATTATTATTATTATTATTATTATTATTATTATTATTATTATTATTATTATTATTATTATTATTATTATTATTATTATTATTATTATTATTATTATTATTATTATTATTATTATTATTATTATTATTACTGCTTTTGTTTTAGTTATTACTCTGTTCATAAAAGTTGAAAATAATGTATTTTTACATGTCATTGTCTACACAGCAATGATTTGCCTGGGACATCTAGGGGGGCAGGGCGTGCCCAAGCCCGGTCCAGGTCAAGAAATGACCCAGACAGGTGAGAGACTTATTATGGATGTGTATTGCTTTTTTATTATTACTAGGTTTGCAGACGTTGTACGCAATATATACAGAATGGAATATTGAGTGTATATACAGTGTGTGTGTGTTGTATGAGCAGTGTTTTATATGTACAATGTGTGTGCCATTTATGTGCAGACATGATGAGCAGCCTGCTCCACGCCGACCCAGGACAACCCGGGCCAGGCCAAGACGTCCAGTCCAGGCAGGAGATCAGACGCCCTGGAAGACGGACAATGATCCTGATCCAGCCCCTCAGCCCCTCCGGTTCATGCCGCGCAGACCCCCAGGACCGCAGCTAGACCCCCATGTATACACCCAAGGAGCTCTTCATGCTGTATTTTTCCATGGATACCATGAAGACCCTGTGTATCAACACTAACAAGAACGCGGCAAAGAACCAGGCAAGTTTCAAGTTTCTTTATTAGCTGTAGTTTTATATGAAATGCTTTTTCCTGTAAAATGTGACTAACTGAGTTACAATACAATATACAGGCACGGGGGCAAAAGACCAAGTGGGAGGATGTCCAGGCCGATGAATTGTACAAGTTCATCGGCCTGCTGCTGTACATGGGGCTCGTCCCACTGTCTGCGCTCCAGGACTTCTGGAGGGTCAAACACCTTCTCTCTGTGCCCCTACCAAGAATGGTCATGTTCCGGGACAGATTCAGGTATAATATATATTCCTGTATAGTGTACATCGTGTCCCATATGTTACTTATGTTTATAGTGTCGTTATATGACTTATAATATGACTTTGACTTCAGATCAATCTTGTGGAACCTCCACCTGAGCGATCCCGAGGAGGATGCCATGAACGACGCCAGGAAGCGAACACCGGAACACGACAAACTGTTCCGCATCAAGCCGCTCATCTTCGACATCGGTGAGGCCTGCAAGGTGCACTACCACCCTAAGCGGCAACTGGCAGTGGATGAGAGGATGGTGGCCACGAGGGCACACACCGGCATGACGCAGTACATGAAGGACAAGCCGACCAAATGGGGGGTCAAACTGTTTGTGCTCGCTGACTCGGATAACGGCTACACCATCGGCTTCAATGTTTACCTAGGGAAGGCACACGTTCATACAAGTGAACACGGCATCACATATGATGCTGTTGTGGACCTCCTTGATACAGGATGGCTTGGGACTGGATATCACATTTATGTTGATAACTACTACACCAGTCCCAAGCTGTTCAAGGACTTGCTGGCCATGAAGCTGGGAGCCTGTGGAACCTACAGGGAGATCAGGAAAGACGTTCCCAAGGGGAGACCTAATGCCCTCAGGATGAAGTGTGAGAGAGGTCTCATCCGCTGGATCAGAGAGGGGTCCCTGGTCTTCGTGAAGTGGATGGACACAAAGTTGGTATGTATGTGTATGTATGTATGTATGTATGTATGTATGTATGTATGTATGTATGTATGTATGTATGTATGTATGTATGTATGTATGTATGTATGTATGTATGTATGTATGTATGTATGTATGTATGTATGTATGTATGTATGTATGTATGTATGTATGTATGTATGTATGTATGTATGTATGTATGTATGTATGTATGTATGTATGTATGTATGTATGTATGTATGTATGTATGTATTTGTTATTCTTATTCGTGACTTTGTTCTGTCTAAATGTCTACTGTGAGCAATTTGTAGTGTCAAATTTCTAATGATTCATTTCTATTCTATTCTATCTAGGTGTCTGTGTGCTCCACCATCCACCCAGCAATCACACCTCCTGGTCAGAAGGTCAAGAGGAGGGTCAAGGCGGCCGATGGGACCTGGTCGGTTGTCTGGTTTCCGTGCCCCACCCCTGTGATCGAGTATAACAAACACATGGGCGGAGTCGACCTATCCGACCAGCTGATCCAGTATTACTCGACCCACCGGAGAACTGGCCGGTGGTATCGCACCATCTTCTTCCACTGTCTCGACATTGCTACCACCAACGCCTACATTCTGCACTGCGAGATATGTGAGGCGAAGCAGGAAGCGCATCTCTCCCACAAGGAGTTCATTTCAGTGATGATGGGGGAGCTGTGTGGACTGGACAGCACAGGAGCTCCTCTTGACAGGACCGCAAGCCATCTCCCTGTTCCCATCGCCCCTCCCGCAGCGGGCGCGGACAAGAGCCAGAAAGCCACCGCTGGCCGTAAGACCTGTGTCCGGTGCACCAAGGAGGGGAGAAGGAATCTGACCGCGTGGAAATGCCAGAGATGCGATGTCGCCCTCTGTCTAATTTTAGACCGCAACTGTTTTACAGAGTGGCACAATTGATCATGGAACACAGCCTCTCCTCCTGCTGGAACACAGCCTCTCCTCCTGCTGGAACACAGCCTCTCCTCCTGCCTCTCCTCCTGCTGGAACACAGCCTCTCCTCCTGCCTCTCCTCCTGCTGGAACACAGCCTCTCCTCCTGCTGGAACACAGCCTCTCCTCCTGCCTCTCCTCCTGCTGGAACACAGCCTCTCCTCCTGCTGGAACACAGCCTCTCCTCCTGCTGGAACACAGCCTCTCCTCCTGCTGGAACACAGTCTCTCCTCCTGCTGGAACACAGCCTCTCCTCCTGCTGGAACACAGTCTCTCCTCCTGCTGGAACACAGTCTCTCCTCCTGCTGGAACACAGGCTCTCCTCCTGCTGGAACACAGTCTCTCCTCCTGCTGGAACACAGTCTCTCCTCCTGCTGGAACACAGCCTCTCCTCCTGCTGGAACACAGTCTCTCCTCCTGCTGGAACACAGTCTCTCCTCCTGCTGGAACACAGTCTCTCCTCCTGCTGGAACACAGTCTCTCCTCCTGCTGGAACACAGTCTCTCCTCCTGCTGGAACACAGTCTCTCCTCCTGCTGGAACACAGTCTCTCCTCCTGCTGGAACACAGGCTCTCCTCCTGCTGGAACACAGTCTCTCCTCCTGCTGGAACACAGTCTCTCCTCCTGCTGGAACACAGCCTCTCCTCCTGCTGGAACACAGTCTCTCCTCCTGCTGGAACACAGTCTCTCCTCCTGCTGGAACACAGTCTCTCCTCCTGCTGGAACACAGTCTCTCCTCCTGCTGGAACACAGTCTCTCCTCCTGCTGGAACACAGTCTCTCCTCCTGCTGGAACACAGTCTCTCCTCCTGCTGGAACACAGTCTCTCCTCCTGCTGGAACACAGTCTCTCCTCCTGCTGGAACACAGTCTCTCCTCCTGCTGGAACACAGTCTCTCCTCCTGCTGGAACACAGCCTCTCCTCCACGCCTTTGTCCCCCATTGTCCTTGTGCTGGTCGATGTCCCAGGCAAATCATCGCTCTCGTTGTCGAGGACAACGGATGGGTCCTCATCCTCAATTTCGTCCTCCGATTCTATGTCCGACTCCGACTCCACTCCTATCATCCTGTATAATAATTCTTCGTCTTCTCCAAACATACTGTGTCTGTGCAGCTGGGACACACACATCACACGGGGCTCACCTCGCCTCATATTCAGCCTCTCCTCCTGCTGGAACACAGTCTCTCCTCCTGCTGGAACACAGTCTCTCCTCCTGCTGGAACACAGTCTCTCCTCCTGCTGGAACACAGTCTCTCCTCCACGCCTTTGTCCCCCATTGTCCTTGTGCTGGTCGATGTCCCAGGCAAATCATCGCTCTCGTTGTCGAGGACAACGGATGGGTCCTCATCCTCAATTTCGTCCTCCGATTCTATGTCCGACTCCGACTCCACTCCTATCATCCTGTATAATAATTCTTCGTCTTCTCCAAACATACTGTGTCTGTGCAGCTGGGACACACACATCACACGGGGCTCACCTCGCCTCATATTCAGCCTCTCCTCATGCTGGAACACAGTCTCTCCTCCTGCTGGAACACAGTCTCTCCTCCTGCTGGAACACAGTCTCTCCTCCTGCTGGAACACAGCCTCTCCTCCACGCCTTTGTCCCCCATTGTCCTTGTGCTGGTCGATGTCCCAGGCAAATCATCGCTCTCGTTGTCGAGGACAACGGATGGGTCCTCATCCTCAATTTCGTCCTCCGATTCTATGTCCGACTCCGACTCCGACTCCACTCCTATCATCCTGTATAATAATTCTTCGTCTTCTCCAAACATACTGTGTCTGTGCAGCTGGGACACACACATCACACGGGGCTCACCTCGCCTCATATTCAGCCTCTCCTCCTGCTGGAACACAGTCTCTCCTCCTGCTGGAACACAGTCTCTCCTCCTGCTGGAACACAGCCTCTCCTCCACGCCTTTGTCCCCCATTGTCCTTGTACTGGTCGATGTCCCAGGCAAATCATCGCTCTCGTTGTCGAGGACAACGGATGGGTCCTCATCCTCAATTTCGTCCTCCGATTCTATGTCCGACTCCGACTCCGACTCCACTCCTATCATCCTGTATAATAATTCTTCGTCTTCTCCAAACATACTGTGTCTGTGCAGCTGGGACACACACATCACACGGGGCTCACCTCGCCTCATATTCTAACGTAAAAAAACAGCTCCAAAGAACTCCAAAAACGATTGTGCTGCTGCTGTTCAAAAGATACGTCTGCTTCTTTCTCCTGCTGGAACCCAGCCTCTCCTCCTGCTGGAACACAGTCTCTCCTCCACGCCTCAGTCATATGTGTACTGTATATGTATATTGAATATCCCACAATTGTGCGTTACCGTTTTGACAGGTGCAATATTTTTTTTTGATACGCCTTAGGCATCCTGCACTCTATATGACTGCACTCTAGTCATATGTGTACTGTATATATGTATATTGATTGAATATCCCACAATTTAATTATTTAATTATTTTTTACTTTTCTACTGTAAAACTTTTTTTTTTACTTTTTTTTGGAAAAAAATTACTTTTACTGACTTTGTAAAAGAAAAAGCATACTGGTGATAATTTCCAGTTGAGAATAAAAATTTCGTCTGTGTTTATTACCTGTGTATGGAGAAAATAATGCTTTGTAAATTGAATTCTGATCTGTTCTCTCTTGTTTATGTAAATATACTACCTGAGGGTGCATATCCACTGTTTTATATCCTTGATTTGATATGTTTGCATTGGTTCATACTAAAAAGAACACATTTTCTAAATCCGATTTTGTGTTTTGTGTTGTACATTATGCAGTATACAGTATATACAGTATTATACAATATGAAAACTAACTGTCAGGTCATATATGTGAGGCTGTGCTGAAAAAAAGATACAAAACATACCATGGTAAAACATTTTAAAACATTTTAAAATGGAAATTATACAATTTAAATCAAAATTAGCCAAAACATTGAAATATCCCAGGACCCAGAAGGGGTTGTAGTATCCTGAATAATATCACAATATTAAAAACAGAATGGTGTATCCTGAATAATATCACAATATTAACCACAGCATACTGGATTATCCTGAATAATATCACAATATATATTAAAGGCATAATAATAATAATAATAATAATAATAATAATAATAATAATAATAATAATAATAATAATAATAATAATAATAATAATAATAATAATAATAATAATAATAATAATAATAATAATAATAATAATAATAATAATAATAATAATAATAATAATAATAATAATAATAATAATAATAATAATAATAATAATAATAATAATAATAATAATAATAATAATAATAATAATAATAATAATAATAATAAATCTATTTTATATAGCGCTTTTCCAGGTGCTCAAAGACGCTTCACATGGGCAGGAGAGACAAACTATGGCAAAACAAAAAAACAGAACAAAACAGAACAAAAATAATACATGACAAAATAAAATAAAACCGACAGAATTAGAGGTCAAAAGCAAGATTGAAAAGGTGAGTTTTGAGGGCTGATTTAAAAGATGTCAGGGTGTTTGCATCACAGATATGGCTGGGGAGGGCATTCCAGAGGGAGGGGGCAGCAGCAGCAAAGGCCCTGTCGCCCCAGGTCCGGAGCTTGGTCGTGGGAGGTGTTAGGAGGTTGGCATCTGCAGACCTAAGGCGACGGGTGGGCGTGTGACGGTGGAGGAGGTCGGACAGGTAGGGAGGGGCAAGGTTGTTGAGGGCTTTAAATGTGATGAGTAGTATTTTAAAATGTATCCTGTATTTGATTAGAAGCCAGTGGAGGTCGTGGAGGACAGGGGTGATGTGATCAGAGCGACGGGTGGAGGTGAGCATGCGGGCAGCAGAGTTTTGGACATATTGGAGTTTATTGAGAATAGTGTTTGGTGAGCCGTAGAGGATGCTGTTGCAGTAATCTAGTCTTGATGATATGAATGCAAGAACCAGTGTTTCAGCAGTGGAGAGTGATAGGGAGGGGCGAAGATGAGCAATGTTCCGGAGGTGATAGAAGGCAGATTTGGTTATGTGGTTCACATGGGGGAGGAAAGAAAGGGTGGAGTCCAGGATGATGCCAAGGTTACGGACGTGAGTGGAGGGGGTGACAATGGTACCATCAATATTTAGGGTGAAATCCTGGGTGTGGCTGGTGAGGGATTTTGGACCGATAATGATGATTTCTGATTTATTGCAGTTTAATTTGAGAAAGAATACTGGAGTACCCTGAATAATATCACAATATTAAAGGCAGAATACTGGAGTACCCTGAATAATATCACAATATTAAAGACAGAATACTGGAGTACCCTGAATAATATCACAATATTAAAGACAGAATACTGGAGTACCCTGAATAATATGACAATATTAAAAACAGAATGGTGTATCCTGAATAATATCACAATATTAACCACAGCATACTGGATTATCCTGAATAATATCACAATATTAAAGGCAGAATACTGGAGTAACCTGAATAATATCACAATATTAAAGGCAGAATACTGGAGTACCCTGAATAATATCACAATATTAAAGACAGAATACTGGAGTACCCTGAATAATATCACAATATTAAAGACAGAATACTGGAGTACCCTGAATAATATCACAATATTAAAGACAGAATACTGGAGTACCCTGAATAATATCACAATATTAAAGACAGAATACTGGAGTACCCTGAATAATATCACAATATTAAAGACAGAATACTGGAGTACACTGAATAATATCACAATATTAACCACAGCATAATGCAGATTTTGTACTCCAAGTGAATGTCATTTAAGGCACTGGCCAAAACATTGAAAGTATGGGAGCCCTTCAGTCTTCTGCAGGCAAGTGCAACAGAACGCCTTTCAAAGCTTTCAGTGTCGATCCAGTGAGCGGTTACCCCAATGAAACTTCTTCGTCGGGCTGTCCAGCAATCTGTTGTTGTCGCGATCCATTCAACTTCACTCATAGCAGCAGTGACTTTCTCTTTCATGGTTTGAGCAGCTTTGCTGATCTTCGAGCGGCCAGTGGGCCTCGTAATGACGTTAGTGCTTGGTCGCAAACCATTTATCAGGTTTTTGAATGATGGCAACTCAACAACACTATAAGGTTGAAGTCCTTGAACTATGTATTTATTATGTAGATAGGGCCATGGATGCTCGTCTTGTCCGTCCACGCTGTCGCCGACCGTTTCGTCCTCTTCATCACTCATTGTGGCATGGCTTGTCACTCTGACTGTCAATTCTTCTGATAACAGGTGTTTAATCAAAGATCCCCGCTTTCTAGTCTTGCTCAAGGACCAATCAGCATGGGTATGGGCGGGTTCATTTTACATTGATGGGGATTTGATTGGCTGTTTACCTGCGGTCGCAGGATTAATAACGTTAACGTTAGTTTGGCGAGATAAACAATTCAAATATACTAATTAAAATGGTTGGACCTGCAAGATTTGTACTTTGTACTTTGTAGGTCTGCATTTTAACTGTAAGGAGTAAAAAGTATGTTTTTTTTCTCTGAAATGTAATGGAGTAAAAGTACAAAGTATACAAACCTAATAATACTTGAGTAAAGTACAAATCCCCCAAAACAGTATTGACGTTACAATCCAAGTATTGTAACGAAGTACAATTACTCAAGTACTTTACACCCCTGCGTGCGGCAAAGGGAACCGCTCCCGCCTACCTCCGGTCAATGGTCTCTAACTACACACCCTCAAGACCCCTACGCTCTGCATCTTCTGGCCGCCTCAGACCTACTCCTATCCAAGCTCCGGGAGGGTCATCAAAGAGAAGTCGCCTATTCTCAGTCCTTGCCCCACAATGGTGGAATGAACTACCCACCCCAGTTAGGACAGCCGAAACACGTCCAATCTTTCGTCGTCGACTAAAGACTCACTTCTTCAACCATTATCTGAATAAAATTAAAAAAAAATCTAACCCTAACTAACCATACTGTCATGCACTTGTCCTAATAAACTAACCTACACTGTAGCACTCAACACTTTGATGAACATTGTTACTCAGCTGATAGAGTTGTGCCCTTCCTGATGGCTTGTTGTACAGAACTTGTAAGTCGCTTTGGATAAAAGCGTCAGCTAAATGACTAAATGTAAATGTAAATGTAGCCTAACTGAAGCTAAGCTGTGGGTCGGGACGACCCCCTGTCATGACGCCTATACTTTAGCTAAAACGCAACGTGTGCAATATCTACCACACTCTTCGACAGTAGCTTGTCTGCTTCTTCGTTCACAATGTCTCTTTAGCATTAACTAAAAGCTAAGCTATCGCATATTCCATTACTAACCCGCCTCGTAACTGGGTTTATATCTCGCATGCTTGATGTCCGGGGCTCCAGCTCCAAGCGACCTCTTCCTTCTCTGGAAAATGATGAAGAGGAAGTTCCGCCGCCGGGGGCCGCGCCCTGAGCCCATCCTTCTTCACCTGTGTCCCCCTGCCCAACGTCGCCACCAGCTCCCCCTGGCGGTACCTGTATCATGTCCCACTATTAAGTGTCAATGTTAGGATAGGGAGGATCAAGAGAGGTCAGCAAGTTACACAACGTCATCGCGAACACAGAGAATGCAAGGAATTAATGTTAGACACACTGAATTATTGTTAGAAATATTCAGGTGTCTACATATATATATATATATATATATACAGATGAAGCTTTTAGTTTTCCTGGGCGCTTTGCCGCGACGTGAGCACGGTTATATCACGTCGTGGAAATGAATTAGGAACCCAGGCTGCTGTTCTATTTTATGCCGCCAGGAGGCGCAAAGTCATTAGACGGACGCTACAACGTCCTACACAGTATACTGTATAACGATCTGTATGTTTTGTTGTCTAAAATAAATACCATACCATGTCTAAAGCAATGTTGCTGAATAAAATAATTAACCAGTTAAAACCTGTCGAATGGAGCAGTCAATGTATATATTTTGTGTAGATAGCTAGGTGGGCTCTATTTATAATGATATATTTTGTCTAGTACTGTGGTCTAGTGGTTTATCCCCATTCCTTTCAAGCCGACGCCCGGGGTTTGATTCCCAGCCTATCTAATATTTATATATTTTTTTATTATTTATAAAATAAAATTGCCCGCAACGATGTGCATAATACAATAGTAATAATATATAATAAGAATCCAACCAATAGAGCGACATTGTGCAATAAAGAAGTAAACAAAGTAGGGCATATCGGCATTTGTACATGAGTTATTCTGAGTCAACTTATTGTCTGTTGTTGCTACGCAACTTCACTTGACTTGAAAAGACTTGATACCTCCCCCCATGCCCAACGATTAAAAATTAACGTTATTATATGTATATATATTAATTCATTTTGCGCGAATCCACACTTCATTTCCCAGACCCACTTTGTTTTGAAACAACCAATCACGTTGCGCGATAGCACGAGCGATCCACAGTCAGTAATAATGTTACAGCTGAGTTCACGGCGAAATGTAAAATGCTACCCAGATTGTTGCGTTTCGTTATAAAAACTATGCGGTGATAAACAAAAAACGAATCGCAGTATGCAAAACGTGCGGTTCGAGGAACACAGATGAAGATGCGCAACGTCCAACTTCATTCGACACTTGAACTAAGCTGCACAAAGATCGGTAAGTGAATGAACGAATGAATGAAAACTTTATTTAACAGATTGCAGAATGGGTACAATACAGTACAGCTCAATATACACAATTGTTAAGGGGATGCAGACCAGAGAAAGACTTTCGTCTTGTTTACATCAGGGTCGCCCATAGTAACTTGGCTTGCTACAGTAGAGTTAAATCAATGAGCCAGTGTGCTAACGTTATCATATACTCTCTTTTTTAGACTCTTTTTGTATCACAAACAGTACTGTATTTGTAAATCTGGTATGTCATAAATGTATAGATGTAGCAGTACTGTATCTGTATGTCATGTATGTCATGTTATGATGAATTGAAAATGGGGGACCCTGATGTAAACAAGATGAAAGTCTTTCTCTGGTCTCTTCGCTGGACTGAGACGTGACGTGATTTTAATTATAATATGCATGATGTTTTGTTTTGTACAGGCAATAATGAAGAAGTTCCCTGGAAGGAAGGATGTCTCTTTCAGGAAGGGTCCATCTGGACATCTACGGCAGGACCCCGCTGAGGAAGCAAGGATGATCAAAGATCTTCTCCTCTTCTCTTCCTCCTCTGCACCAGCCCAGCCTGCCTCCACTGCACGTCTACCTGCAGCCTCCTCTGAACAAGCCCCCAGGAAGCTACAATGTGAGAGCAGAGTATTTAGCTTCATTATGATAAACAGCAACCTAATTATCTGCACCTCTACCTGCAGCACGTCTACCTGCAGCCTCCTCTGAACAAGCCCCCAGGAAGCTACACTGTGAGAGCAGAGTATTTAGCTTCATTATGATAAACAGCAACCTAATTATCTGCACCTCTACCTGCAGCACGTCTACCTGCAGCCTCCTCTGAACAAGCCCCCAGGAAGCTACAATGTGAGAGCAGAGTATTTAGCTTCATTATGATAAACAGCAACCTAATTATCTGCACCTCTACCTGCAGCACGTCTACCTGCAGCCTCCTCTGAACAAGCCCCCAGGAAGCTACAATGTGAGAGCAGAGTATTTAGCTTCATATGTTTAGTTTATTTTATTTATTTAGCACATTATTTAAAAAAACAGTGCTAGGAGGGAACGAAGCCCAAAGGGCATGTACAAAGTTCCACTCCCATCTCATTGTCCATAAACAATATGAACGAAATACATGTGTAGCAAGGTCTACACACTATAGCGAAAACATGGAAGATTGACACGAGTCAGTAACAAGAACAATTATTATTATTTATTTTTTTTGATAAACAGCAACCTAATTATATACTTCAGGCTAAGTTTTGCCAATAATATTACTCAGCTCAATGAGCTTAGTCCAGCTCAATACATACAATTGTTAAGGGGGTGCAGACCTGAGAAATACTTTCGTCTTGTTTACATCAGGGTCCCCCAACAATTAGCATTTCAATGGTGTGTGTGGGGGGTTGCCAATCCAATGTCACACCTACACAAGCTAGTCTTTCTCTGCCCTGCACTCCTTAAACATTTTGTGTGTATTGAGCCATACTGTATTGTACCCATTCTGCAATCAGTTAAATAAAGTTTTCATTAATTCATTCTGTCCATCTGTCTCTCTCACTTGTTTAATCTTTCACTGCAACACTGGTTCTCTCGCAAAACCCCAAACGTTACAATGCCCGCTACGATTGTGCAATAAAACAATAGTTTCGTTTGAGTTTACTCAGTTTATTTGATCAGGGACAGTGCATATCAATCAACAGTTATACATTTATAAATGAATACAATTACAGAAGAAAAAACATTATTATCAAACCAGATTGGAGGAGTGTAAAGGGGATAGTAAGAGACTATTGTTATGGTTTGACACCGACCCCAAACGCTAACGACACAAGAGAGTTGGATTCAGAGTTGCCAAATACGAGGGCTTGTTTATTTGATAATAGGAATAAGTGAAACAGGGAAAGCAGGTCAATAAGAACAGGTACAATGAACAAGGGGCAAAGTTCTGCTGCTCTGCAGCTTCTCCCGGAAGGGTAGTCTTGGGAAGCAGGAGCAGACCTCTGTACCGCTCTGCAGACTCTCACGGCGGACCTCTCAGATGTTGTGCAAGACCGAGAGAGGGAGAGAGGGAACGGGTCAGTGACAGAGCAGACTTGAAACGAGCTGGAGGACAGGGTGTTATATTCTTCGTGTTAAACAACACAGTGATGTGCAATATTCCAAAAACAGCCCAAGTGAAATATCTTCATGTAATCACACAGTGAGCAAAAATCCATACACCGTCCAAATGTGAAATACTATCTTCGTGTAAACACACAGTGAGCAAAAATCCAAACACAGTCCAAATGTGAAACAATATCTTCGTGTAAATACACAGTGAGCAAAAATCCAAACACAGTCCAAATGTGAAATAATATCTTCGTGTAAATACACAGTGGGAGGTGGAAGATCCCAACATATTATTCCATAAAGGATAGGGCAAAACGATAAAGGCTGGGTGAGTGACTGTCTGACAAAAAGGTGGTAGACTTCAGTGTAAAGGTTACACACGAAATAGGTCAAGACAGTCAATCTAGAAAAACTCACCCAGACGAGCTGCGTAAAAGGAACAGGAACAAAGTGGAGGCGAGCGCGCGCCACGGAGCAGGTATCCAAGCGAAGGCTTCTAGGAATTTCCTGGAGATTAGCACAGTGAAACAGAAGCAACGGGGAAAAACATCCAGCGACAAATCAAGACGAACCAACAACTTAGGGTGGGGAAAACGGGGTATAAATAATGAGGGATCGATTGATTGAAAGGCAGTGACAGCTGGGGAATGTGATTGAAAAGCGTGGGGAAGTGAGGGAACCAATCAGCGACGTCTCAGATGACGTCAGCGGGGAGAAACGTGTGAACGAGGGAATTGAAATACTTGACAGAAAAAATGAATGAAAACAAAGCGAGGGTGGTTAAAGGAACAGAACGAGTGAGAAGGCAAGGACAGAAACCTCACAGTACCCCCCCCTCAACGGGAGCCGCCCGGCGACCAGGCCGACCCGGCTCGTCAGGATGGGCCCGATGGAAGTCGGTGATCAAGCCGGGATCCACGATGAGCTGCCGGGAGACCCAGCTACGCTCCTCAGGGCCGTAACCCTCCCAGTCCACCAGGTACTGGAATCCCCGGCCCCGCCGACGAACGCCCATCAACCGGCGGACCTGCCACTGGGGGTGACCATCCACTAGCACAGGAGGCGGTGGATCAGGAGCCGGAGGCATAAGGGGACTGAGGGAGACGGGCTTAACCCGGGAGACATGGAACACGGGGTGGATGTGCATGGATGCAGGAAGCTTCAGGCGCAGGGCCGCCGGACTGAGTACCTTCAGGACCTCGAAAGGACCGACGAAGCGAGGGTTGAGCTTCTTGGCCGAGGACCGTAGCGGGAGGTCCTTCGCGGAGAGCCACACCCTCTGCCCAGGGCGGTAAGTCGGCGCGGGAACCCGGCGCCGGTCGGCACCACGACAGGCGCGCTCAGATGTCCGGAGCAGCGCGGTCCTGGTGATCTCCCAAACGCGACGGCAGCGGTCGAGGTGGACCTGCACGGAGGGAACTGCCACTTCCGTCTCCAGTGCGGGAAAAAGAGGGGGCTGGTAGCCTAGGGAGGCCTCAAAGGGGGAGAGGCCGGTGGCGGAACTGACCATTGAGTTGATCGAGTATTCAACCCAGGGAAGGAAACGACTCCAGGATGCCGGCCTCTCGGCTGCCACACACCGAAGAGCAGACTCCACGCTCTGGTTCATCCTCTCCGTCTGCCCGTTTGTCTGGGGATGGTAGCCGGAGGAGAGACTGACCGTTGCCCCCAATCCCTTGCAGAAAGCCCGCCAAACCTGGGAGGTGAACTGGGGCCCCCGGTCAGAGACGATGTCCTGGGGGAAACCGTGAAGGCGGAACACGTGGTGCGTCAGGAGGTCCGCCGTCTCGGCTGCTGAGGGAAGCTTGGAGAGGGCCACGAGGTGGACCCCCTTGCTGAATCGATCCACCACGGTCAGAAGGCAGGTGTTCCCCTGGGAGGAGGGTAGTCCAGTGACGAAGTCGAGCGCCACATGTGACCACGGACGGCTTGGAACGGGAAGTGGCTGCAAGAGCCCGGAGGGTGCCTGGTGAGAGGCCTTGCTGCGGGCACAGACCGCGCAGGCCAATACGAACTCCTTGACGTCGTTTCGCATGGTGGGCCACCAGAAACGACGAGCCAGGAAGGAGAACGTGCGATGGACGCCTGGGTGGCAGGCGAACCGGCTGGTATGGCCCCACAGCAGTACCTGGGACCGGACAGAGTCAGGGACGAAGAGACGGCTCCTAGGGACGTTGCTTGGAGCACGTTGGAAGCGTAGGGCACGCCTCACCACACCCTCGATGCCCAAGGTGATGGCTCCAACCACTCGGGCCTCCGGGATGATGGGAGATGGGTCCTCAGAGGGTGGAGCCCCCTTGGAGTGCATCCGGGACAGGGAGTCGGCCTTCGTGTTGCGGGAACCGGGGCGGAAGGTCAGCGAGAAGTCGAACCGACTGAGGAAACTGGCCCATCTCGCCTGCCGACCGTTGAGGCGCCTGGAAGCGCGGATGAACGTTAGGTTCTTGTGGTCCGTCCAGATGGTAAAAGGCTCCTCGGCACCCTCTAGCCAATGACGCCACTCCTCCAGAGCCGCCACGACCGCCAGTAGCTCCCGATTGCCGGTGTCGTAGTTCCTCTCGGCGGGGAGGAAGCGACGCGAGTAGAAGGCGCAAGGATGTACCTTCTGGTCGGAAGGAGAACGCTGGGATAGGACAGCGCCCAGGCCAGAATCCGAGGCGTCCACCTCCACGATGAACTGTCTCTTGGGGTCAGGGTGGAGCAGGATAGGAGCGGAAGTGAACCTTCTCTTGAGGGAGCGGAACGCAGCGCATGCCGCTGGGGACCAGTCGAACGGCAGAGCGGGGGAGGTCAGCTTGGTAAGAGGCTCCGCCACTTGGCTGTAGTTCCGGATGAACCTTCGGTAGAAGTTTGCGAACCCGAGGAAACTCTGTAGCTCCTTCCGAGTGGTGGGTTCCGGCCAATCCTCCACAGCCTGGATCTTGCGAGGATCCGCTCGGGTCAAGCCCTTCTCCACGATGAAGCCCAGGTAGTCGACGGAGTTGGAGTGGAAACGGCACTTCTCCGCCTTGACGAAGAGCCGATTGTGGAGGAGGCGCTCCAGCACCCGGCGGACATGCAGGATGTGTTCCTCGAGGGTCCTGGAAAAGATAAGAATGTCGTCCAGGTACACCACCACGAACACCTCCAGCATGTCACGGAGGACATCGTTCATGAGTGCCTGGAATACCGCCGGGGCGTTGGTGAGACCGAACGGCATCACAAGGTACTCATAGTGGCCCCTGGGGGTCTTGAAGGCGGTCTTCCATTCATCGCCCTCACGGATACGGACAAGATGATAGGCACTTCGGAGATCCAGCTTGGTGAAGAACGAGGCCTGGGTCAGTGGCTCGAAGGTGGAGCTCATGAGAGGTAGGGGGTATTTGTTCTTGATGGTGATCTCGTTGAGCTGACGATAGTCGATGCAGGGTCGCAGGTCCCCATCCTTCTTTCCAACAAAGAAGAACCCGGCCGCCACCGGGGAGGAGGAAGGCCGAATGAGTCCTGCTTCCAATGACTCAGAGATGTAGAGATCCATCGCCTTCTTCTCCGGGGCAGTCAGACTGTAGAGGCGGCTGCCGGGAAGGGGAGCCCCTTGGCGGAGGTTGATGGCGCAGTCATAGGGGCGGTGAGGTGGAAGGGACTGAGCCCTGGTCTTACTGAATACCTCCATGAGGTCGTGGTACTCGGGAGGAACGGACGAGGGATCCGGGGGCAACTCACCAGCCGGTCTCCGGGGCGGGGGACAAGACGCCGCCTGTAGACAGCGGGCGTGACAGGAGGAGCTCCAGCCCCTGATGGTACCGGAGGCCCAGGCGATGTGGGGCTCGTGCAGCGCGAGCCAGGGCCTACCCAGGACCACCGGGACAAGGGGGGATTGGGTAATGAGGAACTGGATCCTCTCTACGTGGTTCCCAGCAATGGTCAGCAAGACTGGGCCGGTCCGTTGAGAGATGTCGGCCAGGCGGTGTTGGTCCAACGAAAAGATCTCCAAGGGCCTCACAAGGGCCTCAAGAGGTATGTTGGCTTGGGTGGCAAACTCGAAGTCGAGGAAGTTCTCGTCTGCCCCAGAGTCGATGAGGGCCTCCACCGTGGCACGTTGGTCCCCCCAGGCCAGGGTGACGCTCAACAGATGGTCAGGTGGTGCGCGGCGCTGGGAATGGGAAAAACGGCTCACCAGGATCTCCCGGGGTCTTGGTGAGCCCGATCTTTTGGCCGGGTAGGGCAGTCGGCGATACGGTGTCCCGCACCTCCGCAGTAGAGGCAGAGACCGGACCTGAGCCTTGCCTGACGCTCCGCCTGGCTCAGATGAGAGCGTCCCAGCTGCATGGGTTCCTCCTCGCGCACCGGACGGGGAAGCCTGTTACCCACAGTAGTGTTGGGGACGGGGCGTCCAGGAGTCCGGGGTGCTTCAGGAGGTGACAGTCGGGCCCTCTCGCGCCTTCTCTCCAGGAGGCGTCCGTCAATACGGATGACAAGGCTAAACAGCTCCTCGAGGGAGTCGGGCACCTCCCTGGTAGCGAGCTGGTCCCGGACTGCGTCACTGAGCCCCCTTATGAAGGTTAGGCGAAGAGCAGGTTCGTTCCACCCGCTCTCCACCGCCGCCAGTCGAAACTCCATGACATAGTCCGTCACCCTGCTGCTCCCTTGCCGGAAGGTCCCCAACCGGGCTCCAGGGTCCAGACCTCGGGCTGGATGGTGGAACACTCTGCGGAGCTCCGCCACGAAGTCTGGGTAGGAGAACAAAAAATCTGCTTCCATTGCCCAGGAGGATGTGACCCACTGGGCAGCATGGCCTGAAAGTAGGTTGGTTATATAAGCCACTCGGGACCCATGAGCTGAAAAACGGCTTGGCTGATGACGGAAAACCAACTCACATTGCATGATGAATGTGGCACACTCCTCGGGATTACCGTCAAACAGCCGTGGGACGGAGAGAAGGGGTTCCCGAGGTGCGAGATCTGCTGGGGCTGCGGGGAATGTTCCTGGAGGGTGTGAGAGATGAAAAGTATTAACGGCGTCGCCCAGCGAGTTAAGCTGGGCGAGAATCTCGGACTGTTGTCCCGCCATAGCGGCCATTGAACCCTGCATAGGCAGGACCTGGTCCCTGAGGTTCTGCACCGCAGCCGCAGCCCGCTCTAGTTGGAGACCGTGATCCCTGGTCAACTCGACTTGAAATGCAAGTGCGGTTCTGACCCCCTCTGTGTCGGCTGGGGTCGTCATGGTTGGTTCGTAATGTTATGGTTTGACACCGACCCCAAACGCTAACGACACAAGAGAGTTGGATTCAGAGTTGCCAAATACGAGGGCTTGTTTATTTGATAATAGGAATAAGTGAAACAGGGAAAGCAGGTCAATAAGAACAGGTACAATGAACAAGGGGCAAAGTTCTGCTGCTCTGCAGCTTCTCCCGGAAGGGTAGTCTGAACTTCTCTGCTCACATCGCAGCGACGACCAGAACCTGCCGATTCCTCCTGAGCAACGTCAGAAGGATACGCCCCTTCCTGACAAAAGAAGCCACCCAACTCCTCGTCCAATCAACAGTCATCTCCCGCCTCGACTACTGCAATGCACTGCTCGCTGGCCTCCCGGCCACTGCCACTAAGCCTCTTCAACTCATTCAGAACGCAGCGGCCCGCCTGATCTCAAACCTACCGAAGTCGGCCCATGTCACCCCACTTCTTAGGGACCTGCACTGGCTCCCCATTGCTGCACGAATCCGCTTCAAGGCCCTCGACCTAGCATACCGTGCGGCAAAGGGAACCGCTCCCACCTACCTCCGGTCAATGGTCTCTAACTACACACCCTCAAGACCCCTACGCTCTGCATCTTCTGGCCGCCTCAGACCTACTCCTATCCAAGCTCCGGGAGGGTCATCAAAGAGAAGTCGCCTATTCTCAGTCCTTGCCCCACAATGGTGGAATGAACTACCCACCCCAGTTAGGACAGCCGAATCACGTCCAATCTTTCGCCGTCGACTAAAAACGCACTTCTTCAACCATTATCTGAATTAAAAAAAAAAAAAAAAAAAAAAAAAAATCTAACCCTAACTAACCGTACTGTCATGCACTTGTCCTAATAAACTAACCTACACTGTAGCACTCAACACTTTGATGAACATTGTTGCTCAGCTGATAGAGTTGTGCCCTTCCTGATGGCTTGTCGTACAGAACTTGTAAGTCGCTTTGGATAAAAGCGTCAGCTAAATGACTAAATGTAAATGTAAATGTAGTCTTGGGAAGCAGGAGCAGACCTCTGTACCGCTCTGCAGACTCTCACGGCGGACCTCTCAGATGTTGTGCAAGACCGAGAGAGGGAGAGAGGGAACGGGTCAGTGACAGAGCAGACTTGAAACGAGCTGGAGGACAGGGTGTTATATTCTTCGTGTTAAACAACACAGTGATGTGCAATATTCCAAAAACAGCCCAAGTGAAATATCTTCATGTAATCACACAGTGAGCAAAAATCCATACACCGTCCAAATGTGAAATACTATCTTCGTGTAAACACACAGTGAGCAAAAATCCAAACACAGTCCAAATGTGAAACAATATCTTCGTGTAAATACACAGTGAGCAAAAATCCAAACACAGTCCAAATGTGAAATAATATCTTTGTGTAAATACACAGTGGGAGGTGGAAGATCCCAAAATATTATTCCATAAAGGATAGGGCAAAACGATAAAGGCTGGGTGAGTGACTGTCTGACAAAAAGGTGGTAGACTTCAGTGTAAAGGTTACACACGAAAATCGGAAATAGGTCAAGACAGTCAATCTAGAAAAACTCACCCAGACGAGCTGCGTAAAAGGAACAGGAACAAAGTGGAGGCGAGCGCGCGCCACGGAGCAGGTATCCAAGCGAAGGCTTCTAGGAATTTCCTGGAGATTAGCACAGTGAAACAGAAGCAACGGGGAAAAACATCCAGCGACAAATCAAGACGAACCAACAACTTAGGGTGGGGAAAACGGGGTATAAATAATGAGGGATCGATTGATTGAAAGGCAGTGACAGCTGGGGAATGTGATTGAAAAGCGTGGGGAAGTGAGGGAACCAATCAGCGACGTCTCAGATGACGTCAGCGGGGAGAAACGTGTGAACGAGGGAATTGAAATACTTGACAGAAAAAATGAATGAAAACAAAGCGAGGGTGGTTAAAGGAACAGAACGAGTGAGAAGGCAAGGACAGAAACCTCACAACTATGGAAAACATTGAATGAACCATTTGACATTGCAACTCATTTCAACAATTACTTTGTTTCCAAGGTAAACACAATTATAAATCAAATGTTGCCAATGAGTGGTAAGCTGTCAGACTCTGTAATTAAAAAACATATAATGTATGACAAGAAATGCCGATTTAAATTTAAATGCACAAGTCCAAATGATATTGAAAAGCTCCTCCTATCACTTAAACCAGATAAACCTTGCGGTGTTGATAATCTGAATGGAACACTGCTACAAATCTCTGCAAAATGTGTGGCTAAGCCACTATCACATATATTTAATTTATGTTTTGAATCGAGGGTCTTTCCTCAGCCTTGGAAAACGAGTGAAAAACCAGTAATAGGTAAGTTATTGGAAGGAATTGTGTTCAAGCAGATTCAAAAGTATTTCAACGAAAACAAAATTAATTCTGATTTCCAGCATGCATACAAAGTAGGATACTCTACAGGAACTGCTTTAACATCTCTTACAGATAGCTGGCTACAACTGATCGATAGGAAGTTAGTTGTGGGTACAGTGCTCTTGAATTTCAGTGCAGCTTTCGACATCATAGATCATGGCCTATTATTATTGAAATTACACACATATGGGCTTGCAGACACTGCCATGGAATGGATGAGAAGCTACTTGTCTAATAGACAACAATGTGTTGTATTTAATGGTTCCATGTCAAATATGGTAACACTCCAGTGTGTTATTCCCCAAGGAAGTTGTAAAGGAACCCCTCCTTTACTCTATATTTGTAAATAATAATAATAATCTTCATTTATATAGCAATGTATAGAGCCATAACATACTGGAATAGGATCCCATTACCTATTATACGGACGGAAAACAAGGACAATCACAACAAGTTCTTTTCTTAAAGTGCGTTTGTGTATGTGCGAGTGCAGAATGTTATCGCCCTATTTCCAGATTGTCTGTAATGGCCAAAGTCTTTGAATCTCTTGTAAACAAACTGAAAAAGTTTCTAGCTGACCATAATATTCTTAACGAGTTTCAGTCAGGCTTCAGATCCATAGTACTTCAGTGACTATGCTAGTCTCAAATGACATAATTGAAGCACTAGACAAGAAAAAACTGTGCAGCATTGTTTGTTGATCCGTCTAAAGCGTTTGACTCTGTGGATCACGCATTATTGCTGATGTGATTATGCTTCTTGCCACTGCACAAATGGCCTTCTGTATTTGTATTTGATTTGTATGTTTTTTGTTTAATGCCCTTGTTTTTATGTTGAAACTTGTTGTGTGCCGTGTTGGTCAGGACTCCCTGGAAGAAGATATATTGTATCTCAATGGGACATTCCTGGATAAATAAAGGATATAAAAAAAAAAATAGAAAAGAAAATAGCTGACACTTTTATCCAAAGCGACTTACAAGTTCTGTTCGACAACTTGTAACTTCTCAGTTACAGTGGGTGACAATATTGTCACAAGGAAAGATGAAATTACCTACCTGGGTTCCATCCTAGAGGCTAATCTCTCCTGTGACAAAATGGCATCCAATGTAATAAAAAAAGTCAACCAACGAACTCGATTCTTGTACCGGATCTCCTCTCTGGTAAACAAGAATACCCTGAAGACTCTGGCAGGAGCACTCATTCAGGGGTACTACGACTATGCTTGCACCTCATGGTACCAAAGCACCTCAAAGGCGCTAAAAACAAAATTACAAACATCTCAAAACAAACTGGTCAGACTACTGCTTGACCTTACTCCTAGAACCCACCTCACCCCTGCCCACTTTGACAACCTAGGATGGCTTAGAGTAGATGACAGAGTACAGCAACTCGCAATGGGCCTGGTCTACAAGATACACTACACGACCAAGGTACCCATGTACATGTCAAAATACTTCCCAAAGGTCAGTGAGGCTGCAGGTAGCGGTGCAGCGGAGGCAGGCTGGGCTGGTGCAGAGGAGGAAGAGAAGAGGAGAAGATCTTTGATCCTCCTTGCTTCCTCAGCGGGGTCCTGCCGTAGATGTCCAGATGGACCCTTCCTGAAAGAGACATCCTTCCTTCCAGGGAACTTCTTCATTATTGCCTGTACAAAGCAAAACATCATGCATATTATAATTAAAATCACGTCACGTCTCAGTCCAGCGAAGAGACCAGAGAAAGACTTTCGTCTTGTTTACATCAGGGTCCCCCATTTTCTCAATTCATCATAACATGACATACATGACATACAGATACAGTACTGCTACATCTATACATTTATGACATACCAGATTTACAAATACAGTACTGTTTGTGATACAAAAAGAGTCTAAAAAAGAGAGTATATGATAACGTTAGCACACTGGCTCATTGATTTAACTCTACTGTAGCAAGCCAAGTTACTATGGGGGACCCTGATGTAAACAAGACGAAAGTCTTTCTCTGGTCTGCATCCCCTTAACAATTGTGTATATTGAGCTGTACTGTATTGTACCCATTCTGCAATCTGTTAAATAAAGTTTTCATTCATTCGTTCATTCACTTACCGATCTTTGTGCAGCTTAGTTCAAGTGTCGAACGAAGTTGGACGTTTTGCATACTGCGATTCGTTTTTTGTTTATCACCGCATAGTTTTTATAACGAAACGCAACAATCTGGGTAGCATTTTACATTTCGCCGTGAACTCAGCTGTAACATTATTACTGACTGTGGATCGCTCGTGCTATCGCGCAACGTGATTGGTTGTTTCAAAACAAAGTGGGTCTGGGAAATGAAGTGTGGATTCGCGCAAAATGAATTAATATATATACATTTAATAACGTTAATTTTTAATCGTTGGGCATGGGGGGAGGTATCAAGTCTTTTCAAGTCAAGTGAAGTTGCGTAGCAACAACAGACAATAAGTTGACTCAGAATAACTCATGTACAAATGCCGATATGCCCTACTTTGTTTACTTGTTTATTGCACAATGTCGCTCTATTGGTTGGATTCTTATTATATATTATTACTATTGTATTATGCACATCGTTGCGGGCAATTTAATTTTATAAATAATAAAAAAATATATAAATATTAGATAGGCTGGGAATCAAACCCCGGGCGTCGGCTTGAAAGGAATGGGGATAAACCACTAGACCACGGTACTAGACAAAATATATCATTATAAATAGAGCCCACCTAGCACCTCCACTGCTAATTCGACAGGTCTTAACGGTTTCATTATTTTATTCAGCAACATTGCGTACACAAACTTATTGTTACCAAGAAGCATTACACTAACGCTTTCTTTTGATGAAATGAATGGACAAGAGAGCCGTACGTCGGCCATCTAATGAAGTTAGATTTGACACGTTTTAATATTATACACTTTGACTGCTGAATTGACACGTTTAACTTATTCATTCTTTAATTCAGCAACATTCATTCATGCAGTCTGTAGACATACTGTAGGACGTTGTAGCATCCTATGAATGAAGTCACCAGCTGTAATGGAATTGAATGGAACTCGAGCTTAGTCCAGCGCGGAGCTCCTCCAATGAATGAACAAAAGCCGGCGCGTCGGGCAGTTGTCACCAGCTGTATGAGAGCGCCCCCGCTGGTCATTGTTAACATTAACCATGCCAAGCGACGTCATAACAGCAGGCAAACAGCTGTTCCTGGACTTTTCCCAGCTGTATCTGTATATATATATATATATATATATATATATATATATATATATATATATATATATATATATACAAGATAAGATAAGATAAGATAAGATATTCCTTTATTAATCCCCTTGGGGAAATTCATGACACACACATACAGCTCAACGTCTCATTAATAATAACAACACATCACAATCATTCAATTTTTACAGTAACAATGGCACAGCATAAATTCAACAGACATGTACATTTGTTGACACATGTCATCTACAGGAGGCCTGAGACGCTGTATGCGCGATAGTCGGCAGCATCAACACCGAGTAGTAAACAAGACATCGTCGCGCCAGGTGGCGGGAGGGAGGGATGAAGGGAGGGGAGGGATGGGGGAGACTGGGGGACAGGAATTTGGTAATGAAACAGTCTAAGGGCCCCCACCAACGCGCGTCAGAGGCAGCCGTCCTAGATAAGGCGTAGGCGCCAGATATACTCGCGAAGGGAGGGGTCGGTAGAGAATGGGGGTGGAGGAATCGCTCCCCCGCGCCGACCTCGGCCTTGGTTGGTTTCACAGCAGAATGGGATAAGGGGGGGGGGGGGGGGGTGATACATGCAGCTTAAGGCAAATTGCTGCATATGGTCAGATATTGGGTCAATTTAGTTTAATCATCATCACCATCATCATACCCCCTATTAGCACGGTACGATGGCATCTTTATTTTCACGTCTCTAATTTCCGACGTGATGTCCAGAATGGCCTGAGACGCGACAGTTCCTCTGCGTGGTTAGAAGCAAGTCTCTCAAGAATTGTCTTCAAGCACGATTGTTCATCTACATGGTAGATTTCGCCCCGTTCCAACATGGTCTTGGAGCTCAGTTGTTCATCACCCCGCAGGGTATTAAGGTCAGCGATCCTTTTATACAGTTCCATTTGGTTGTCTTTGATCCCGGCCATATCCCTGGCCATGGGAATCAACTTCTTCCGAATTAGATTCAGACATATATATATATCTCTGAGCACCTGAAGACTGTGCTATTAAACCAGGAAGTGCAGCACTGTTGATAAGGCTGTAGCCTCCACTACTGTAGTGCCCTGCGCTGCAACACAACTAACACAAGAGTGAACAAAAAACGCTCATGGACCCGCGGTCTGTCGTTGACTGCTCGCTTGTGTTGTTCGTTGGATTAGTTTTGGATTATTTGGGCTCGCCAAACAAACGATCAAAATGTACACCACGGTCTGTCATTGACTGAGTCGCTTGTGTTGTCGCTGTGTGTCAGACACTGGATTCTTTCGAACACCCACCCACCTCTACCTCTGATTGGCTTACCATGACATTTTACTCAACCTCAGCCAATCGCGCACTGCCCACTAACCAAGGAAAAAAAGTATTGCTTCCCGGCGCAGAGTTCTGTCTGATGAAAAAAACAGCTTCAATCATAGTAACGTGCTGCATTCGTTGGCAGTAACGGTAACAGCGTTATTAAGATCCGTTAGATTACTCTTTACTGAAAAAACTAACGCTGTTAGTAACACCGTTATTTATAACACCGTTATTCCCATCACTGGATGTCACAGTATGATGTCATAATCAAACATTCTAGAACATTTGTGAAGTCACAGTATGATGTCATAATAGAACATTCTAGAACATTTGTGATGTCACAGTATGATGTCATAATCAAACATTCTAGAACATTTGTGATGTCATAATCAAACATTCTAGAACATTTGTGATGTCACAGTATGATGTCATAATAGAACATTCTAGAACATTTGTGATGTCACAGTATCATGTCATAATAGACCATTCTAGAACATTTGTGTACAGTATATTATCTCAAACCCTGCCCTCTTTTCGTGATCCTCCAATCACAACTGTCGCTGTCCGAGGCAAGCACAGTTGTGATTGGAGGATCAAGAAAAGAGGGCAGGGTTTGAGATAGGTCTATTCTCTCAGAAGATCGCAGATCTCACAAGACAAGTGAAGATCTCACTTGTTGTTTCCGGCTACTTGTCTGTAAGTTTGAATATATTCTGTAGATACCATTTTAAAATCACCACATGGAAAAGGAAACAATGTCCTGTACAATCCTTAATGAGCTGCGTCTGGAGGCAAGGTTCTGTGATGTGGTTATTAAAGTCAACAGCACTGAGTTGAATGCCCACAAGGCCCTCCTGTGTGAATGCAGTGACTATTTCAGGTAAGTTTAGCTTGGTTCAGGTTAGCTTGGTTCAGCTTAGTTTGGTTCAGGTTAGCTTGGTTAGTAAACAGATACCATACTGTAATTTTAGTTTTTCAGATACTATACTGTACATCTACTGTAAAAAGGTACTATACTGTACTTGTAACTGAGGGGTACAATTCCCTGACTGTATTGATAAGTATGGTATCATTAAACCACTACCGTCTTATGTACTTTAATTACTGGCCATACAGTACATGATATATATATATGATGAACACTTCCCACAATGAATCGGTTCCACACAAAGTTGTAATTAAGTATTTATTGCAGCAAAAGGTACATAATATACTTCTCTATTTTACTTTGGATGTGCTTATAAGGCAAAGGAATGTGCGTAGGCAAATCAATAATGAATGTCCATTCTCTGGTTACGCAGGAGGTAATTATACAACCTGAATCTTAGGGAATTATATCTATGGTGCACTAGTAATATATAGCGGGAGATACTGGAAGGGTCCCCCCGGTTGTAAGCCAGCAGGGGTAGAGGATCTGTCGGTAGTAAAGTCTGGGTCAACGATGATAAGGAGACTCCGAGTACGGGAGACGGTGCAATAAGATCTTGATCCACAGACGAATACAGCTGTTCTCCGTAGCCTGTAGATCCACAGGGAAGAAAGCTAGCCTGCCTCAGGCTCTCTGAGGCGCAGACTCGACGTGGCTCCTCACAGGGTAAATCCCACACACGTGTAGGCGTCGGCGATTCTCCGCTCCATTAATCACAGGACCAAAAGCAAATATAATCCAGCCGCAAAGGGCTATGTAGTCGTCGGGTAGATTAATCCAGTGTACATGTCCACACGGTTCTCGTCTAGGGCTCCTCGGGTGAAAGCGCCATGAAGCAGCCCAGCCTGGATAAGCACTCTAGCTGATACGAGGAAACGTTGGTGATGCTGGTTACTGTAGAACTTTAGCCGCACGATACACTATACACAAATAGACTATTACTGACTTAATAGAAATATGTCGCACTCGACGGTATAGCGCCAAACTCTGACAATTCAGTTATTAATTCGCACGCGGTCTCAATGCTCTATTTGGGGCCAAACAGGCCATACTTCACCGCACGGAGTATCGTGGGTGAGGCTTCAACTTATTGGGTAACAAACTTCTGTATTCACCTGCGCCATATTTATATGCACGGCGAACAATCTAGTGCCAACCTCATTTCTGTCTCGTATTCTTGGGCAAGGCCGGGCATGTACAGACATGTCTTGACGGTGGCTTTGAACCTGACTCTGGAGGCATGGCCTTGGCGCCTGTGGACCGCTGTCCAATAGGAGAATGAAATATTATGGTCTGTACTAGGCTAAAGGGATATTCCGTGTATATGTACAAGGAATATACAAGGGATATCAAACGATATGCAAATATTATGCAATATATATCAATCAATAAATATATATATTCGGTTTAATCTGATCCTTTGTAACAGCCGCCTCCTAATTAGTCCCACCTAATTAGCTAAACAGAGACAGATTAACCGCACTGTGTAATCATGACGACTGTTCCTTCTGTCAAATTGTCTCTCTCTTTCACCCATTTCTGGCGGGTCTGTAGAGACGGTAGATAGTGGAGTGGGAAGCTGTTCCAAAACTTGTCAGCCAATACTTGACTGTACCTCCACATTCTTCGGCCGTTCGCTTCTTCAGGCCTGTACATTGTCTGTGGTAGCGCGGGGTCCAGCCGCCCCATCAAGAGTGTGTTGGGGGTGACTGGGTCGACATCTGCTACATCACTTGAGACGTAACCGAGGGGCTTTGAGTTCAATACTCCCTCGATCTCCGTGAGGACTGTCATTAAGACTTCTTCCGCCACGGTCTGGGCCCCAAGCACGGCGTACAGGGCTGTCTTTATTGAACGTACTTCTCGTTCCCAAGTTCCACCGAAGTGAGGTGCATTCGGGGGATTAAACTGGAAGTCAATCTGGGATGGAGCGAGGTGGGTCTTAAGTTCTGGGCCCATAGCTTGGAAGCTCTCTCTCAGCTCTCTTTCTCCGCCTTTGAAGTTTGTCCCGTGATCAGACAATAGTATAGACAGTTTGCCTTTCCGCGATGTGAATCTTCGGAAGGCCATAAGGAATGAGTCTGTGCTCATGGTTGGAAGGAGTTCTATATGCATCGCTCGGGTGGTCATGCATTTGAATACAATACCCCACCGCTTCTCGGTTCCTCTTCCTTTCTTTACATACAGCGGGCCGAAACAGTCCATACCGGTGGAGTGAAAAGGCTTGTCGCCGAGTCGGAGGCGACAGGGAGGTAGGTCAGCCATCCGGGGTATACTGGGCTGCGCTCGCCATTTACGACAGTCTAGACAGGTTCGCTGGAAGCGCCGCACTGCTTCTCTCCCTTGCAGTATCCAATAACGACGTCTGATCTCCGCGAAGACTCTCTCTGCCCCGGCGTGATGCACATCCTCGTCGTATTTCTTTATGATCAGCTCTGTGACCTTGTGTCGGCTGTTTAAGACTATCGGGTACTTGACGTCATCCGGTAAGTCTGGAGCTCTCCGCAGACGACCACCCACTCTGATGAGACCATGGGCGTCGCTCTCGGGGGCTAGGTGGAGCAGTCTGCTGTCTGATGGGACGGGCTTTGCTCCCTGTAGACAGTCTAGCTCATCGGGAAACGAGTCTCTCTGGGCTCGTTGTAGTAGAAGAAGTTCTGCTTCTTCGTAGTCAGCTGCTGTAATGTCAGTAGTGAGCTGAACCTCTGGGTGGTGCCACAGGAATGTCTTTAGCTGCGCACTCTCTAGGGTGAGGCAATCGTCTATGTCGGGGTCTGTGGAGACGAGTGTGTTCAATCCACAGAACATAGATTTCTTGTTTTCGGCCTCCTCTTTACTCGCTTCCCGTGGGGTGGGTGTAGGCCACTCTTCTTCTGGGAGCTTGAGGAACTCTGGCCCGTCACTGTATAGGTTGTGACGGGTGAGGTCATCCAGGGACATTCCCCGGGTGATGACGTCAGCTGGGTGGTGTTTTGTGTCCACATACCTCCAGCTTGCTACTTCTGTTAAATCTTGAATCTCTGTGACTCTGACTCCCACGAAGACCTTGTATCTGCACGAATCAGACCGGATCCATGTGAGTACTGTCGTGGAGTCTGACCACAAGATTGTTCTTTGCACCGGAATGGTGAGTTCACGTTGGATTAACGTGGCGAGTTGCGCTCCTGCTAGGGCTGCACAGAGCTCTAGACGCGGGATAGACTGTTGCTTGCGTGGGGCTATTCTTGGGCGAGCCAGGATGAAAGCAGTATGTATTTCTCCTCCCTCCTCTCGGGCACGCAAGTAGGCCACCGAACCGTAGGCTACTTCGGAGGCGTCGCTGAAGACGTGCAGGTCCATCTGGCACGTCTCCGGCCTCACTGTGGGTGGGAAGTAGCTGCGGCGTATGTTGACACCTGGGAGTGAGCTGAGTTCCGTTTCCCACTCTCTCCATGTGGACGCAAGGTGCTCGGGTATGGGGTCGTCCCAGCCCTGGTCCTTGTCCCATAACGCTCTTACAATCATCTTTGCCCTGGTGGTGTAAGGTAGAATACATCCCAACGGGTCATATTGTCTGGCGAGTGTTCTGTATACACTCCGTCTGGTGGTCGGTAGTGCAGTCGACCTTCCCTGCTCCTTGGTCAGGGGTGTGTGTTTATAATGGAGCGAGTCTGTTTTGAAGCGCCAGACCAGTCCTAATGTCATTTCTTGAGCTTCTCCTGGGATGGTCGCCATCCAGGTCTCGCTGCTTGCTGCCTTGTCCTCGGGGGAGAGGCTGCGCAATACTTGCGGGTCGCTGCTGGCCCACTGCCTGAGATCAAAGCCGCCTTTGATCAGGGAGGCGCGGAGCTTGAGTAGAAGGGCCTCGGCTTCTTCTGGCGTCGAGACGCTTTGCAGACAGTTGTCCACGTAGAAACTATTTCCTACACTTTGTCGGACCTCTTCATCAGCTGCTGGGTCCTCTGCGACGTGCTTTTGCAGTGCAAACGTAGCACAGCATGGGCTGCATGTGGTTCCGAAAGGGAGGACTTCCCATTGATAGATGGCTGGTTGCTCATCCCCGATCCTCTCTCTCCATAGGAACCGCAGCAGGGGCTTGTCCTCCTCCACTAGTCTCACCTGCAGGAACATCCCTTTGATGTCGCCGCTGATGGCCACCTTGTCTTGGCGGAAACGTAGTAACACGCCTAGTAGAGAGGGGCCGAGTGTTGGGCCGGGCAAGAGCTCTTTATTCAGATTTTGTGATCCGATCTGGTAGCTGCAGTTGAACACAATACGATCCTTGCCGTTGTGGTGGACTTTGTGGTGCGGCACGTACCATGATTCGGTCGTCTGATCGGCCTCTTTAATGTCAATTTTCTTTATGTGTCCCGCTGTGATTAGCTTGTTAATCTCAGCGCGGTACACAGTCTCTTGAGCGGGGTCTCTGGCTAGGCGCCGCTCTGTGTTCAATAGATACCGCTCCGTCGCTTCTTTTGGGGCGTGGAAGGTCCACTCCTGAGGCGAGAGGCATACCCTCTCGCCTCAGGAGTGGAGTTGCGTATCTCATCACTCCGTTGACTTTGACTCTCTTTGTCCCCTGCTCGAGGAGGGCTATAGCGTAAATGTCTTCCTTGGAACAAATGTCTTTCTTTTCGTTCTTAAAGGGCATTGTCTCTAGTGTCCATAGCCTCTCGACATGCTGTAGGAGGGTGGTGTCTTCTTCTGTCACTCTGGAGTGGAGGCAGTTAGTGGCTGCTGTTCGGTTAAGAGACTTAGCGAGGGGGCCTTGTAATGTCCATCCTAGGCGGGTCTCGACTGCTGCAGGACAGCCTCTGGGCCCTGTGTGGACCCGGTCTATCGGGACGATGAGGTCTGCATGGTCGGAGCCTATCAGCAGGGTCGGGGTGGCACCGTCTATGAGCGGTATAGGTAGTTGACGCAGGTGCACATATTTATCCATCAGCTTGGCGATGGGGTAGGTGTACTGCGACAGGCCTATTTCTTGGCTGGTGAAAGCGTTAGTAATCCTATACCGTCTCTCTGGCTGCCCGCTTGCTACGATAGTGAAGGAGAAGGGTATTCTCTGACCCGTCGTCAAGGACGGCGTAAGTGTCCATGACCTTATCTTGGTAACTCAATGTTACGCGGACCACCTTTAAGAGCACCCGGGCGCCCCCGCTGCTGGCGGGGTCAATGTACATAACACTTGCCTTTGTGCTGCTTGAGGGTGCAGGCTTTCTTCTGTTACTGTCATGTAGGACATCTAGGTGGGCTCCGTCACACCGACTACACCTCTTCTTTAAGCGGCAATCGGCTGCCATGTGACTGCGCGCACATCGGTAACAGCGTCGGTTGGACTTTATCCATTGACTCAACTCGTCGGCGGTCATCTTCGTGAACGTGTCACATTGTGACAACCAGTGTTCCTTTTTGCAGTACGGGCACACCATCTTCCACTTCTCTTTCATCGAGGGGGTACTGTGGTTCTTGCTGCTCGGTACTGATTCTGATTGGTGCATGACGGTCACCAATCTGCGGCCATCGTTTGCTCTCCTAGGTCCCTCTCTGGAGCTTGGTGTGCTCCGCATGAACGTATCCAACCGTAGGCTGTTGACTTCTCTCGCCAGGAAGTCGGCTAGGTCTAGGAGGGATGGCTCGGGACCGTTAGGATCACGGTGGTCTCTTTGCCGCCTGAAGCGCTCTTGTCGGGCGGGCGGAAGCTTCTCTAAAATCCTCTCGACATTAGAGTTCGCGTACAGTTCGTGCATACCCTTTTCTCTTTGCGCCCCCAGCATCCCTACCAGGGATTGTACCTTGATAGAGAGGTCATCTAGTGAGCGATTGTCTGTGGCTGGTGGTAGGCGGTCAATATGCCTTATCTCTTGTATTACGTAGTCCCATATGCGTCCATATCTTTGGTCGAGTGCTGCTAGAGCCACTGTGTATGGGGTAGTAGAGGTGGCATAGGCCAGCGCTATATTGTGCGCTCGGGGCACCTTGAGGTGCTTCAGTAGGATAGCATATTTGTACGGTTCATCAGCTACATCGGACATCATTGTCTCTAAGCACATTCGTAGCTCCGTGTACTGTGCTCTGTTCTCGTGGGTGAAGTCCGGAAACGTCGGTGTGCCAATGTATGATGCCATGGATGGCTGGCACATCGGTGAGCGTTGGAAGAGAGGCCTCCTAGGCGAGTCTCCTCTTACGCCTCTTGGTGGGCTGGTACCTGCTGGGTACCATGGCCCGCGTATCCAGGTGCTGTTCCTCGGGGCTGGTCGTGCGTCAAGCTCACCCGTGAATTGAGTCGGGGGTCTGTAGCGCAGAGCCGCGGGGTTAGAGCCTGGGCTGTACTGGACCTCCTGGTCCTGTGGAGTACTGTGCTGCTGTCGGGCTTGACTCTCCTCCTCTCCCTCTTCTTCTTCCTCTGGCAGGTCCTCTAGATCCTGTAGTCGTCTATTTAGCCTCTCCGCGGTGTAGACCGTTTCTTCCTTGTAGCTGGGTCTCACTTGGACCGGTCGGGGAAGGGGTTCGGAGGGGGGTATAGGCTCTCTCTGGTGGTCGGGCTCAGGGTCGCTTGATCGGGTAGGGGAGGGTGCCCTTGACCCTTGTCTTGACGAGGCCCTGGAACCCCGTGCGGAGGGAGGGGGTGTTGCCCTGGTGATCAGCTGCTCCATTATCTGCGCTTGTAATCGGTCGCGCTCGGCTTCGCGCTTGGTGAGAGCGACGTCGCGCTCTGCTTCTCTTTGGGCACCGGCAGCAGCGCGCTGGGCTTCGGCGGCTGCGCGCTGAGCTTCGGCCCGGTCCCTTACCATATTCTCTTCCGTCTGAAGGCGTCTAATCTCTAGACGTATACGATCTTCGTCGCTCCGTTGCTGCGCTTGAAGGCGTTCTCTTTCCATGGAAGAATGTTCGCGCTCACTAAGCGTCTGTGCTTGGAGTCGATCGCGCTCTGCTAGGCTGGCGAGGAATGCCTGTGCCAGCATCTTGTCCGCCTCGCTGGGGGAAGACGCTGGTTGAGGTGATCCGCTCCTGGCAGTACTCGTTGGAGATCTGTTCTCCTGTGGCGAGTCCTGGAGATCCATCTCCGGGGTGCTCGCCTCTTCTTGTAGCGGGTCGAGTTCCATCCCTGGAGGGCTGTCTTTATCCTGGATCTCTCCGGGGACTACTTCTTCGGTCTTGGCGGGGGGTAAAGTCATGTCGGGTCCCTCCTGGTCCCTACCGTGAGCTTGGTCAGTTACGTTAGAACCCACTAGGGCCTCTATTGGCGGGGTAGCCTGGTCGATAGGGTCGGACATAATTTTACTATCTACTTTTTCCGCGTTTACCGTCTGTAGAAAGCTAGGTAGTATATTGGCAACGTAATCCTCTAAGTACTGAGGTGTCTGCCGTCTACGCTGCGGGCGATCTACTTTAGGAGAACCGTTTTGTGGAGTGTTCATCATTGGTCATGTCAATATTAATACCACTATATTAATATTACACTAGTTACCCTCCGGCTCGAAGGACCAATTGTAACTGAGGGGTACAATTCCCTGACTGTATTGATAAGTGTGCAGCTTTACTCCCGCTGCTGGGGTGAAGGTATGGACAGGATGCCACTCAGTTGTAAAACGGTTTTAATTCTTTTCTCCAACAGGTTACAAACCTTGAAACAAAACACACATTCAATCAATAACTACCACAATACTACTATCATTCTTAAAACAAATCGCTTACACACATTCACTCACCAGTCCTCACTCGTTTCCCTTCGCTGCTGTCAAATTCCCCGTAACTTCTTGTTTACTGTTTCACTGACACCACGTGACGTATCTCGACCAATTACAGCCCACTCCTCGCTACGTCCCTGGATCACATGTGAATGAATACACCTCCATTCACAACTTTAACCAAGCATACAGTGCCTCCATACATCCGAAATGACAATATAATTATAACCATAGCTCAACTACCACTAATCAACATTCACATAAACGCACAGCATAAAAAACAACACAAAAAAAACATTACTTATTTACAAACACAGACTAAAGTGCACCTAACCTCCACCACCACAATAGAAAGCTGCACACCTCCCACTTGGTATCCTGGTATTTAGACCCAAGGAGACCACAACAGATAAACACTCTCCCTTGGTGGTGGACACAAGTCTGTTCAGAGTTGACTCAGGGAATGCTACTCCCTTTTTAGCTGCCAAACAAAGTTCTCGGAAGCGGCCCCAAGCTCCCATGCTTCGAGGACAGACCCTCTTTTTGAAGATGAAGAAATGCCCCTTCAAGGACAAAAATGTCACATATTTATTTTGTTACAGCTTGAGTTTGAGATGTAATGTCTTCCATTTATTCTGTGAAACTGAAATCTCAGTTCCATTGCTAACAGGCTGTTGTAGTTTCCAGCTGCTCAGAGAGCTTCTGTGCTCATATTCCATTCTTCCCAACTGTGCTATTAGACCATTGTTCTCTTCAGCATGTTTCAGCCTTTCAATTGAGGCAGAATCCATGACATGGGCAATGGCTGCATCATTCTCCTTCAGCTGTTGACCGAGTCCAGCAAGTAATTCCTTTCTTTGACTTATTTGAACGTTGATGCAGTTGATTTGCTCATCTTTGGCTTGCAATTCATTGTGTAGACAATGATGTTTGTTAACTACCTCTCTCACTTTATCTGACTCTTTATGGAACTGTACGTGGAGATGCTCCACTTTCCCCTGCAGGGCAGAGGCCCCTTCACACTCATCATGGTGGATCTTCTCTCTCTCCTCAAGACTGTACTCAGTCATTTGCAACTGTGCTGATACTTTATCCAATTCACTTTTTAAAGAATTAATCTCAGACTGATGGCTTCCTTGTGACCGTTTCATCATAGTATGTAAAGAGGCATTTTCTTCCTCTAATGCAACACATTTCTCAGCCATGGTTAGCGACGAAATTGACAAATCTTTATCAGCACACTCTTTGCTTGCATCAAGTGCTTGGCCTCCCACTCTGCTCTCTCTATGGCTCCACCTCGGATTCGCCACTTGTTCACCGCTCGGCGGACCCAGCTGATGGCCCCCCCACAGAGCTTGGCCAAGCTGCTGAACCTTACACACAGCCTCTCTGGCATTGGGCAACACCAGGGTTTCGAGCGCCAGACTCGAAACCTCACCAGATTGCTTGAGCTGACTTCTTTCACGCCTCCCACTTTGACCGGACTGAACCCATGGCTTGAGAGAGAAGCCTCCAGCGGGGAGGATCTCTTCCACTCCTCTCGTGACCTTGTCCAGTTTCTGAGCCCTTTTTCTTTTGGTGTTTACCAGCTCGCAGGAGATCTCCTCCACCGTGATCGCTTTTGCTCTCATAGAGTGTGCAAAATGAGTCTTAGAGTTGTGGATTGACATCTCCATCTCCTCAAACAGATCAGGGTGCGTTCCCCCCACAGTCTTCCCTAGCGGGCCGTCCCACAGCACCAGATCTCCGACTCTCTTCATCCGCTGTGGAGCAAGCCGACCCTCCCGGTGGCTGATCAAGAGCTCGATCTTCTCTGGCCGGACCAGCTCCTCCGTTTTGACTTCTGGGAAGAATCTTTTAAGCTGCTTCGGGCTGACGACTCTGCCTGCTCGGGCAATTTCATCCAGGCCATAACAGACTATCTGGTGGGGACTCCATGTGTCCTCTGAAATACGCATCCTGACCTTGAGCAGGTACCTTTCTGTCTTGACTCTCACTTTCATCCCACCAACTCCATGCACAACCAACGTTATCTTCTCCCCTCTCAGTCTGAGTCTTTTGGCAGCTTGGTGGGTGTAACTGAGGGGTACAATTCCCTGACTGTATTAATCAAGTATGGTATCATTAAACCACTACCGTCTTATGTACATTATACTGGCCATACCGTACACGAGTATATAAATATAATGAACACTTCCCACAATGAACCGGTTCCAATCAAAGTTGTCTTTAAGTATTTATTGCAGCAAAAGGTACATAATACTTCTCGATATACTTTGAATGCACTTGTAAGGCAAAGGAATGTGCGTAGGCAAATCAACAATGAATGTCCATTCTCTGGTTACGCAGGAGGTAGTTATACAACCTGAATCTTAGGGAATTATATCTATGGTACACTAGTAATATAGCGGGAGATACTGGAAGGGTCCCCCTGGTTGTAAGCCAGCAGGGGTAGAAGATCTGTCGGTAGTAGAGAGTCTGGTCAACGATGACTAAGGAGACTCCCGGTACAGGAGACGGTGCAATAGCCTCTTGATCCACAGACGAATACAGCTGTTCTCCGTAGACTGTAGCTCCACAGTGAAGAAAGCTAGCCGGCCTCAGGCTCTCTGAGGCGCCGACTCGACTTGGCTCCTCGCGGGGTAAATCCAACACGTGCAGGCGTCGGCGATTCTCCGCTCCATAAATCACAGGACCAAAGCAAATATATTCCAGCCGCAAAGGGCTATGTCGTCGTCGGGTAGATTAATCCAGTGTACATGTCCACACGGTTCTCGTCTAGGTCTCCTCGGGTGAAAGCGCAATGAAAGCAGCCCAGCCTGGATAAGAACTATAGCTAATACGAGGAAGCGTTGGGGATGCTGGTCACTGTAGAACTTTAACCGCACGATACACTATACACAAATAGACTATTATTGACTTAATAGAAATATGTCGCACTCGACGGTATAGCGCCAAACTCTGACAATTCAGTTATTAATTCGCACGCGGTCTCAATGCTCTATTCTGGGGCCAAACAGGCCATACTTCACCGCACGTTGTATCGTGGGTGAGGCTTCAACTTATTGGGTAACATACTTCTGTATTCACCTGCGCCGTATTTATATGCACGGTGAACAAACTAGTGCCAATCTCATTTCTGTCGCGTATCCCTGGGCAAGGCCGGGCATGTCCAGACATGTCTTGACGGTGACTTTGAACCTGACTCCGGAGGCTGGTCCCTGGCGCCTGTGGACCGCTGTCCAATAGGAGAATGAAATATTATGGTCTGGGCTAAAGGGGTATTCCGTGTATATGTACAAGGAATATACAAGGGATGTCAAACGATATACAAATACTATGCAATATATATCAATCAATAAATATATATATTCGGTTTAATCTGATCCTTTGTAACAGTGGGTTATGTAGTTGGTGTCGGACGCAAGGTCTACTAGGGTCCCAATAGTTTGCCCTCCGTTTGTCATGACCTCCATGATCATCATAAGCACAGGATGCTCCCTCAGGCCATTTTTTCCACGGAGACTACCACCCTTACTGCTTGTGCTCATTGACACTGTTGTTTGGTTGGTGAATGCCCTTAAAATCTGGTCCGCTGCTTCGGGGGAGACGTTAGCAAGTGCCTTCTGTTGCTCTTCTGAGAGTGTTCCTGTGTTTACGCCGCTTGTTTCCACCCTTTGCCTTCCCATTCTCCTCTCCTCTCCTTTTTGCCCTCCTTCTGCAGAGCACATGAGGTAGTGGTGGTCGGAGGTCTCTCCCTTTTGGCAGCACTTCCTGCAAAGGAACCTGTCGCTGCATTCTCCATCCCTCTGATGGGATGTCAAACATCTCTGGCAGGCTTCATTCCTTTCGACGACGTCTCTCTTCTCAGCCAGACTGAGCGCTTTGAACCTTTTGCAGAAGAACATTTTGCCTCCGTGCTCCTCATCTCCACACACTCTGCATTCTTCTCCAGTCGCAACCATTCCTGTTGCTCGTGTGAACGTCTTCCACTCTGGCTTGCTTGGCTTCTCAAACACTTCTGAGGGTCTTAGCTGCACCAACGCCTCAAGGACTACTTCTTCATTTTTTAAGAATTTTAGGAGAGCGTCAAAGTGGCCTTCAGGGGTGACATTGTTCACAGGTGCAGCTTTAAAGGTGAGCCAGCTCCTCAGCTCACATTCAGGCAGTTTGCTTTCAATAGCTTTGATAACAAGTGGATTCTTTATAGCTCCAATATTTCCTAAGTCTGTCAGGTCAGTAAGGGCCTTCTCAACAGCTTGGATGAGCTCTATTGTTTTTCTCGGCTGGTTACCTTTTGCCACCGGCAACTTCTCCAACTCTTCAATTATCTGAATGGCGATGGTGGTCTTATTCCCGAACCGGTTTTCAAGGACCCTAAACATATCATGAGCTGTGTCGTAGCTTGAGAGCCTAACGCCATTGATGATTCTCTCCTCCACACTGTCTAGGAGCTGGAATTTCTTTACTTCGGCTGACCCAGATGGATCTCCCTGTCGCTGGAGGTTTTCCCAGTCTCTTCGCCAACGGTGAAAGTCTCTCATGCAACCATTGAACTTTGGTAGCTGTATTGGGTGAAGGCAAACTCTCTGTATGGCTGCTGCTTGTGAGCCTCCCGCTTCCAGGCTTGCTATGCTAGCGCTGTGTGCTACCTCCCATGCTTTCCACTGCGCCTTAGCCAGCTCGGCACGCTCTTCTGCGGCGGCCTCTGCCATTACCAACTGGATCTCAGCTGCCTTTTCTCTGGCATCTGCGGCCCTCTCCTCAGACCCAGCGCTAACTTCGGCTGCCTTTAGCCTGGTCTCTGCGGCTCTTCTTTCAGCCTCAGCGGCTCCTTTTTCAGCTTCTGCAATGTCGGAGGCGGCCTTTAGCCTGATTTCAATGGCTCTATCAGCCTGCTCTTTCTGGACCCTGCCGAATTCAACCACCCACCTTCGCCAGAGGTCAATTCTCTTGTCCTCCAGTACTTGCAGCTTTTTTCTAACCTCGCACGCAGCGCCTTCAGGGATCCACCCTTCCCAGACAGCTAGCAGACTTTCTGCCTTGGTGATGAGAGATTCCAAGAGTGTGACTTGTTCTTTACCATTTTCGTAGGTGATTGTTTCCAGGTTAACTTCTCCCGCACCTTCATAGCTTCTTTCTGCCCGTCCAATGGCTGCTTTTAGCTCGGTCTCTGCATATTTTGACCAAAGGTTGGAATGGATTGCCTGCTTCACCTCTTTTAATGTTGTATCACACTCTATGGTTACCCTCTCCAAGTCTGCTTTGGCTTTATCATCCACAGCCTCCATGTCGCCTGCTTCATCAATCAGACAGGCCTCACACACATAATTAGCTGCATGAAGCCTTTCTGCGTCCTCAGAAAGGGATTTCCACTCACTTTTCAATTCCTCTCGCAGCATAGTTGGCACCATTCGCAAAATGCTGTTGGCCTTTCTTGTGAAAGCTGCCTTCACTTTGGCCCTCTCTTTCTTTAATTGATCCATTTTTATTTATTTTTATTTATTTATTATTTATTTGACCATAAAATAAATAATTGTAATAATAAATAACCTAATAAATAATAACCTAATTGAGCGTACCCGTAACTCCTTATCTACCTTGTGTCTTCCGCCCTCTCTAGCTGCCTAAACTAGCTCAGAAGCTACTTCCCTAACTATCCTAGCCTAACTAGTCTTCAGCGGCGTTACCAGGCTCACCAGAGGTCCCCCCAGGGATACCGCCCAAAAATGGAAAACAATACAAATAAACAAAGTGGAGTAGGTTTCACCTTCTCCCGCCGGCTTGCCACCCAGGTACACTCAAACTAAGCTAAAGGTCTTGAAATTAGAGGGCTACTAATCAGCATACACCTATATAATATGATTGGCACCATCGCAGGGCTAGTAAACAAACTATAGCTTTTATCCTCAACTGGATGGGGGACCCTGATGTAAACAAGACGAAAGTCCTCCCTGGTCTACATCCCCCCAGCAACCGTGCGCACTGAGCTGCACTGTATTGCACCCACTCTCCAATCTGTTAATAAAATGCTCAAACAAACAATCAACTGCCTTCATTGTTTGTCCACGTTAGCTTTGGTATGCTATTTGATAGCCAGTTTCAGTAGCTTGGCATTACTCCTGATCGCATTTGAAGTTGGCACTGACATCTGTCAAACCAAGTTTTCATTCATTCACTCATTCAGCTGCGTTAGCTTCCTTAGCTGTGTTAGATGCTTGTATCAGCATTTGAACCAGGTGAAAGTTCCTGCTCGCTGACCCGTATGGTCTGATGCGCGAGTTATTCCATTTACAACGACACAGGAGTACCTCATATCCCTCGGTTATTTTGTCCTTGTCTGACGGCGCGTTTCAGCCACTCTTCTGCCGCGCCCGTGGTTTGTAACTGTGCAGATTTACTCCCGCTGCTGGGGTGAAGGTATGGACAGGATGCCACTCAGTTGTAAAACGGTTTTAATTCTTTTCTCCAACAGGTTACAAACCTTGAAACAAAACACACATTCAATCAATAACTACCACAATACTACTATCATTCTTAAAACAAATCGCTTACACACATTCACTCACCAGTCCTCACTCGTTTCCCTTCGCTGCTGTCAAATTCCCCGCAACTTCTTGTTTACTGTTTCACTGACACCACGTGACGTATCTCGACCAATTACAGCCCACTCCTCGCTACGTCCCTGGATCACATGTGAATGAATACACCTCCATTCACAACTTTAACCAAGCATACAGTGCCTCCATACATCCGAAATGACAATATAATTATAACCATAGCTCAACTACCACTAATCAACATTCACATAAACGCACAGCATAAAAAACAACACAAAAAAAACATTACTTATTTACAAACACAGACTAAAGTGCACCTAACCTCCACCACCAAAAGCTGCACAATAAGTATGGTATCATTAAACCACTACCGTCTTATGTACTTTAATTACTGGCCATACAGTACATGATATATATATATATATGATGAACACTTCCCACAATGAATCGGTTCCACACAAAGTTGTAATTAAGTATTTATTGCAGCAAAAGGTACATAATATACTTCTCTATTTTACTTTGGATGCGCTTATAAGGCAAAGGAATGTGCGTAGGCAAATCAATAATGAATGTCCATTCTCTGGTTACGCAGGAGGTAATTATACAACCTGAATCTTAGGGAATTATATCTATGGTGCACTAGTAATATATAGCGGGAGATACTGGAAGGGTCCCCCCGGTTGTAAGCCAGCAGGGGTAGAGGATCTGTCGGTAGTAAAGTCTGGGTCAACGATGATAAAGAGACTCCGAGTACGGGAGACGGTGCAATAAGATCTTGATCCACAGACGAATACAGCTGTTCTCCGTAGCCTGTAGATCCACAGGGAAGAAAGCTAGCCTGCCTCAGGCTCTCTGAGGCGCAGACTCGACGTGGCTCCTCACAGGGTAAATCCCACACACGTGTAGGCGTCGGCGATTCTCCGCTCCATTAATCACAGGACCAAAAGCAAATATAATCCAGCCGCAAAGGGCTATGTAGTCGTCGGGTAGATTAATCCAGTGTACATGTCCACACGGTTCTCGTCTAGGGCTCCTCGGGTGAAAGCGCCATGAAGCAGCCCAGCCTGGATAAGCACTCTAGCTGATACGAGGAAGCGTTGGTGATGCTGGTCACTGTAGAACTTTAGCCGCACGATACACTATACACAAATAGACTATTACTGACTTAATAGAAATATGTCGCACTCGACGGTATAGCGCCAAACTCTGACAATTCAGTTATTAATTCGCACGCGGTCTCAATGCTCTATTTGGGGCCAAACAGGCCATACTTCACCGCACGGAGTATCGTGGGTGAGGCTTCAACTTATTGGGTAACATACTTCTGTATTCACCTGCGCCATATTTATATGCACGGCGAACAATCTAGTGCCAACCTCATTTCTGTCTCGTATTCTTGGGCAAGGCCGGGCATGTACAGACATGTCTTGACGGTGGCTTTGAACCTGACTCTGGACACATGGCCTTGGCGCCTGTGGACCGCTGTCCAATAGGAGAATGAAATATTATGGTCTGTACTAGGCTAAAGGGATATTCCGTGTATATGTACAAGGAATATACAAGGGATATCAAACGATATACAAATATTATGCAATATATATCAATCAATAAATATATATATTCGGTTTAATCTGATCCTTTGTAACAGTACTTCTACTGTAAACATATACTATACTGTACTTCTACTGTAAACAGATAATATACTGTACTTCTACTGTAAACATATATTATACTGTACTTATACTGTAAACAGATACTGTACTGTACTTCTACTGTAAAAATATACTATACTGCACTTCTACTGTAAACAGATACTAGACTGTACTTCCACTGTAAACATATACTATACTGTACTTCTACTGTAAACAGATACTATACTGTACGTCTACTGTAAACAGATACTATACTGTACTTCTACTGTAAAAATATACTATACTGCACTTCTACTGTAAACAGATACTATACTGTACTTCTACTGTAAACAGATAATATACTGCACTTCTACTGTAAAACGATACTATACTTCTACTGTGCTAAGACCCTATACTTCTACAGTGAAAATATATTACTACACAGGACATAATGTTGCTTACTGTTTACTCATCAGATATCTCTATACTCTGCGTCCCACAGAGCCCTCTTCACTCGCTGGAGCGACTCAGAGAAAGCAGTCTACACTATCCCTGGGGTGTCCCCGGGTATGATGCAGCTCATCATAGAGTACTCCTACACACACTTTGTGCCGGTGACAGCAGAGAACGTGGAAAAGCTTCTGGTGGCTCCAGACCAGCTTCGCGTCACTGGCATAGTAGGAGCATGCTCTGACTTCGTAGAAGGCCAGCTGTCTCTGGAAAACTGTGTCGGCATCTGGATGTTCACGGACATCTACTGCTGCCCTGACCTGAGGCGCAAGGCCCATCTCTTCATCGTGTGCCACTTTGAGGAGATGTTGCACGTCTCACAGGAGTTTGTGGAGCTGTCCCTGCAGCAACTGGTGGACATCATCGAGAGGGATGATCTGAACGTGAAGAGCGAGGAGACAGTGTTCGAGGCCGTCCTCCGTTGGATCGACCACTCCCGTGAGGAGCGTAAAACACACATCCCTTTGCTGCTGCCCAAGGTAACTAATTGTATTACTGTGCATTACATTCCCTAGTACAGTGGTTCTCAAACATTTGGGTCCAAACTGTTCCCTAGCAACAGAAACCGTCTACAACCGATGTCTAAGTTGTACCCGCTGTCTGCTTGTCTCTTCCCAGGTTCGCATGGGCTTGATGAGGCCTGACTACTTGCTGAACAACGTCCAGAACAACCCTGTGGTGAGGGACAGCCACGACTGCAGGCCCCTCATCCTCAGCGTCCTGAACCACTCTGGCTCCGACAGGCTCCCAAACCCCCTGATGCATCCACGCCTGCCCCAGGAGGTCCTATTGGCCATCGGAGGCTGGGGTGGCATGGAGGCTTACAATATCCGAGCCGGTGGATGGATGGACGTGAGCGTTGAGGGGGAGAATCCCCGGTTCTGCCACGGCACCGCTTATCGCCACGGCACCGATTATCTCCACGGTCTGGTCTACTGTGTCGGTGGCTTGGACGGCGCAGAGGCTCTCAACAGTGTGCGCAGGTTCAACCCCGTCACTCGCAGCTGGCTGGAGCAGGCGGCTCCCATGCACTCACGCCGCAGTTACCTCAGCGTGGTCGCGTTGGGTGGCTGTATCTACGCCATGGGAGGGTTTGACGGACGCGTGGTACTGAACACCACAGAGCGCTACGAGCCTGAAACCAACCAGTGGACAGTGATCTCACCCATGCTGGAGCACAGGAACGACGCCGGTGCAGCAGCCCTCCAGGGCAAGGTGGGTGGAACTGAGGGACACAGGGTGCTAGATGAACACAAGGAACGTTAGATCAGAAATATAAATGTCTTTATTGCCAAGTGAGCTTGCACATACAAAAGATGTGTCTGGGTCCTTTGGTGCATCAACATTAACAGACAATTAAAGTAGAATGAAATCAAATGGAATATATAAACTAAATTAGAATATTCTTTCTTATTACAGGTTTACATCTGTGGTGGCGAAAACGAGATGGAGCGTCTGTCCACAGCTGAGTGCTACAGCCCAGACACCGACCAGTGGACTCTGATCGCCCCCATGAGCAGCAGGCGTAATGCAGTGGGAGTGGCTGCGTATGGAGGACAAGTCTATGCGGTAGGTGCACACAGAGACAAATGCTTTATACTAGATATTTTTATAGATATGTATCATTTGACTTTCAATGCTTCTGTGATGCCCTCATTTCCCTAAATGGATTAATACAGTGTCTGCCTGCCTGAGCCACACACTAAAACATTCCTCTCATGTGTCCTGTCCTCAGGTGGGAGGGTGGGACGATGGACACGCCCTGCGTAGCGCGGAGGCCTACAGCCCCTTGACTGACTCCTGGAGAGCCCTGCCCGCCATGCTCACCCCCCGCAGCTACTTTGGCATCGCGGTGCTGGACGACCTGCTCTTTGTGGTCGGAGGCAACGTGGAGCGCTATGACCAGAGCAGCGACAAGTGGACTGTAGCCGAGGACATGAAGATCCAGCGCTTTGGCCTAAAGCGCTTTGGCCTAAGCTGCTGCATAATGCATGGCCTGCCATTTTACATGAGCCAGTACGCTGCTCCCCGTGGAGGAGGAGGAGGAGGAGGAGGAGGAGCAGGAGGAGGAGGAGGAGGAGGAGGAGAGGAGGAAGAGGAGGAAGAGGAAGAGGAAATGGAAGATGAGGAAGAGGAGGAGGAGGAAGAGGAAATGGAAGATGAGGAAGAGGAGGAGGAGGAAGATGAGGAAGAGGAGGAGGAGGAGGAGGAGGAGGAGGAGGAGGAGGAGGAGGAGGAGGAGGAGGAAGAGGAGGAGCAGGATGTTTAAGAGCAGGAGGAGGAGGAGGAAGAGGAGGATTAGGAGGAGGAGGAGGAGGAGGAGGAGGAGGAGGAGGAGGAGGAGGAGGAGGAGGAGGAGGAAGAGGAGGAGGAGGCAGCAGGGGATCCATCTAAGAACCTTAAACATTTATTAGACCAAAAGAAATCCTAAGAATTTTTTTTGTATTTTATTTTTTTATTATTTTTTAAACAAACACATAAACAAACATGACAACACACAATTAGATATACAAGCATTGTTAACAGTGCACATCAAATTAAATCACCGTTTAGATAAATGTCTTATACAAGATATACCCCTAATACCTGCTATCTATTCCCCTACACACATATGCTCTTGCTCGCACCCCCCACCCTGGACCCCCCAATGGATAATCCATCCATTATCATTCGCTCCTAACCAGACACTACCATTATATGCTAGCTTTTATTCTCTCCACCACTTCTAACCACATTGTCAATTTGGATTCATTGAGACCCAAAATTCTTGCTGTAGATATTTCTAGATAAATCACATCGAGATATGTAAGAATCCAGACCTTTCAGCACATTTTTTCCGGTTGAATCCATCGTGATGCTATCAGTTTTTTAGCCACTGTAATACCAGATAAAACCAATCTCTTTAGCTGTATAGGTACTGCATACTCAAAAACATCATTCAGCAGTAATACAGAGGGGTGTACAGGTATATTCAGAATTAAGAGATTTGATAATTGCTAGATCACTTCTTTCCAGAATATCTTAACTGGTGGGCAGTCCCAGTACATGTGCATAAATGTCCCCTCGTCCCCATTTGTACATAAGGAGCATTTGGAGTCTTGTTTAAGACCCATTCTGTTCAGTCTTATAGGAGTCAAGTATGTCCTATGAATATAGTTAAGATTGATTTGTTGATGGTCCGGGTTCCTTGATGCAAGTCGAACATTTGCCCAGGCTTCTTGCCAATCAAAATCTTTTTCCAGGTCTGGTACTGTATATCCCTCCTCCAAATAGAGTCTAGTTGGAGGGTTTCATACGAGGCCGTTAGTAATTGATGATACAAATCTGATACAAAACCTCTCGATGTCTCTCTTTCATAGAAAAATGTGTGTTCTGTTCCGTTATGGCTTCGCTCAGCACCAGTTGCATATATCTCGCTTCAGCATATATACACTGAATAATTTCACAAATGTACCTTTAAATGCCAGCATTCATCTGGCCACACCCCCATCCGCTTACCTATATAAGCAGGGATGGTGCCACACACTCATCTCCTTCTCAAATTTCATCACAAGCAACGTGTTGCTCATATGCCCACTTGACGTGGAGAAAAATATTGCTCTAAGGAAAGGAAGAATAAGGAGAATACGTTGACATCATATCTTTATTTTCTCTCTCACTATTTTAAAACGAGAAAATACGGCGATATTGTCTTCGTACTGGAGTGTCTGGAAGATGGTGATCATTCCACAAACTCCACCGGTTTCGTATTGGGGGTTCACGCCGCTACATACCTCCCAGCTACAGTCTTCTTGGATGCGGCTGGACGGAGTGAAACCCTCCGGCGGTGCAGGGACTGTAGTGGCGCACTGCTGTTGTGAGAAGCGGTGCGTTCCAGGTTGGGTGAGTAGTGTTTTGCTGACAGGCTCCACTTGTCTGTTAGTGCTATGGGGACTAATTGACAATGTTTATGGAAACCGGGCCCAGGCTAGGGTCCTTTGTTCAGTCTCCTAGACGACGGAAGACCTTGGTCTGAAGCCATTTTAGTTTAACTAGTGGGCCGCGACCATTAACACTGGTGATCCCTGTGTTTTCTGGATGAGTGGATTTCTCTCTGTCCCGTGTTAAGCCCCTTCTTTCATATCCAAATGAGAGTATTCCTTCACGAGGAGATATGTGCATGGATGTGCGATAGCGGCAGATCCATGTTCAAGTCAGCTACACAGGCCAGTTTGGTATTGTGCTGATTCCGTCGGGTGTTGGTAAAATCACCGTTGTAAAGCAGTGTTGACATCTTGTTTCTCTTTTCTCTTAAAAAGTGAGGAGAGGTTCAGAACGGCGGCCTGTCTTGGTGAGTGTTATGTCATTGTATACATGTTCAGGTGATAGCTGCTTAGCTTACGGTTAGCCAGTCAGCTGTTAGCTGCTGCGTTAGCCTGCTGGGATCGCTGCATGGCCTACTTAGGTTGGGCCTACTGTTAGCCTGTCAGCTGTTAGCTGCGGCGCTAGCATGTCGTGATCACTAGGTGACGTTAGCTTGCTGCTATAGGCCTAGGCCTGGCGCGGGGTAGCTTAGCTCCTCGCGCGCCACCGCAAGCTCGCTTCTGGTCGCGTGCGCCGTTAGCTCGGCGTCTCGCGAGCAGGGGCAGTAGCGCCCGAACGGTTGGAGCGGCCGTTAGCTTAATGCTACTCTGTTGAACGTGCTTTGATTTTAACATGTTTTACACTTTTGACTACGACGTCATCCTTGACAGGGGATGTTCGTCGACCCTGCCCTGAGCCTGGACGGGGATTGCGTCAACAAAGAGGACTGTAGCGACTGGTTGGAGCGACGACGCTGCCCAGTTCGAGCAACACAGGATCGGCTGTGTTGTCTACGGGGTCTTTCTTGAGTCTGCACTTCGCTGATCTACGTTCCGGGTAGGACAAGGTTGACCAGACCTTATAACACGTCTTCTGGTTTTACTTTTCTAAATGTTTTGTGAATGACGATGTTTTCCCAAAACGTGTGTTGCTGCAATGCATTTAGGATACGACGCGAGTTATGTGTGAACTGTCTTGTCACTGGCAGTTAGCTTCTCCGTGAAAATCGGGTTGTTACAGATGTGAAAATGATCTGGTTGTTGTGTGAGGAACATCGTGTGTGTTGTTATGTACCGTGTACTCACAACTAAGGTAACTAACCTATGAAGCTATGCTTAGTGACAAGTGAGTAAAAGAATGTTCTTTTCTCAGCCTGTGATGACAATGAACAGTGTGTTCACATATTAACAGGTTTTCCTGTTTTAACTGGCCGTATTAAGGGTAAAATGAGAGGATTGTGTTTCCCCCCGGTTCCCTGGGGACTTTTTCATCCTCCTATCAGACATGTTGTGCACTAAATTGTGTCTTTTGTGTGGTAGGGATGCGATGTAACCCTTAGCTTGATTGCTGAGGTTGTGCTAAAACTGCTGGAGAAACTTTATTTTCCTAGAAGAAAAGATTGTTTGGTCGCTCTCGTGTGTGCTTAGCAAGGCCTGTGGCCGATACTAATCGAGAATTATGTATTCTCTCATTATGAAAAACGGCGTTCCTCTGTAGAGTGTTTTTGCCATTTTTTGTAGGTGATGATGGGTTGTGTGTGTCATGTGACCTACAACTGGGTTGGACTGGCCACAGAAGCACATGTGTATGTTGGACCGGGGCTCTTAGAGCCCTCTCTATTCTGTGTTTTTTCCTTAGTAAAAATCAGATAGCAGGTTAGCTCATGCGCTGTGTGGAGCTGTCAAACGCTTCATAGAGCTGACTATGACTGTGTCATATTCTCTTTTTGTCATTACATCGTATCATGGGTGTGGGGTCGTAAAGGGGTGAACTGGTAACCTTTCCTCTCCTCCTCGTTTCTGTCGGTCAGGGGTACACCCCCTGTCCTTCAAGGTTCCCGTCACGTGGCGGTTCGGCACGTTACGGGGGGGGGGGGGGGGGGGGAGTTTCCTGGTCCCACGGCTTGGTATATTGGGCGTGTGCACCGCAGGAATTCCCCCGCCATAGAGTACGTCACCATGCGCGTCTCTGTTGGTAGGACTTCCGTGTGCTGTTCAGGTCCATGTGATGGATCTGTTTCAGGGGGGTGGTCAGGGCTCCTCCTCACCAAGTGCCTATTCGGGCCTTCTGTGAGTTCGGACTCCTTCTTCCATGTGAGGGAGCCTCCATCAGAGTACAGAGCCTTCCTCCTCAGATTGTCAAAGTGAGTGGACCCTCTAGAAGGGTCCTATTCTATTGTATATGTATTCGATTCAATTCGATTATTGAGTGTGTATGGGTTCAGTGCCTCCTCCCCGGAGAGCCCTAAAACCAATTTTTTACATGGCTCAAGGTGCAATATATTCTTTTCAATCTGTACAGCTCGCGTGGGAAGTCTCTCTGGGGATCCCCGTCTCCTTCCTATGGGAGGGTGGTGGGATGTAAAAATGTGAAATTTTTTTACCCCCGGCTGTGTAGACTGGGATACATACTGGTGATGCTTCCTTCTTTTCTATTCAAAAAGTGTTGGAGTTAGGGAGTGTCACACCCCTCTTGTCGTTCCCCTGGGCGCCTTGGGGATTCAATGACAGGTCTAAATAGCCTGTTCATTGATGGGGGTGTGTCCCGACGCACGTATAGTGCTAGCTTGCTGTAAACAGGCGACTGACTGGCGCGCCTTGGTTGCTTGTGGTTAAAACAGCGTTTTTATAAAGCAACTGGGATGGGGGTTTTTCCTCTTCCGACAACCAAATCCCACGACCTGGGTTGGTTTTCGACGGATTCTCGTTCATGTCTGGGGGATGATGACGGAATGGATCTGAACATATGTAGAGGGGTCTCACGCCCTTGGGGTGGGCCACCAGGCGCGGTTCGCCCGAACGTCTGGGTGGCGCCTTCTTTTCATGTTAAGATCGACACGCATATCTGCCCTTTCTCCTGGAGTAGGCATGTCGGCGTGGTTAGGGCACGGGACTGGTTCTGGTCATGCTGGTCCGGATCAGTTGAACCCGTTGTCCGCCGGGGATGCAGATCTGCTGTTCTGGTACCCTGAGGGACTTGGGCTTTTTTCAGGGGGAAAAATGCCAGGTCGGTCCGGGTGTCACAGGGTTAAGCGCTATGGAGACCCTGATTGGGTACGTTTTTACTCAGCACTGTCGTAATGGCTTACGGCCATGCCATCCTGTGCACGCTCGATCTCGTCGGATCTCGGCCGCTACACGGGTTGGTCCTGGTTAGTACTTGGTTGGGAGACCGCCTGGGAATACCAAGTACGGTGTGCTTAGGGGCTGGTTCTCCAATCTTTTTCGCTCCTCTCTCACGCATGGCGAAGAGGGGCCTGTGGGGGTGGTTTTTGACCTCCTCTGGTGACCCTGTGCTTCCCGTACCGCCAGGCCCGGTCCGAAGTAATGTTTCGTCGACCCGTAGGCCTGGGTTAACCCTTTTTTGGAGTTTTTTCTTGAGGGGTTATAGGAACAACCACCGCATTGGGTAATGCCAAGGTGGTTGATTCCCTGGTGTGTTGGAGCAGTGTCAACTCTCGGGTTCACCGGTTGAGGGTGCCCCTGCACGTTCATGACATCTGCCAGTCGTGTCAGCCTTCTCTGCCTCAACCCCTCTGGGTGGGGTTTTTAAATGGAGGCTTGGTCATGCAACAACGCCAGCATACGCCCCTTCCGCCGGGGCGGCTGTGTTCAGCTGTCCCCTCTGGCGCCTGTCTCGTCCGCAGTCTCCAGGCTAGGGTTAACAGCCTGTTGCCTGGTTTTTCCCCGGTGCGCTGCCTGCTTCCGTTGGTTGACCTTTTTTGTGTGCCTACGGCCATGCTGACTGCCTGTTCTGCAGGGTCAGTGTGCCAGGCGGTGTACTATTGGGGGGACAGGGCCCGCTCGACTGAGGGGCCTTTGTCCGAATACGCTGGCGATGTGGGGGGCGGGGCACTACGTGCCCACCTGGTGGGGTCTTGATGCTGGCATCATGGACTTCTCCGGGCCCCCATTCCAGGGAGTCCAGCCTTTTTGGTGGGTCTGGGTCTTCCTTCGCGCTCCGCTGCTACGGCCTTGCCACGGGGTTGGGTTTGCCCTTGACACCGTGATTCTGGGGGCAGTAACGAGGTTGTTTCCTCCGTTCGTTCCCGGGTGGCATGCGGGTTGTGCGTGTGTGTAGTCGTGGGGTCAAGCCACGCTCTGCTCACCCTGTGCGTTGAGTTGCTTGAGTGCCTCTTCGCATGGTCGGGTCCGTTGCCCTCCCGTGAAGCCACCAATAGGGGGGGTGCCCTCCATTAGGGTGGGTCGGGGGGGCTCGGCCCTCCCTGATCTGATGGCTGTGGGGGGCCTCAGCGGGGTGTATTTGTCGAGCTATGGCTCCCGCTCAGCTCCTGTTATGCAACTGGTGCTGAGCGAAGCCATAACGGAACAGAGCGTTAGGTTATGTATATAACCAAGTTCTGTTAGTTATGGTGCGCTCAGCACCAGGACGCCGCTGCGGCCCTTGATTTTTCATTGTGGTGAAATTTGTTGGGAAGGAGATGAGTGTGTGGCACCATCCCTGCTTATATAGGTAAGCGGATGGGGGTGTGGCCAGATGAATGCTGGCATTTAAAGGTACATTTGTGAAATTATTCAGTGTATATATGCTGAAGCGAGATATATGCAACTGGTGCTGAGCGCACCATAACTAACAGAACTTGGTTATATACATAACCTAACGGTATCTGTGGTGTGCAATTGGTATCCTTAACACTTTGAGCGCCACGCCTGGTTTTCCGTTTTACCGGCTGAATGCCACCATCGGCGCCAATGTTAACGTTAATATCGCCTAATCTATGTTTTAAATTATGGCTATGTGTCTAATCTGCCCATCGCATTATCAAAGACTATTTTCCAGTCAGTGCTGTCAAGGCAGATTGTTTTTTTATCGCGTCGTTTCCGTTTCAGAGCAGTTAGAAAAGCCCTTGTTTTGATATAAAAAACAGCTCATTCTGGAGCATTCTATGAAAATCGTCTTTTAGTGGAATATTCCACAACGTTGATATTCGTCGACCTTTTTATGAATCGTTTTCAAATAAACGCTAGATGATCAATATTATACGTGCACGCAAGCACATTACGGCCGCGCACGGATAATCGCTCCGTTGATTTCCTCACGGACTTTTACAGTGAAACCGAAAGAAGACATTTCACAAAACAGCTTATAACTTCATCAAACTTACTCTGATTATCCTAACACTGATAACATAGAGTCCTTACCTGACATCAGATGGTATCCAACTGGTATATTCCAATTCCTGATCACCATTCGAAAAAATCGATACGTGTATGGATCCAACGCGATACTGTAGATCTCCATGATCAGCGGGGATCTGAGGTTCCAGAATGAACTGTCGTGGGCACCATGGAACGTATGTTAACAACACTCCAAAGTGTTACAAATGATAAGGACATCATACAGGTAACCTTAACAGGAGATGGTGTGGGAGACGAGGTCTATAAACTCCTACGAAACGGCTGCGAGAATCTTAATGATTTTTACCAGGTACTCGAAAATGTTGTGCAATCAAATCTAGCACTTCTCGCTGATACGTCTTTACAACTAGTAGCCCAGATCGTGCGCTGCCCTACGGGGATGGGAGGGGCCAGAAGAAAAATCGAGGGTGTATTAACTAGCGAAGTCCTCACTAAGAAGAGACGTTTCTTAAACATCATACATAACCCAAATGATCAACAATGCTTTGCAACGAGTGTGGCTATGCTCATCGATCCATCTATAAATCAGGATGTAGGTTACCTACGCGGCAGAGAGTTACATAACTTGCGAATGTCCCTGAAGGGGCTGTGGCCTTTACCGATATACAACGCTTCGAGAGGGCTCTAAATCGTCCGATAGTCGTATTCTTCCGAAATGCTAAAGGTTTGTCGCATTATAAATCGGGGTTTGAAGGACCAGAACCTACCCTGCATTTACTGCTGCACTGTGAACATTACTACGGTATAACCCAACTAAAATTGTTTATGGGTACAGCATACATGTGTCCTGGATGTTTTGCTGGGTACACTAGAAAGGGATCGCATAGTTGTAAGACTACCTGCAGTATTTGTCATAACGTTCAATGTCACACCAAACCAAAAGCGTTACTGAAATGTAAGGACTGTAATCGGATTTGTCAATCGTCTTTCTGTTATGATGAACATAAAGCAAAGCCCTCAAACGTTCTAAAACAACGAAGTGTTTGTGAAACCTACAAAAAATGTGAAAAATGTGGTGACATCATCTACATCGCGGCCTCTAAACCCAAAGAGCACAAATGCAAGGTGCCTATCTGCTATACGTGTAAGGAGCCTTTAGCTGACGCGGCCAGACGTGATCATAAATGTTATTTCAAAACAGTCCCCGTCGACACAAAGCCTAAAGCTAACATAGTGTTTTATGACATTGAGACATTTGTAGGTGCTAAGAACAAACATGTACCTTATCTCATATGTACTCAGAACAATGATCGAAAAGAATCATGGAAAGGACCCGAAGTTAAACGCTTCCTTAAACATTTTAGAATACCTCGCTATACATTTACATTTACATTTAGTCATTTAGCTGACGCTTTTATCCAAAGCGACTTACAAGTTCTGTACGACAAGCCATCAGGAAGGGCACAACTCTATCAGCTGAGCAACAATGTTCATCAAAGTGTTGAGTGCTACAGTGTAGGTTAGTTTATTAGGACAAGTGCATGACAGTACGGTTAGTTAGGGTTAGATTTTTTTTTTTTATATATTTTTTATTTTATTTTTTTTTAATTCAGATAATGGTTGAAGAAGTGCGTCTTTAGTCGACGGCGAAAGATTGGACGTGATTCGGCTGTCCTAACTGGGGTGGGTAGTTCATTCCACCATTGTTGGGCAAGGACTGAGAATAGGCGACTTCTCTTTGATGACCCTCCCGGAGCTTGGATAGGAGTAGGTCTGAGGCGGCCAGAAGATGCAGAGCGTAGGGGTCTTGAGGGTGTGTAGTTAGAGACCATTGACCGGAGGTAGGCGGGAGCGGTTCCCTTTGCCGCACGGTATGCTAGGTCGAGGGCCTTGAAGCGGATTCGTGCAGCAATGGGGAGCCAGTGCAGGTCCCTAAGAAGTGGGGTGACATGGGCCGACTTTGGTAGGTTTGAGATCAGGCGGGCCGCTGCGTTCTGAATGAGTTGAAGAGGCTTAGTGGCAGTGGCCGGGAGGCCAGCGAGCAGTGCATTGCAGTAGTCGAGGCGGGAGATGACTGTTGATTGGACGAGGAGTTGGGTGGCTTCTTTTGTCAGGAAGGGGCGGATCCTTCTGACGTTGCTCAGGAGGAATCGGCAGGTTCTGGTCGTCGCTGCGATGTGAGCAGAGAAGTTCAACTGGTCGTCGAGGACAACACCAAGGTTCTTGACGGTCAGGGACGCAGTCACAGCTGCATTCTCGACTGTGATTGAAAGGTCGGTTAGGGGGGAGGATTTGGCCGGCAGGTGGAGCAATTCTGTTTTGCTTAGGTTCAGTTTGAGGTGGTTGGACGTCATCCAGGCGGAGATGTCGGACAGACAGGCCGAGATCCGCTCAGAGACGTGGATATCTGAGGGAGGGAAGGAGAGGAAGAGTTGAGTATCGTCGGCATAACAATGGTAGGAGAAGCCATGAGACGTGATAATGTTACCCAGTGATTTAGTGTAGAGGGAGAAGAGAAGGGGTCCTAAAACCGAGCCCTGGGGGACACCCGTCCGCAGGGGGCGGGTGGCCGACAGGGTCCCTCTCCATGACACTTGGTAGGAGCGGTCATTGAGGTATGATGACAGCCATGTCAGCGCAGAGCCAGCCACTCCCATTCCTGCGAGGGCCGCAAGGAGGATCTGGTGGTTGACTGTGTCGAAGGCTGCAGATAGATCTAGGAGAATCAGGACAGAGGAGAGGCCTTTCGCTTTTGCTAAGTGAAGTGCCTCTGTGACCGCAATGAGGGCTGTCTCTGTGGAGTGACCAGTCCTGAAGCCTGACTGATTAGGGTCTAGGAGGTCATTCTGTAAGAGATAAGCAGTAAGTTGGTTGGATACAGCACGTTCAAGTGTTTTAGAAAGGAAGGAGAGAAGAGAGACAGGACGGTAGTTGCCTATGATGGTAGGGTTCAGGGTTGGTTTTTTTATGAGCGGCGTGACTCTGGCTTGTTTTAGGGAGGTGGGGACCACCCCCGAGTTGAGTGAGGAGTTGATGGTTGCAGTTAGGAATGGGAGGATGTCTGGTGCTATGGTCTGGAGGAGTGGGGAGGGTAGCTGGTCCAGCTGGCAAGTAGTCGGACGGTTCGACGTTACCAGTGTCAGGGTCTCTGCTTCTGTAATGGGAGAGAAAGATGACAGAGTGAAGGATGAGGTTCTCGATTCAGCATTTGGAATGGGTGGGGGTTGGGAGAAGGAGCTGCGGATGTTCTCCACTTTTTCCTCAAAGAAGATCGCAAAGTCTTCGGCAGAGAAAGATGAGGGAGGGGGGGGTGGGGGGGGAGTGAGGAGGGAGGACATGGTAGCATGCAGTTTGCGAAGATTCTTGGCAGAGGCCTCGATCCTATGGTGGAAGAAAGAAGCTTTGGCATTAGTGATGGTTTTGGAGAATGTTAACAAGAGGTTGTGATATGTGTCGATGTCAGCAGTGAGGCGTGACTTTCTATACTTCCTTTCAGCTGCTCTCAGGACCTGTCTTTGTTCTCTCACTGGATCTGTCAGCCATGGACTGGGTGGGGAACGGCGGGCAGGTTTCTCAACGAGGGGACAGAGCTTGTTGAAGGAGGTTGCAAGGGCTGAAAGGAGGGTGGAGGTTGCCATCTCTGTGGAGAGAGCAGAGAAGGTGTCACTCAAAGGTAGAGCGGATAGTATGTCAGAGGAGAGGGTGGAGGGGGATAGGGAGGGCAGGTTGCATCTGAGTGAGACTGTTTGAGTTGGGGTGAAGACCTTTCGGTTAAGCATGAGAGTTAGGGGAGTTACCGTGGTGTTAATGATGCTGGAGTTACGGGAAACTATGAGATCCAAGGAGTTGCCTGCTTTGTGGGTGGGAGGCATGGCAATGGGAGTCAGGTCAAACGATTGTAGGAGGGAGACTACTATGACTGACTGAGATGAGTCAGGCAGGTTGAAGTCGCCCAATAGAAGGAGAGGGGTACCATCTTCCGGTAAGGAGCTAAGAAGCATGTCCAGCTCATCTGTGAAGTGATCGAGTGTACCTGGAGGGCGGTAGAGTGTAACAATGGTGAGATTGAAAGGATTAGAGACAGATACTGCATGATATTCGAGAGAGGAGAGTGACAGTTCTGGGAGTGGTGTTACGTTTGTAGCCCATGAAGGAGATGTCATGAGGCCAGTGCCTCCACCCCGTCTGGAAGGTCGAGGTGTGTGAGTGAAGTTATAGTTTGTAGATAATGCTGCAGGTGTTGATGAGTTATTAGGGGTTATCCAAGTCTCAGTTAGAGCCAGGATCTGCAGATTTAGACTATGGGCGTAGGCAGTAATGAAGTCAGCTTTCTTGACTGCTGATTGACAATTCCATAAGCCTCCCCGTACTGTGACAGGTGTATTAGTGGCTGTAGGAGGGTAGGAGAGATTAGCCGGGTTGCTAGCAAACTGCCGTGGGTGGGTTAAATCTGTTCTAGAGGAGCAGATTGTGGATATAGGTATGAGACACATTGTCTTGTCAAGAGTGGCAGGGAGGAAGTAGAGAAATAGCAGAGTGGGAGGGAAAGGATTTTTCAGAGTGGAGTAGGACCAGGGTGTACTTAGCACTAGGTGGATCGGTGGATCCCTCGGCGGAGAACTCCAGGAAAACTCCTCCTCTTTGTCCCTCTTCGTTTCTCGCCGCTTCGCTGACGCTACACCAGCAAGCCTTTAAATCTCTATCACTAATTAGTGCTGTCTTAACACCTTATCACGGTTACACGTTCATTGCCCACAATAGCCGCGGTTTCGATAGTTATCTGGTGTTAAATCCGTTGGTTAAAGAGGGTTTAACCCCAGATCTAATCACACAAGGTAGTAAAATCCTATGTTTCAACGATAAAACATATCGACAGAGATATATTGACTCCTTTCTACCCATGAAATTAGCAAAAATACCTCAAGCCATGGGGTTCAAGGACCAAGTGAAGGGTTATTTCCCACATTCCTTCAGCTCTCTAGAGAACCTAGAGTATATAGGTCCATATCCACCACCAGAGGATTATAACCCAGATCGAATGTCCTCGTCAGAACAAGAGAAATCTTTTCTCTGGTATGCTACCGTTAAGACATGTGTCTTTAATTTTGCAGCAGAGGCGAAGCGTTATTGTACCAACGACGTAGATATCCTTAGCCGAGGTTGTCTGAAATTTCGGGACTATTTCATTAAAGAAACATCAGTGGATCCTTTTCAGTCAATTACCATCGCAGCAGCCTGCTTACGAGTTTTCAAAACAAAATATCTAAAGCCAGAGACCTTAGCCATACCGGACCCCGACAATTATAGAAGCCAGAAATGTTACTCTAATGCTGCCATACAATGGATGGAATACATGTCTAAAAAACATGGTATTTCTATAACACATGCCTTGAACGGTGGAGAGAAAAAAGTAGGGCCCTACTCTATCGATGGCTATCATGAGAGAGACCTAGAGAGCGGTGGTAAAGAGAGACAGGCCTACGAGTTTTATGGATGTTTTTTTCATGGTTGTACAGAATGTTACAAGGCCCATGATTTGAATCCTTTGACGCGTAAACTGTATGGCGAAATGTATACAGATAGTCTAGCTAAGATAGCTGATTTAAAGGCCACGTATGGTCTCGGTCATATGGGAGCATGAATGGAAGGAATTGAAAGATACAGATGTACAAGTCATAGATTTCCTAAAACAATACCCGGCCAGTCTAACCGAACAACCTTTGAACCCTCGAGATGCTTTGTATGGAGGTCGTACATCTGCTATAAGACTACGCTACATAACCCCACCTGATGAGACAGTATTGTACAATGACGTGTGTTCATTATATCCACACGTGATGCGCAGTTCCGAATATTTCTATCCCACCGGACACCCCGTTATTATACGAAGCGATTTCAAAGACCTAAACACTTATTTCGGGTTGATCAAAGCCACTGTCATACCCCCTAGAGAGCTATACTTTCCGGTCTTGCCCTACCGAGGGAACGGTAAACTCCTTTTCCCCTTGTGTCGAACGTGCGCTCTCGTGAATAATCAGAATACGGACTGCCTACACACAAATGTAGAGAGAGCATTAACAGGTGTATCTGCTCCAGGTTCCATGTCTTTTTCCAGGACAAGGTCAATACCATCTACCAGCAGCTAGCAGTGCCCCCCTCCTCCCCCTCACCTGCTCCTCCCCCTGGGTGCCCCCCCCCCCAATGCAGCCTCTCCTCCTTCTCCACGGTAAATGGTCCCCAAGTTGTCAAGCTCATAGCCTCAGCCAAAGCCTCCACCTGCTCACTTGACCCCATGCCTACCACCCTGGTCAAGATCTGCCTCCCTGCTCTCTGCCCCACCATGGTCAACATCATCAACTCCTCATTTGAATCTGGTCTTGTCCCCCCCTGCTTCAAAACAGCCTCCGTCACCCCCATCATTAAGAAACCCGGCCTTGACCCAGACGAGCTAAACAACTTCCGTCCGATCTCCAACCTTCCTTTCCTTAGCAAAATCTTGGAAAGAGCAGTGGCCGCCCAACTCCAACAATACATGTCCAACCATGAGCTCTATGAGCCTTTTCAATCCGGCTTCAGAACTCAACACAGCACAGAGACCGCCCTCATCAAAATTACCAACAACCTCCTCCTTGCAGCTGACTCTGGCCACATAAGCATCCTCATCCTCCTTGACCTTTCTGCAGCATTCGACACAGTCTCCCACTCCATCCTCCTCAACCGCCTATCCAACAACCTCGGCATCACTGGCTCAGCACTCTCCTGGTTTCAATCCTACCTCACCACCCGGACACAGTTCATCACCATCGGCGACTCCAGTTCCACCCCGGCCCCAGTCAACCAAGGCGTCCCACAAGGCTCCGTACTTGGCCCAATCCTATTCACCATCTACATGCTCCCCCTTGGTCAGATCATCCGCCGCCATGGCCTCAACTTCCACTCCTATGCCGACGACACTCAACTCTACCTCTCCACCAAACCATCCACCCATCTCCCCCCACACTCCCTTATCAACTGCCTGCACGAAATAAAAACCTGGATGTCATCAAATTTCCTCAAGCTCAACAACAATAAAACCGAGCTCATGGTTGTGGCACCCAAGGCCCTGCTCCGGAAGGTTGGGGATCTCACCCTCAACATTGACGGCTGCTCCATCTCCCCATCCCCTAAGGTCCGCAACCTGGGCGTTATCCTGGACTCCACCCTTTCCTATCAATCCCATGTAAATTCCCTCACCAAATCCGCCTTCTTTCACCTCCGAAACATTTCCAGACTCCGACCATCACTTTCCGACACCACAGCTGAGACCCTCATCCACGCCTTCGTCACCTCCCGCCTGGACTACTGCAACGGGGTCCTGTCCGGGGTCCCAAGCAAAACCCTGGACAGGCTCCAGTATGTTCAAAATTCAGCTGCCAGGGTTCTAACCCGCACCAAACCCTGGCAGCACATCACCCCCATCCTCATCCAGCTCCCCTGGCTCCCCATCAAATCCCGCATCACCTACAAAACCCTCCTGCTCACCTACAAATCCCCTCACGCCCTGGCACCTCAGTACCTCACTGACCTCCTCCACCCCTACACTCAGTCACGGTCCCTGCGATCCACGGACACTGGTCAGCTCTCCATCCCCCGAACCAGACTGCGGACGTTCGGGGACAGAGCTTTCAGTGTGGCAGCTCCCACCCTCTGGAACTCCCTCCCCGCAGAACTCCGCACCACCCCAACTCTGGACTCATTTAAAAAACTGCTCAAAACCCACCTCTTCAACCTGGCCTTCAACCCCTAACTTTCTCACTTTATATGTATGTGTTGTGTCTGTCCACTATGTTTGTTGACTTGTTATCTCCCCCCCCCCCCCCCCCTTATGTAAAGCGACCTTGGGTCCTCTGAAAGGCGCTATATAAAACGAAGTATTATTATTATTATTATTATGGATTACCCCTGAGTTTAACAAAGCTATAGAGTTAGGTTATCGCGTAGCAGAAATCCATCAAGTATGGGATTTCACGGAACGTAGTAACGATATATTTGCCTCTTACATCCAAGCTTTTCTGAAGGGGAAGACAGAAGCTAGTGGATACCCCACTGATGTGGTCACCGAGGTTGATATACTATTAGGGTATAGTATTAGATAAAACATCAATCTCTTCGAACCCTTCAAAGAGGTGTCTGTTCAAATTGATGTTGAATTCCTTTTGGGGGAAATTCGTGCAATGCTCTAATTTACCCCACACGGTGCTCTTAAGAGACCCTTCTGAGTTTTTCAAACTTTTATTCTCAGAAGAGTACGATGTTAAATATATGGCATTCCTGAGCGATGATGTGGCATTAGTTCAATGGTGTTACACAGAGCGTCATCTTCTCAGTCAAAGAAACACCAATATTTTCACCGCATCCTTTGTGACAGGCTACGGACGTATGCATTTCCATAGCTATCTGCATAAACTTGGTGAAGATGTTTTATATCACGATACTGATAGTGTGATTTATAACAGTGTTTCTCAACTGGTGAGTCGCGACCCAAAAGTGGGTCGCGGGGCCATTTTGAGTGGGTCGCGGATGTGTGTGTAAAAAATAAAAAAAAAGAAAGAAAAAACCAATTTTTTTTTTACTACCTATCTTTGTGAAAGTGGCTTCTCAGCTCTGGTCCAGCTGAAGACAAAGCAGAGGAACAGATTGGACATTGAGCATGACCTCAGAAATTCTTTGTCTACCAGACTCTTGTCAGGAGCAAACAACATCCCCAGTTATCCCATTAGTTCCCTGGGATGTTAAGCTAAGAAGTCTGCTAAGAAGCATATATTATTATTTATTATTATTATTATTATTATTATTATTATTATTATTATTATTATTATTATTATTATTATTATTATTATTATTATTATTATTATTATTATTATTATTATTATTATTATTATTATTATTATTATTATTATTATTATTATTATTATTATTATTATTATTATTATTATTATTATTATTATTATTTTATTTCATTGTGTTTTTAGCCCTAGTTGCACTTTTGTTGCAACCCCAGTTATCCCATTAGTTTCCTCAAACTTAGGTCTGTTATGTTAAGCTAAGAAATCTGCTAAGAAGCATATATTATCTATTATTATTTAATTGCATTGGGTTTTTAGCCCTAGTTGCACTTTTGTTGCACTGTTTATTTCATGTTTTTAACAGTGCATGAAAGATTGTGTATTACTGCAAATTTTTTTGTTGAAATAAATCATAGTGGTTAAAAAATTTGGGTCGCGACTTAATGACTAAGGAAAATGTTGGGTCCCGAGGCTAGACCAGTTGAGAACCACTGATTTATAAGACACATAAGGATAGCGAGAGTCTACCCCTAGGGTCCTACCTAGGCGAGTTGACTAGTGAGCTCCGACCGGGGGAATCCATCATAGATTGGGTGACTTGTGGACCAAAGTCATACGCATATCTTACTAACCAAGATAATGTTGTTTTGAAAGCAAAAGGAATAACACAAACTTATGAGAGCTGTAAACAGGTTTCATTTGGGCGTATGTGTTGTTTAGTTGAAAACTATCTAAACCCTGACCCTTCTGCACCCGAACACATCATATACGCTGCCCAGTTCGCCATAAACAGGTGTAAAAAAGATCTCTCTCTCTCTCTAATGCCTCAGTCTTAAAGAGAATCCGAGTGGTTTACGATACACGCAGGTTGTATTCTAACGGGACCACAAGACCTTTTGGGTATTGAGAGAGTAAAAAATGGCCTTTACAGCAGAATATGATTTTGACCCCCGTTTGGAGCTTCCTATGTCAACAATTATAGCGGGCCCGAGTGGGTGTGGAAAAACATATCTTGTACAGAAACTATTGCAACATTGTAAAGAATCTTTGTCGAATGTACCGGATAATATCGTGTGGATTTATGATTGTTACCAACCAATGTATGATGATTTGTTGAAAACAATAAAAATCACGTTTGTCAAAGGGTTGCCAGAATCATTCATCGATGAGACATTATTCCCTAGCAGTATGGAGCATCACCTAATTATTCTGGATGATATGGTATTCTCAGCGGGAGAGCATCTTGAAGTGGCTAAAATCTTCACCCAGTACAGACATCATCGTAAAATGAGTGTAATAATGCTTACACAGAATCTATTTCAACAGGGTAAACATAATCGTACAATTAGTCTTAATGCAAGCTACTTGATTTTATTTAAAAACCCTCGAGATAGATTACAACTTTCAGTATTAGCGGGCCAAATGTATCCGGGCGAGAGATCCTTCCTATGGGACAGTTTCAAAGAGGCTACTATCCACCCCTATTCATATCTATTAATAGATCTGCGTCCACATTGCCCTGATCAGTTGCGACATAGAACCGGTTTACTACCCCAGGAAGGACCCCCTGTCGTCTACATTAGAAAATAGGAAACATGTTGTGTCGTATAAGGTCTCATATGTCCGTATTGAAAGCTTTATATAACACAACCCCATCCATTCGGAAGCAGATGTTGGCTAGATCTTCACCCGATCTATTAAGGTGTATGTGTGAGATAGCATTAAATGTCCTGAAAGGTGTCATACCCCTTTAAAACGCCCACACACACAAACTACGAAGAAAAAAGAAAATCCTAAAGATATTAGCTGATAGCAAAGTTAATCTTTCTAAAAAGAGAAGAGCCCTTATGCAAACAAGGGACATTTTTTTTATCCCATTACTTAGCGCTGCCATCCCATTTCTGGCGTCTTTATTCACATAAAAAAGTTAATAATGAGTAGCATGCAGAAAATGGTTCTTATCCCTAAAACTCAGTGGATCCAGGCCTCAGCCCCCGGGGTTATACCTCCTACTAACATCGTTGATAAGGCTTCAGATAAAATACATACAGGGATGTATAATATTCTGAACGATATTGCAGTTAATGAGGAACATATGGTAACGTCTGTTAACACCAACGCATCGCGATTACATAATCCGAATGTCTATGCAACGGATTCGGAAAAAGCTAAAAAATGTATATTCTTCTACATCGATATCTAGGTTTACTTAGACAGAAAGAACAAGATACCTACAAGCCTGCACCTTTGGATACACTGGTGGAAAGGCCAGAGGTCTGAAACCCTGACGATATAGAACGAATAGTTTCTGCCCTCCCCGTTAGAAGTCAAGTAAAGGCAAGGTTTATCCTAGAGCAACTAAATGTTCTACCCAACGAATCATGGAATCTTAGAGGCGAGTTTATTCATAAAGGCACAATCATTAAGGGTTCTCACATATTGGATTATCTAAAAACTCTAACCAGTATCTCTAAGCACTCTACACCAGGTCCTGGGTTTGATGTATTTCTACAAGCCTTATCTGAGGTTAATATACCTTTATCATATATAGGAAATAAAGAGGCACGTAATTCCTTGAATGCTCTAAAGACTCGCTCTGGTGTTAATGAGGAGAGACCTCTCTACGACATGAATTCACCCTCTGAAACTCCTATACCCCGAAGAAAGAAGAGACGGATTAATGAAACAAATGGGGATATATCTCATATTAGAAAATGGCTCAGTGTGTGAAATGCATTTATGTTTTGTATTTTAAATAAAAAACAACAAAAATACCTTCAGAATGTGTGTGTTTTATTATATTTGTTACATACGTTCATTTAACATTCTTAAACTACAACACGCTTGTCTATGGGCACCTCTGCATTTTAATATACATTTCTTATATTTTAGGACAAATTTACTGACTAGGAGGTCATTTCTCAAAGTGTCCCCTGTATAATGTTTAAATATGATATCGTTCAGACTGTATCCTCTTGCTCTTTGACATAGAAAATATACACAATGATGTCCACAATAGGCTGAGAGTTCATTCTGCACACGACGAGTTGAATAATAATAGGATTCTGTAACATTTTGTTCTAGAAATTCACGGATATGTGAAGGATATGCTTTAAAATTTGGACTAAGCCCGAAGGAATAAAAAAAGACACCCTCTTGCTCGTTATCAAGACTCACAGCGAGCCAGTGCACCCCTGGTTTATTGCTAGGATCCGTATTAACAATAAAATAGAATGGTCTAATCAGTGTATTCTGTAAATTGCTTTTTAACTAATCACAGGCCCATACACCTTGAAAACGAGACCCCAACAAGGATGAACATAACGTCTGTAATTCTACATTATTCATTTTCTAATAATAGTCTACCAACACTTGTCGTCGGTCATTGATTTCAAGAATTGAGTCAAAACAAGCATATACGATCAGAGTTGCAGTGGTGTGCAGAGGCTGTTGGAATCTCATCTCCAGACGTAGATTCCCTGTAGATGCGGGTGAGGATGCTAACCCATCCTCGTCTAGGTCCAGATTAAAATAATACAATCCATATCCTGCTAGAAAGTCACTTCGATCAAAAATCAGAGCAGAATCCTTCAGATGTCGGCCTGTGGCTGTGAATAATCTGTAGAACTCCCTAACAGCGTTCCCCTGTGCAAACTGAGGTTGATAAGCTTTTGAAGGAATCTGTCGTCCGTCTTGGCTTAAAGCTGCATATTCTAAGTTAAAATGCTGGAAATTAAAAGGATTTCTATTAGATACCCTGTTATAGGACTCGTGCTCGACTAGAGTTAGTATTACATACTTTGGCAGTAACCCCAGGAAAATATTCTCGTGGGTTGATACTCTAGAATTAATAGGAATCGACAAGGTCTTTACATTAATACGTGATAATGGATATAGTGCATTCCCCTTCTGTAACGCTGATGCGTGACCTAACTGTACAGCCGGCGATATTACAACCTTCTTGACGAATAATGTAGCACTAAGAATATGTAGAATATAACCCCCAGCGGCCGCCGACATTATACAGAAATCGTCTTTAGCCCTAGTGAGCTTTAATTTTAAATCAACCTTATTTAACAATAGACGATCACTAGAAAATATATCTGAATGGATTCCTCCCAGGAGATGGAACTCTCTGGATAAAGCACATTCATGACCCCTGATTTTCAACCCCGTATTTCGCCCTGCATCTGTTAGACGTATAACCTCCATAGCACCGGCAGTATCTTTAGCGAATAACCCAGCACTGAATTGGCTTTTCAGACTATCTGGGGAGTAATTTAATAATGTCTCAATCATTGCCCGATAGGGATGTGTAGAGCTAGACTGACTGATTAAACGATCCTGCACTGTGACATCCACTTGGCTAAAAATTTTATTTAGAGGGTAGTTGATTAGAGATACGTTAACATCGGCGGCCAGATTACTACCATCAGGATTGGTGATCTTGGCCTTTAAATATAATAACGTATTATTGAGATCCAAGTATCTCTCTCCCTCACCGGGTATATGAAATTCTATAGGTGAATCCCTAGTCAGAGCTGTTATAGGTGATACTTCAATATAATCGCTTCGTTCGATCGATAACTGTGTATATGGAGCTGCGAAAATATCCAGCTCGGACCTTGAGCATTCTTGCGACCTATGGTGAATCATGCTTCAGTTAGACTATATCCTTTGCACGGACACGTTTCTTCGTCGGACGTCTCCTCTGACTAACGGCTCTAGCTCTACCTTTTTTCTTTTTATAAGATCTCTTATTCTTCCTAGCTGTCGATCTGCATCCTGGAGGTATCCTTCCTCTCGATGACCTCACGCCATACCCGGAGCCGCTCTGTTCACCCATCCTAGTGGTCACTTTCTGGATCACGTCATGTAAAACATCTTTTCCGATATTTTTTGCAGCGGTCTTCATATGGGGTTTAGCTATGTTAATACCAGTTTTAAGAAAAGGCATCACAAACTTGAATAATCTTGAGAAAATAGAACCCACGCCTCGGCCATATTGTACCGTGGCCCCGGTGAATCCTGCTAATCCGTGCCCCACCTGATTTACATAATAATTAACGAACCGGCTGGGTTCGCCATTGGTCTCCATAATGTCTTTACTTCTTTTTATTATACGCTTACGTTCAGAGGTTTAAAATGTAATTTTACAATTACTTTGCCATACGTAAAATTAACTAGCTTGTCTCTATCTATCTTGATCTCTATTTGAATAGTATTTATATCGGTTTTTGAGACCCTCGAATAATGCGCCTTATCATAACGTATGTTAACGATGTCTCCATACGTCCCTCTGATTTGCACGGTGGATAATAAAGGAACGAACGTGTCGCCGACGAGTTGGTGCTGTGACAGGTTCGAATAGACAAACAGATTATATACACCTGAGCCTAGATCCGCCGGATGGGGTGCTACAGTATTAGCTAAATCATACCATTGGTTGCAATTCAATCCCAGAACATAACATAACTCTGCTGGGAACCTGACCTCATACAGACCATACCCCGTAAACTCACAGGTATTGGTAATTTCGTTAAAAAGGAGCCCTGCCTTTTTATCACCCATCATGCGTAGACTATCAGTGATTAGTTTTATTAATTGTTTAGGGTTTTTATAATAACCGCCTGTACCTATATTTCTACCACAGTGCTAGGCCGTTTTAGAGGTCTATACTCAAAATAGGCTGATTCAACCGGTATATTGTACCAGGTATGTGGATAGGTTATTTCTGCCCAACCCACTAACCATTCTCCTTTTAAATGTAGGGCTTTAGCTAGATTAATACTGAAACTGGAGCACATATTCTTGGGGAAAACTCTCATGCATGCGTTGGAAGGGAGAGTGATGTAGAACCCTTCCATTATGATAACCAGGGTAGACAAACAAAAATCCTGAATGAATTCCTCCTTCAAAGTTTAGGATTATATAAGGACATTGTTCATACAGCTGTGAGAGTACTCTTTAAGATATAAGAGTTAAATTTCGTCTGCCAACCTCTCCATTTCACTAGAGTGAATATTTTACCATTTAGTTTCCTATCCCCCAGACACTTCTCTATCATATATCTCTTGTTCTTTGACTCTACAATTTTCTGTAACTCTACTTCATAGAATTTGCCGCTTATAGTCTCATCATCCTGGTCCTTCAGTACATACACTACCGGTACACGGGGTATACGTTTCTCTATAATAAATGTCTCATGCGTATATGTTTGTTCATAGCGTTTGTCGAAGACACCCCTATATTTAGAGAGGCGTACAACCGTACCGATATCAAACTTAAATCTAGGTAGTTTTTTAGGAGTTAGAGGTGTTGAACCATACAGGTTCTGGAATACCTGTAGTAGGTTATTTTTAGAACCCTCTATGGGTTTCATTTTAATACTGGAATGATACGAATTGTTATAGCTCTCTACTATATCCGGCAACATATCAATATAATGGAAACTATTTTTAGCTGTAAAAAATCTCCACATCCGGTCCTTCAATGTGCGGTTCAGCCGCTCGATGACGCTCGCTTTTAATTCGCTTCCCGTAGCAAAGTGATGGATGTTATGTTTTTTTAACAACTGTTTAAAATGTTTGTTAAAAAATTATTTGCCTTCATCTGTTTGTATTTTTACCGGTGCACCACTTTCATCTAAAACTGTAGCGAAAGCCTTTGTAACAGTTAAACACGTTTTACTTTTTAGCGGTCTGACGTATACCATCTTTCAGAATACATCAATTACAGTCATCAGATATTTAAAACCATCGTTATCCTGCGCTAAGCTTTGCATATCGCATAAATCAATTTGAAATTGATAAAGAGGTCTTGGAACAAACACTCTATTTCTATTAACATTTATTCTAGCAGGTTTATGCAGAGTATAAGTATCTTGTTTTGAAAGCCATGCTTTGATAACCTTCGTTCCAATTCTACCCCCTGTAGAGGTCTCCACAGCCTTTCGTAGGCGGTCTACTCCCCCATAAGATCCTGGGTTAGCTGGATCATAATATATTTTAGCCAATACACTATCCATATTTTCTAGCACCTCTTCCCTAGGATAATACAGGAGTGAATAAGTATATAGCAAACATTTCTCTAAAGAAGGAGAGACAAGGTATTTTCTTTTTTTAAAACACATAATTTTATTGATTGTACAGAAGCATAAAAAACATTTCATTCCAGCAATCAATCATTCTCGATACACTTTTGCCAATTTTGGCACTGCGGACATGAATTCAACTACAGAGTCGTAGACTGCGTCAGTATCGATCTCGGGGTAGTCTAGATGTATATCCTTAATCACTTATTTCAGACATTCGCTATTCTTAAGGCGAGACACCCCAGGTGAATAGTCAAATATACTTTTTTTTGTTGATTTTGAGATTTTGTTATATTTTGCTTCCTAAACATGTCTTCTATGAAACTAGTGACAATAAAACGTCAATAACACACATTTAGTTGTTTATTTTACTTCATTTTGCCTTAGTGCATCCATAAATGTGCACATATTTAATGGGGAAGTGCCTCATTTGCATATATAAACATAAATTTCAGAAAACTTGCAATATATTTTTTCTTAGTTTATATGTACATAACAAACTGGGAAAGTTTCATAGTGATATCTATTCAAATATGTTTTGCCTATTAGGGGGTACTACACTGTACTAGTGTTGTCAAAAATATCGAAGTATCGATACATATCGATACTGAATATTTAAAACGGCTTCAATACTCATTTCCCGAAGTACCGATACTTTCTGCAGTATCGGTACCAGCTGGCTTGCTCCCGCAAGTTGTTGACAGCAGACGCGCTGCCAGAGCCTTGCCCTTCCGCCTCCTCCTCCTCCTCACTCAGAGCAACAGACACAAGCTGCTGCAGCCTCCTCCCCCTCACAGCCGGGCAGCGCAGCGCAGCCCTGTCTTCAGTTTGTAAACAACGCTATTATTAGCTAACTGTTACAAAGGGTCAGATTAAACCGAATATATATATTTATTGCCTGAGATCCCATGTATAATATTTGTATATCGTTTGATATCCCTTGTATATTCTTTGTACATATACACGGAATATCCCTTTACCTGGTACAGGACAGACCATAATATTCGTTCTCCTATTGGAAGCGATCCCCTAGGCGCCAGTGACTTACCCCCCTAGAGCTGACTTGAAAGCTACCGACATGACTTGTCTTAACATGCCCGCTTCTGCCCATGAATACGGCTACCGAAATACGAATGGTACTATTTGTTAACCGTGCATATAAATAGGGCGCAAGAAATGTAGAATTCCTCTTAGTGCCTTGTCCCGTTCAGTCTCGTTCAGTTCCAGTTATCCAAGCGACGTCTCTCACCCACTACGCAACGTGGGCAGAGGAGGGCTCGCATTGCCCCAAGATAGAGTCTCGTGTTATCCTACTACGTTTGTTTAACGTATCGTTCGCTATTTACTAGTAAACCTTCATTACGAGTCAAAGACCACGTGAAGTGGGTAATTGTGTGTCTACATAAGAGCACTTATTGCCGCGTGCTAATAAGGATAGTAACGTCAAGTTCAACCGTGGACCACCGCGCACCACGGAGGATACCTACACCGGACCAGCAGAGCCACTTTCCGGCAAGGATTATTATTCTTCATTCTTCGCCAGGCTGCTGGAGCAGAGAACCGTCTGCACCCGCTGCTGTGGGATATACATGCCCGTGGGGACATCACTCGAGCCCGTCTCTGTCGTACCAGAGGCTCCACGGATTTCATCTGCGCTGCTGCACATTGAGAGTACAGAGGCTGCCTTTCTCCGCTGCTCCAGGGAGTAAGATCGCCTCCGTGGACCCATTGACTTTCATAGAGCATTGCCTCCCCCTGCTGGCTTACAACCGGTAGTACCCCCCTTCCCAGAATATCCCTAGATCTAATTCCTAAACATTCATTATTGATTTGCCTGCACATTCTTTGCCTTATAAGCGCATCCAAAGTGACCAAAGTAATGTAATATCATATTCTTAATGTAATAAATATTCTAAACAAGTATTTGTGTGGAAACCGTTTCATTGTGGAAGTGTTGTCATCTAATATACTTGTGTACAGTAAGGCCAGTAATGTACATAACACGGTAGTAGTTTAATGATACTAATACTTGATTAATACAGTCAGGGAATTGTACCCCTCAGTTACAATTGGTCCTTCGAGCCGGATATAATAATTAGCGTAATATTAATATAATATTAATATTGACATGGCCGATGACGAACACTCCACAAACGGTTCTCCTAAGCTAGATCGCCCGCAGCGCAGACGGCAGCCACCTCCCTATCTAGAGGCATACTCTGTCAGTCCAATACCTAGCTTTAAAGGGAAATTAGATACGGATAAAATAACTAAAGTGGATAGTAAAATTATGTCCGACCCTACCAACCAGGCTACCCCGCCAACAGAGGCCCTAGTGGGTTCTAATGTAACTGACCAAGCTCACGGTGGGGACCAGGAGGGAACTGACACGACTTTACCCCCAGACAATACCGAAGAAATAGTCCCCGATCAGCTCCGGGAGGAAGACAACCGTAAAGAGACGCGCACCCAGGAGACGGATCTCCTCGGTACGCAACAGGAGAACGGATCTCCAACAAGTACAGCCGGGAGCCGATCGCCCCGAACGGCGTCTTCCCCCAGCGAGGCGGACAAGATGCTGGCGCAAGCACTCATCGCCACCCTGGCAGCCTCCACCGAACGCGATCGACTTCAAGCGCAACAGACGTGCGAGCGCGAACATTTTGCAGGCGAGCGAGAGCGCTTCCAGGCGCAACAAAGGAGTGAAGACGACCGCATAAGGCTGGAGACCAGACGCCTCCAGACAGAAGAGAACATCGAGAGAAGCCGCGCCGACGTCGCAAATGCACAGCTCCACGCCGCCCATGCCAGCGCCAATGCCCAGCGCGACGTCGCCAACGCACAGCGCGACGCTGCCCAGGCCAGCGCCAATGCGCAGCGCGACATCGCCAATGCCCAGCGCGAAGCAGCGCGCGACGCAGCCCATGCCTGGCGCGAGGCAGAGCGCGACCGGCTGCAGGCGGAGCTGATGGACAAACTGGTTGCCATGGCGACACCCCCTCACTCCGCACGGAGCTCTCAGAGATCGTCAAGACATGGGTCTAGGACACATTCCCCTACCCGACGAAGCGACCCGGGACCCCGCCAACAGGAGGATCCTGTCCACGTCTCCGAACCCCCTCCCCGGCCGGTCCATACGAGACCTAGCAACCGGGAAGAACCGGACCACGCCGAGAGACTGAACAGAAGACTCCAGGTCCTAGCAGAGGGAGAGGAGGAGGAGGAGGAGGAGTGTCAAGCCGACCAGCAGCAACGTGCTCTGGCCCAGGAGGCCCAGTACAGCCCCGACCAGCAGCAACGTACTCAGGACCAGGAGGTCCAGTACAGCCCAGAAGTCAGCCCCGAGGCCCTGCGCTACAAACCCCCGACTCAACTCACGGGTGAGTTTGACGCACCGTCAGCCCCGAGGAACAGCACCTGGGTACCCGACCTTCGGTACCCACCAAGTACCAGCCCAAGACGACACGCAAGAGGAGACTCGCCTAGGAGGCCTCTCCCCCAACGCTCACCGATGTGCCAGTCATCCATGACATCATACATTGGCACACCGACGTTTCCAGACTTCACCCATGAGAATCGAGCACAGTATACGGAGCTCCGGATGTGCTTAGAGACAATGATGGTGGATGTCGCTGATGAACGCCACAAGTATGCAATATTACTGCAGCACCTGAAAGTGCCCCGAGCGCACAACATAGCGCTAGCCTATGCCACCTCTACGACCCCATACACCGCGGCTCTAGCAGCGCTGGACCAGAGATATGGACGTATATGGGATTACGTAATAGAAGAGATAAGGCATATTGACCGCTTACCCCCAGCAACAGACAATCGCTCACTAGACGACCTGTCTATAAAAGTACAGTCCCTGGTAGGGATGCTGGGAGCGCAACGAGAAAAGGGTATGCACGAGCTATACGCCAACTCTAACGTCGAGAGGATTTTAGAGAAGCTGCCGCCCGCCAGACAGGAGCGCTTCAGGCGGCAAAGAGACCACCGTGATCCTAACGGTCCAGAACCATCCCTCCTAGACTTGGCCGACTTCCTGGCGAGAGAAGTCAGCAGCCTACGATTGGATACGTTCGTGCGGAGCACACCAAGCTCCAGAGAGGGACCTAGGAGAGTAAACGATGGCCGAAGATCGGTGACTGTTATGCACCAAGCCGAATCAGTACCGCAGCACCAGAACCACAACACCCCCTCGACGAAAGAGGACCAGTGGAAGATTGAGTGCCAGTACTGTGAGGGAGAACATCGGCTCTATCAGTGCGAAGATTTCAAGAAGCTGACCACGGATGATGTGAGTCAGTGGGTCAAGGACCACCGCCGCTGCTTCCGCTGCGCGCGCAGCCACCTAGCAGCTGAGTGCCGCTTGAAAAAGAAGTGCAGCAGGTGCGGTGGCACCCACCTGGAGGTCCTGCATGACATCAACAGGCGTCAGCCAGGACAACAGAGTGGGCCCGTCGCGGTAATGTACCATGCCGAGGCGGTGGCACCAGAACCAAAGTCCCACCAGACCGCTCCCTGGTGTCCCGACTGCTACGGCAGACACTGGGAGTCACGGTGCGACTCGCACCATATAGATGCTACGTCACCACCAACAGGAGTGCTCCACATTGAACAGCATAGCGGGACCCCCCATGTGCTCCTCAAAGTGGTCAGGGTGCTCCTGAGCCACGAGGACAAGGTCCTGGACACTTACGCCGTCCTGGAAGATGGGTCCGAAAAGACTCTCCTCCTCGCTTCCGCAGCAGCCCAGTTGGGCCTGCGGGGGGTCAAAGATACAATGACCATACGCACCATCAGAAGGGACCAGAAGACCATAAAGGGTGAAAAGGTCTCCTTCGAGATAGCAGCGGTGGACCAGCCCGAGAAGCATTATAGTATAAGCAACGTCTTCACCAGCCACGACATAGGCCTGTCGCAGTACACCTACCCCATCCCACAGCTGATGGCTAAGTATGGGCACCTACGTCAACTACCTATACCGCTTATCGACGGCGCCACACCGACCCTGCTCATCGGCTCCGACCACGCGGACCTCATTCTCCCAATTGAGGCGGCCCACGTCGGACCCAAAGGATGCCCGGTCGCGGTTCAGACCCGACTAGGATGGACGCTCCAGGGCCCCCTCTACGGACTTGACAGTCAACCCACGTCTACACGCTGCCTACACACAGAGGCGAGCGACACCGGCCTCTCCCCCGTACAGCAGAGGCTATTGACATTAAGCGAGAGGCCCGTGAGAGAACCGTGGGCACCAGAGGGAGTTCGGAACTCCACCCCCCTCAGCTGCGCTTCAGACGTAGCTGACATCGAACCCAGCACCCCAAGCGACTCCTTGACGGAGCGGCCGGGACCGGCTCCTCCTCACACGGGGTACAGAGCAAACAAGAGAGACAGACGGAGGAGGAGGAGGCACAGCCAAGCACAGATCAAAGCAGTCTCAGGCCCGCTCCTTCCTAAGCCCCCCTTCATCCCGTCCAGTCGTCATGACCATAGACCAGTCACCACCCCGAGCTGCGTGGCCGGCCGGCCGCGTAAGCAAAGTGACCACTGGTGCCGACGGAAAGGTCAGAGTGGCAGAAGTGCTCGGCCAAGGGCGGATCTACAACCGACCCGTGGCGAAGCTGATAGAGTCGCCAAGGCTCCCCGACTCGCTTAATGACGACCATGACCCCTGACTTTGTGACCTGCCTACCCTCACAACGGACATTGAGTAGTGGACAGTGCGGTTAATCTGTCTCTGCTTAGCTAATTAGGTGGGACTAATTAGGGGGCGGCTGTTACAAAGGGTCAGATTAAACCGAATATATATATTTATTGCCTGAGATCCCATGTATAATATTTGTATATCGTTTGATATCCCTTGTATATTCTTTGTACATATACACGGAATATCCCTTTACCTGGTACAGGACAGACCATAATATTCGTTCTCCTATTGGAAGCGATCCCCTAGGCGCCAGTGACTTACCCCCCTAGAGCTGACTTGAAAGCTACCGACATGACTTGTCTTAACATGCCCGCTTCTGCCCATGAATACGGCTACCGAAATACGAATGGTACTATTTGTTCACCGTGCATATAAATAGGGCGCAAGAAATGTAGAATTCCTCTTAGTGCCTTGTCCCGTTCAGTCTCGTTCAGTTCCAGTTATCCAAGCGACGTCTCTCACCCACTACGCAACGTGGGCAGAGGAGGGCTCGCATTGCCCCAAGATAGAGTCTCGTGTTATCCTACTACGTTTGTTTAACGTATCGTTCGCTATTTACTAGTAAACCTTCATTACGAGTCAAAGACCACGTGAAGTGGGTAATTGTGTGTCTACATAAGAGCACTTATTGCCGCGTGCTAATAAGGATAGTAACGTCAAGTTCAACCGTGGACCACCGCGCACCACGGAGGATACCTACACCGGACCAGCAGAGCCACTTTCCGGCAAGGATTATTATTCTTCATTCTTCGCCAGGCTGCTGGAGCAGAGAACCGTCTGCACCCGCTGCTGTGGGATCTACATGCCCGTGGGGACATCACTCGAGCCCGTCTCTGTCGTACCAGAGGCTCCACGGATTTCATCTGCGCTGCTGCACATTGAGAGTACAGAGGCTGCCTTTCTCCGCTGCTCCAGGGAGTAAGATCGCCTCCGTGGACCCATTGACTTTCATAGAGCATTGCCTCCCCCTGCTGGCTTACAACCGGTAGTACCCCCCTTCCCAGAATATCCCTAGATCTAATTCCTAAACATTCATTATTGATTTGCCTGCACATTCTTTGCCTTATAAGCGCATCCAAAGTGACCAAAGTAATGTAATATCATATTCTTAATGTAATAAATATTCTAAACGAGTATTTGTGTGGAAACCGTTTCATTGTGGAAGTGTTGTCATCTAATATACTTGTGTACAGTAAGGCCAGTAATGTACATAACACGGTAGTAGTTTAATGATACTAATACTTGATTAATACAGTCAGGGAATTGTACCCCTCAGTTACACTAACGTTAGCTAACGTTAGCTGTCGTTCCTCCGTTAGCTTAATACTAGCTAGCTGGCCACCTATTACTTCATGGAAACGGAGTAATGTCAAGCCGAGCCCACTACACGCATGAACTCGACACAACATTACCCCGCCTCCATGAAGTGTCCAATTAGCAGCAATGTTGTTGAAAATGTAACGTTAATAAATGCTCCGGAGAAATCTCTCTCTCTCTCTCTCTCTCTCTCTCTCTCTCTCTCTCTCTCTCTCTCTCTCTCTCTCTCTCTCTCTCTCTCTCTCTCTCGTCATAACTAGAAAGGTGCGCTCAGTAGACCTAAAATCTCCAGCAGCCACTCTCTCTTTCTCTCTCTGATCTAAAGATAAACAAAGGGTTTTAAAAGTGTATTTATCTTCTCGTATAGTACCAGAGAGAAGCTGAGGAGAATCAACCAGCAACAAAAGCAAACTTTGTAAAAAAATATATATATAATAAAAAAAAAATATTATAATTATTTTTTTTTTGGTATTGAAAGTATCGAAAGTATCGATACTTTTCAAGGTATCGTATCGAAGTCGAAATTCCAGTATTGTGACAACACTACACTGTACTACACTGTTTGTAGCCTGTGTGTAGTTCTGTTCAGTTCAATAACATCATTATTATTATTCAGTTATCAGGCATGTGTTTAGGTTTTCTATTACTAATGGTTTGATTAGGTATTGTGTTTCTAAATATCTGTTTAAAAAAAAAAGTATGGCATTTTACAATACAGAACTTTGAAGGCGTTTTCCCAAAAATGAGTTTTAAGAGTTTTTCCTCATACTCTGAGCCAGAAATCTCCACTTCAGTAGCACTCACATACACCAAACCTTCCAGTTCTATTCATATCTATGTTCTGAAGGTATTTACAGAAGGGTTTGTTGATATCGCATTCATACCCTGATTTATATCACATTTTATTCCTAAAAACATGGCGAAATATGGAATTTTACCATGAAAATGGACTGAATGGAGTATTTTCTGATTTATGGAGTGATAAAAAGAGATATCCAAAATCCCCTCTGTAATAACCTTTGGCTCTAATATGTCAACAAAATGAAACTATAATTTTGAAAATGGCTTTATCCAATGTTCAGATTTCTGTCCTGGAATTATATGCAAATTAGTGCATATTTAAGTAGATCATGCCTCATTTGCATATTTAAACATACAATTTCAGCAAACTTGTAATACAAAAAAGTCTTGTCTTAATATAAGTAATCAACTGGGGAAGTTTCATTGTGATATATATTAGTTAATTTTTTTACCCTATTCACCTGCAGTGTCTCCCCTTAAATGACGGGGACGGGATGGGTAAACTCATTCGGCCCAGAAGGGCGCTGATTGTCGGTGTCAGCTGACCACTCCACAGCATTGTCAACAAGGCCGCTTCATTGACAATGTAATACAGCGATGGTTCAAAGAGACATTCATGTTGTCGCTGGCTGGGATGTTGTATGCTACAGCCATAGCATTGCTCGATGAGATGTTTATCGATACAGCACTTAAGTATTTTGGCCAGAACTAATTTAATACTAGCTATCATTAGATGGTCCATGTTACGACCCTGGCTCATGGGTACGCAACCTATGTGTAACCAACACCAAAACCCTGTGCTCTAACTCAAAATGCTACTAAACCAAGGAACTATTAATGTAAATGTAAACTAAGGTACTAAGGTAAACCAACGGACAAGGACTGAAGAAACTAACAGCTCTTTCTCTAAGCACAGACAGTGCATGTGTGTTACTAGGTCTGCCTTTAAAGCTCCCCAGCAGGTAACCAATCAGCACTAATTGGCTAATTGGCAGGCCTCACCTGCATGCCCGGTGACACAGGAGTGATCAGGCCTCTAGTACATAACACCTCCCCCACCAAACTGGTTGCCCAAGAGGCAACCACTACACAACAACCCATAAACAAAACAAAAAACAACTGTGACCCCTTAGTTGTCAGGGCCACTACCACAACAGCGATAACGGGTACCACAAACACCGGTACTATGATCGTGAGAGGGCGTTTGCTAGCACGTTGTCCCTCCCACGATGTGGCGAATATCCAAGTTATACGCCTGGAGGAACAAACTCCATCGCATCAAACGATGGTTCGAGTTCACCATGCTGCGAAGAAAAACCAAAGGGTTATGGTCTGTATACACAACAAGGGGTAAACTGGAGGATCCAACGTAAACATCAAAATGGTTCAAGGCAAGAACCGGGTCAGCCCCTGTCGAACACGACCACCGATACCGATCTGTCAAAATTATACTGCAAACCAGCACAACAAAACCATAGATCACTGATACCACCACCGCACCCATATCCATCCCACCTGGCACTGGCAGTTCAGGATACTGCACACCTTGAACATCCAGAGTAGGCTGTACCGCCTCAGGTACAGCCCCAGTGTACCGGGAACATGGCAGTACGACAGTCACAATAACGTCTGGAACACCATCTAAAATGGCGTCACCCAAAATAACTTTGTCCTGATCAAAATCAAAATGGCTGCCACTCAACAGACCAGGTCGCGAAGGCGGCTCCTGCTCCACAGGACACAGGTAACTAGGTTGACCATCACACCTAGTGCATGGTAGAGAATCAGTGTGGACATGTGGATCAATGTCAGAATCATCAACTGACATACTGGGACCATCCCTGCCCACAAGTGAAACATTAGGGACAATAGAGCACCACCTGTCAAACAGGTTCTCCTTCTCCCTACCAAACTCAACATAAGACTGCCCCTCCTGCCTGCGATAACCTCTAAATCGCTGACGATAGGCCTCGGGACCAACTCATAAGCCCTCAATATGGAAGCTTTAACAAGCTCATAATCAGCGCTTTGTTCAAGGGACAGAGCAGTGTAGGCTTCTTGTGCCCTACCAACCAAAACACATTGCAGCAGCAGTGTCCAGGCGGTATCAGGCCACTTCAATGTGGTTGCCACCCGTTCAAAAAGGGGAAAATATCTTTCCACGTCTTTCTCAAAAAACGGAGGCACCATCCTAATATTCCTGCCTACATCAAAACCGGAACGTGACTCTGGATGCAGAGCACCCGCCTGCAAGGCAGCATACTTATATTCAAGCTCCTTCTTTTTTTTTCTTTTTTTATTTGTCTTTTTCCCCCTCCATTTTTCCTCCGATTTTCTCCCATCCCAATGTTAGTCGTATGCCAATTCCCAGTCCCTTCCTGATCGCTGCGCACTTACCCCCCACAGTCAGATCATCTGGGAGAGTGGAGGCTACCACATGCTTCCTCCGACACACGTCCAGCCAATCACCGCTTCTTTTCACCTGGCAGCGCGGATTCTCATTGAGAGGGCGTAGCGTGTGGGAGGACCACACTATCCCCCTCACGTCCAATCCGCGCTTAGCAGGCGCCCCGACCGAACTGTAGGAGTCGCTGTTTACAACGACCCGGACCCACCCCGCCAGCTTCTCCCACCCTCCGATACAGCCAATTGCATCAGTGTAGACGGCCAGCCAAGCTGGTGACAACCCCGGAGCTGTGAGCTGGATTCGAACAGGCGAATCGAGCTCACAGCTCCGGGGCTGGTGACGAACGCAATCTCCGCTCGGCCACCTAACCGCCATATTCAAGCTCCTTCTGTGCACGCTCGTGCTCCAGCAACAGTTGTTTCTCCTTAAACTCACGCTCATGCTCACGCTCCTCTTTCCTCTCTCTCTCCTTAAGCTCACGCTCCTCTCTCCTCTCCTCACGCTCTCGCTCTAGCTGCCTTTCCTTAAACTCCAACTCCCTAATCCTCCACTCACCCTCTACACCAGGTAATAGCGGAGACGCGCCAGACGATGGAGGCTCCTCCACCCTCTCCTCAAGCACCTGTTCCCTAATGAGCAAAACCCGCAAAGCACCCAAGGCAGATGGTTTCAAACGTTTCTCACTGGGAGTAAGCTCGACCTTGTAGTGCACAGCAAGCTCGAGAAGCTGTTCTTTTGAAAACCTCTCCAATATGTCATGTGAAGGGTGATCCACAAAATCCCTAACGGAAGTCATCTTTTCTGCACCAGCGCCACAACCCGTTCACTTTAGAGTCACCAAAAAGCTGCCAAAAGCACCCTAGTACACACACAATCCACCTAAAGAGCCACCAAAGAAACACTAAAGAACCACTGAAGAACGACTAAAGAACCACAACGAACCACTGAAGAACCATACAGAATGCCAAAGCCACTAATAATAACCATAAAGGGACGCGGTGGCAATGTGTGCTACGGAGCGCACATTTCAAGGACGCAAAAAAAAACATAAAAAAACCACACCCACCCCAAATAGACGTGTCATACACTCAGGGTGTTAGGTGCTACCAGGTATGCTCACCAAACACTCAAACAAACAAAATAAATCCAACAAACAATTCCAAACAGGTGCGCCTTCTAACCTGATATGACTACATATGCTTCTACGTCTAAACTGCAGAAAAAACCGGCCCACCACATGTCTACCCTAAGAAACACTAAATCAAGCCCTACCACACTACCTGTGTTTTCTGGTCGCCCTAATCTACCTACCCTTAAACTAATGCCCTGTAGACCTAACTTTCTTCAACCACACCTGCTACCAGTCAAAGATCATATACCAATCATTTCATTGACCGCCCCAGGAGTACGTGGTGCACCGGACGCTAACCAACAACCAGAAAATAATGTCCCTATCTACATGTGGAGCCCACTAAACTATATATTTTAACAGCATAAGTAGTCACATCAAATTTCAAACAAATACGGCATACTCACCTGTTTGATGAAATGGCTCAGCCCCCACGTTACACCATATGTAACGAACACCACCCAAACCATAATACGATGACACCCCGTGCAACACAAAAAAAAAACCACCAAACAAAGTTCTAGGGGTAAAAGATCCCGGACGAGCGCCCAATTGTTACGACCCTGGCTCATGGGTACGCAACCTATGTGTAACCAACACCAAAACCCTGTGCTCTAACTCAAAATGCTACTAAACCAAGGAACTATTAATGTAAATGTAAACTAAGGTACTAAGGTAAACCAACGGACAAGGACTGAAGAAACGAGCTCTTTCTCTAAGCACAGACAGTGCATGTGTGTTACTAGGTCTGCCTTTAAAGCTCCCCAGCAGGTAACCAATCAGCACTAATTGGCTAATTGGCAGGCCTCACCTGCATGCCCGGTGACACAGGAGTGATCAGGCCTCTAGTACATAACAGTCCAGGAAACCGGCTCTCTCGTCAACCACTACCGGTAGTATTGTAAGCCTTCTCGATGGGGGATTCACGGTCCCCTCAGCGACAGGTATTTCTTCCGGGTACCCCGATTCAGGTGTGTGTGATCGCCAGGGGATGCCAGGAATCCAGGAGCTATTTAGGGGTGTGTAGACAGCCTCTGCATCGACGATGGTCTCCTGTGATGACAGGTCTGGTGCTTCGGGGGTTCTCATTAGTTGACCGTCCTTAAGCCTTCTAGCTATTAAGCCATCCATAGCCTCAAACAATGCTTTTTTTATTTGCCAAAACTCTCTCTCACTTAAATAGATCTCTGGTCTTCTTCCAACGCCTTGGAAATCCGCTAAAGGCCATCTTATAGATCGCAACTCGTTCAACCCGTCCATCATACTCCAGACTTAATACACCATCGGAGACCAGCCATACTTCATTATAAATATCCCGTCCATATCTGCATGGTGCCAGCAGCAATGCTTTAATACGAGCAAGTCTGTCTGATGTGTGTATAGCGGGTGTAGACATATTGTCAGCCATTATGTTCTTCATTCAGCGGACACTATCTCTAGGAGGCCTCACTCTAGATATATATGTAGATAGTTTTTTATACAACGCCCACGTCTATGTCACGCGTAATATCACACACCCCCCATAAACACAGACATAAACCTATACCAGTGCCTAGACATATACCTACTAAACCTACCCGTATCAGTAGTTTATTAGCAGTATTTAGGGAGATAATACTATTTTGATCACATTCTGAGAGATCTACTGTAGTCACGTCTTCTCCGGAAAGCCGGAGCGGTATCACCTCCTTCGGTGTTGTTGTTGACATATTGACCTTGATTTATAACTAAGACAATAACGCTGTGTTGTGACAGATATTCGCAAGGAAGATTATCTGGTGAACCTGGTGAGGTCACACCTATGATCGACTTTAACAACTCCCCCCTCGTTCTGATCACTGGGTCGTATTAACGGTATATTCAAACCATAGATCCCTGCTGTAAAAACATGATGGGTTTCAGATTGGCAGAGGCACTTCCTGGATACTGAGATGGTTCACTTTGACACCCAAACAGGTTTCTATGATACTTTTGTTTATCTACACATATATTTTCCGAACACAAGTGTCTAAAGCTTGTGATATTCTCCAAGAAAACATTCACACACACACACACACACACACACACACACACACACACACACACACACACACACACACACACACACACACACACACACACACACACACACACACACACACACACACACACACACACCTTAGGGCCATAAATCATTCAATTATTATGCCCCTTATAGGCTCAGTAACATAAGCTTTCTGTTTTCCTCAGAAAGGGGAACTTACACCCCTTCCTTCTGAAGGCCCCCTCAAGTCGTAAATCAATACTTACCCTGGTATTGACAGAAGCTTTCGACTTCCCTGATTCGCCGTCCTCATCCATTTGTAACGCCTCCTGTGACTGTCACAGCGAAGGGGACTCAGTTTGACAGAGAGACACAATACTTACAGAGAAGGTGCACTTTGACAGCTTTCAGAGGCGAATCACACACAGGTTTCTACAATACATTTCTTTATTTACACATATATTTTCTGAACACATTTGTCTAAAGATTGTGACATTCTACACTTTATAGACACATTGTATTTTTCTTAAAAATATTCCCACACACACACACACACACACACACACACACACACACACACACAGACAGACAGACAGACAGACAGACAGACATACAGACAGACAGACAGACAGACAGACAGACAGACAGACAGACAGACAGACAGACAGACAGACAGACAGACAGACAGACAGACAGACAGACAGACAGACAGACAGACAGACAGACAGACAGACAGACAGACAGACAGACAGACACACACACACACACACACACACACACACACACACACACACACACACACACACACACACACACACACACACACACACACACACACGCACACACACACACACACACACACACACAGGGTCATACATTTATTCTGAAAATCGGCTGATTTATTCTGAAAATCCCGCCTCCATTTTGTCCCTCCTCCGGATGTCCCTCCTCCTATAGCCCCACCTTTTCCGAAACCGGAAGTCCTGCCTCCTTGAGCCCATCGACCAATCAGAAAAGGGGGCGGGGCTTATGGTCATACATCTTCTCAAACGGGGGCGTGGCTCAAATCAATCAAACTAAAGGGGGCGTGTTTTGCATAATGTGACAGAAACCGCATGCTTATTCTCGCTCTTACATTGTAATGATTATGTGTTCCCTTTCTTTTTTTGAGCAGTGTATATTAACTAAATATCATTGAATCAGCCAAATGTACTGAGCAGATCATAGTAATTGTTCTTATTGTGACATATGTCACATTAGGTTTTCATTAGAATTTTAAGGTTAAATGCTCGATGTGATTTATGTGTCGACTTGTATCTATTGTTTTTTTTTATCAATTTGTTCAAGAAAAGAAACAGGTTACATATAATAAAGAACATGTTATGTATGCATTATAATTCTTAAATGGGTGAATCTTACCTTTTAGCAACAGAAATCTAGTTTTTGAAATGTAGCTATACTTCTGTCAGCTGATCAGTCACCACCACCAATCAGCATCGTGGAAAGGTGGTTATGGGACATGACATGTCACATGACACACCAGGATGTTTCTGTCGTCTGTGTCACTTTGGGACTTCGTGAGTTCAAATCAAGGATAAAGCTTTATATGGAAATTTCCAGAACATTTAAAGGACATGTGACACCTGTATCACAGTGGGTCCTTGTGGGCTAAAGGTCACCTTCTTTGGACTGATGATTGCCACACTTTTTACAGCCTGTCTTTTGTCCAAATAATGGCAGTTAGACAATGATTTACCTGCAATAATCCTACACATTTTTAACCCATATAATTCCTAACAGTGAGGTATAAGCCTATGATTGCGGTTGTGGGCGAGTGTTCTCATCACTAGACTAAGACACCCACCCTGATACAAACAGAGCAATACTATGATGATGATTCAGTTATAGTTAAGATAGAGGGTCAAGGTTCTGTATCGTATAGCCAGGCCCGGACTGGCCATCGGGAGCACCGGGAGTTTTCCCGGTGGCCTGGCCTGCACAGATAAAAAAAATTAAATAAAATAAAAAATATAAAAAAAAATTATATATATTTTTTTTTTATTATTATTATTATTTTTTTTGCCAGGCCATTGTTTCTAGTTGTGGCGGCGGCGCGGCGCGATAGTTAGATAACCTAGGTGGGTGGGGAACAACCAGGATTTCACTGTCTGCGACAGAGTTGGAGAACTATCTGACTCTCTCCCTCGGATCACACACACACAATGGAGCCGTCTGCCGCTTGTGATTGGTGGAGGCGGGACCAGGTGATACAACTGATTGACAGTGGAGGCGGCGAAAGGAATGGCAGATGGCACTCTGCAGAATACTGTAACAGCCAGGCAGTGAGCCAGGTAGTTTTGTAATAATGAAAGGTCTGTTATTTAATGTTTGTGTAAGGGCTATTTTAACTGTTGATGGGTAGTGCATCAGTAAAGTGAATATGGTATTGTGCTCTTGCTCTGTTTGAATAGGTGGAGAGAGTGATTAACTGTATTGTAATAGTAAATAGACAAATATGTTGTGTTCTTGCTTTTTTCTTTTTGAAGGTGGAGAGAGTAGCATTGCTAGTGCCACAACAGTTTTATTTGAGGTTCATAACAGTACATTGTACTAAGCAATTGTTGGCTCATTAGTTTGTGATTCACATGCACTAAAATTCACCAGAATGCAGGAAATTAAGTCTTTGTAACAAAAAAAATCCTGGTGGGGGACCCCCAGACCCCCCGCTTAAAAAGTGGCCTGACTGGGGCTATATTTCGCGCTATATCTCCCGGTATGAATTATTTACCCAGTTCGGCCCTGCGTATAGCTCTCGCTCGGCGTCACTCTCTGCACTGTCCTCGCACACGTGCACACGCACTGAATAAAGACCACAATGTACCTTTAATCCCAATATTTGTCTGACCACACCCCTATCAGCTTACCCATATAAGCAGGGGTGGGGCCACCCACTCGCCTCCTTCTCGCTTTCACCACAAGGAAGTGCCTCGGTAGATCCCCACACTTGAAGTGATGTGATGGTAGGAGAAGAGTTGGAAAGCAAGGATACGTTGACATCATACCTTTATTTTCTCTCTCACTATTTTCGAGAAAATACGGCGATATTGTCTTCGTACTGGAGTGTCTGGAAGATGATGATCATTCTAAAAATCCTCCACCGGTTTTCGTATTGGGAGTTCGCGCCGCTACATGCTTTTCCAACTGCAGTCCTTGCTGTGTGCTGGTTGCGGTAAAGGCACAGCTGGGCTGTAGGACGCGCCGCTGTTGTGAGAAGCGGTGGGTTCCGGGTTTGGTGAGTTATGTTTTGCTGGCAGGCTCCACTTGTCTGTTAGTGCTATGGGGGCTACAGTTACAGCATTGCAAATTGAGGTCCCTCCTACCGCCGTTTCAACGCCCTCTGCCGCCCGTTAACGGCTCTCGTCAAATGGTTTTATTAGGGTGGGTGCGGTTTCTGTTTTGTGCCGCCAGGAGGCGCAAAGTCAAGTTGGAATTATATCCATCCAGCGCCCGCCCCTACTCTGCCTCATGTTTACAAAATCAGCTGTTTAGCCATTAGTCATTAGCTATTAAACTAGCGTTAGAGTCGAGGAAAAGCAATTGATGCTTTGGATCTAATGAACGAGGGCATATTGGACTTTGTTACAGCTGTACTCAAATGTAACTGGCCCGTCGATTATTGTGACCAGGCTGTCCTGTGGATTTCAGCTGTCGCTGTACTGAATTTACTGGTAAGCTAACTTCGGTTTAACGTTAGTTTGTTTACTACAGTTATGTAGTCAACTAAGGTAACGTTACAGTAGCAACTGCTCAAATAAAGCTGTATCCACATTGCTGTCAAGTTAACGTTATGGTCTCTCGAAAATTGAATGCGACCTCAAGGCTTTTCAACACTGGCCGCGTAATATTAGTTAACGTTAATTTAGCAGGATGTAATGTGTAACGTTTAATCAACGTGAAATGGCCCTGAATACATCATATAATGTGTTTCCCAGCTGCTTATATTGTAACGTGTATGCCCAAAAATATATATCACTGAATTGAAAATGGGGGACCCTGATGTAAACAAGACTAAAGTCTTTCTCTGGTCTGTGCAATGTGCATCCCCTTAACAATTGTGTGTATTGAGCTGTACTGTATTGTACTCATTCTGCAATCTGTTAATGACATTTACATATCTGTAGATACTATATCTATATCTGTACATCCCTTACCTACTCTTACTAGTTACGCTGCTGGCCAGTATGACTTACTACCATATAGTGTCTTTATACCTGTATCACTGTACATATTAATACTATCTATATCTGTACATATCTCTTACCTACTCTTACTAGTTACGCTGCTGGCCAGTATGACTTACTACCATAGTGTCTTCTTTATATCTATATCATTTTCCATACCCAGTTCTCTTCTCTAATGGCTATTTTCTTTTTATGTTGCAGATACCTGTCAAACTGGAGACTATTTCCACTCCATCGCCATCAGCTACAGAGTGGGGTTTTGAGCTACTACTTAAAGGCACTGGGTCCTATGTACAATATATAGTTTTACTGCTATGCCCCTATGCTATAATTGCTATTACTAACTATATTATGCATTAATCACAACAAGTTATTTTCTTAAAGTGTCCTTTGTGTTTAAAGTGACCTATGGTGTGAGCGAGTGCACTGTGTGTTCATGTGTTTTTAAGTTACTGTAGACCCACATTAAAGTCAAGATAACTACTATTTGGATGGTATCTGTGTCAATGATTCCATTCAACCAAAGTGAGTATCACTGTATTATACTACAACTCTATACATACATCTGAGTAGTGATTAGCACTATTACTCAGTAGTACTAATTTATATATTTTACACAGTTTAATCACCTGTTCATTGTATATCACTATTGCACTTTACTGTTACATTTGCACTCTCAAAATTAGATTAGATTCAAATGTACAGCACACCATATACTGCTATAGTGGAATATACTATTCATAAATCATATACCATTGTATACCATCTTGTTGCGCGCTCCTGGCCACCGCAGTGTCATGATTAATTGAAAATGGGGGACCCTGATGTAAACAAGACGAAAGTCTTTCTCTGGTCTGCATCCCCTTAACAATTGTGTGTATTGAGCTGTACTGTATTGTACCCACTGTATTGAAACACAACATAGCAAGACGTAGCAGACTTTTTTTTATTACATTGGATCTCACAGCTAGGCTACAGATGTAAACTCCTAGTTTTTATCTTTGGCAGCCTAGGGCATGTGCACAAGTTGGTTGTGAGGGGCCTTCAATAATTTTACTATATTTCCAGACAGTGGGACCCTGATGTAAACAAGAACAAGTTACAGGTTGAAAAAGCCCTCAGCTCGGAACGCCCTACCTAAAGCTGTAAAGGAATGTGAATCGCTACCCACTTTCAAAAACACTCTCAAAAAACACCTACGTGAGACTGCAATTCGAAACTGGCCCCTACAAATGTCCTAACCTAGTTGTACAGTAAATGACCAAGTAAGGCTTTGTCAATATTCCAATGCACAGTGTAAAATGTGTGTGTGTCCCCTACCCAACCCCCCCCCCCCCCACCTCCAATGTACAGCCCTCACCCAACCCACCCAACCCCACCCCACCCAACCAACCTCCAATGTACAGTTTCTACGCCAAATGTATATACACTCCTTTTCTGGACACTTTTGTATCACAAACAGTACTGTATTTGCAAATCTGATATGTCATAAATGTATAGATGTAGCAGTACTGTCTATTTGATTTGATTTGATATCTTTATTTCGAACATGCAATGAATACAAACAAACAATAACAAAAGCAAAACACAACTCAATCTACATGTTCGAAAAGGAGTAGGAAGAAGTGGCCAGTATGACTTACTACCATAGTGTCTTTATACCTGTATCACTGTACATATTAATACTATATCTATATCTGTACATATCTCTTACTAGTTACACTGCTGGCCAGTATGGCCACTACCATAGTGTCTTTATACCTGTATCACTGTACATATTAATACTATAACTATATCTGTACATATCTCTTACCTACTCTTACTAGTTTGCATCCCCTTAACAAGTGTGTATTGAGCCGTAGCCTACTGTATTGTACCCATTCTGCAATCTGTTAATAAAATTGTCATTCATTCATTCATTCATCACTATTTTATTTCACTGTAAAAAAATAAGTTTTATCTATTCTATTCTACTATTTTATTACACTGCACTATTTTACTCTGTCTATTTTATCTTACTATTTTTATTATTGTCTATATCAGACTTTTTAAAACTAATTCCACTATCCATGTTTGATGATCCAGTTAATTATATTGACTTGTTATATTGTTGGGAAGTGAGTCAAGTCTGCCATGAGTCAAGCCTGCCTGAACCATTGTTTCTCAAAGGCAAAACTACAGTAGTTTTGCCTTTGAGAAACAATGGTTCAGGCAGGCTTGACTCACTTCCCAACCCCCAAAATATAACACCTCCGTGTATACAGTGGGGGGTTGGCTTTGTGTGGAGAGATCAGTGACACAGAGTCATCAGACACCATCCAATCTGGAGAGCCACGAGCAGGCCGCTAATAGAATAGAATAGAATAGAATAGAATAGAATAGATCTTTATTGTCATTGTTACAGTTGTTACAACGAAATTTAAAATGCAGCCCTAGGTGCTAGTAAAAATATAAAAACACAGTCCTAAACACAGTATTAAATATAAAAACAGGAGTAAGGCATAAATAACAAACAGGGGGGTATAAAAGATAATTGCACTATCCCTTAATGTTGTGTGTGCGTGGGGGGGAGGGGGGGGGGTGCAAGGGAGACAATTTTATTAACAGATTGCAGAATGGGTACAATACAGTAGGCTACGGCTCAATACACACAATTGTTGATTGATTGATTGATTGATTGAAAAGTTTATTAACAGATTGCAGAATGGGTACAGTACAGTACAGCTCAATACATACAATTGTTAAGGGGATGCAGACCAGAGAAAGACTTTCGTCTTGTTTACATCAGGGTCCCCCATTTTCAATTCATCATAACATATATGACATACATGACATACAGATAGACAGTACTGCTACATCTATACATTTATGACATATCAGATTTGCAAATACAGTACTGTTTGTGATACAAAAGTGTCCAGAAAAGGAGTGTATATACATTTGGCGTAGAAACTGTACAAAGTCAAATACTTTGAAGTTAAATGATCTTGTGGAATTTAAAACGGCACAATTAATGTATAAAGCAAAAAGTCATGCACTTCCAAGAAACATTCAAGAATTGTTCTTTGATAGGGAGGCGGGTTATAATCTGAGGGGAGAACAAAATTTAAAAGTGCTAAATGTACACACTACCATGAGAAGACACTGCATCTCGATATGTGGAGTGAAACTGTGGAACAGTCTAAATGTGGTGCTAAAGAAATGTCCAAACATGAGACAATTCAAACTGATGTATAAGGAAATGATGTTCACAAGGTACAGGGATGAGGAAGGGACTTGATATTCACGGGTGTTTACATTTGTATTTTATTTCTTTCATGTTTTACATATATAGTTTTTGTTTTTTTGTTTTGCATATATATATATTTTTTTTTTATGTTTTAAAATAGTACTCATTTGAGTAGTGGAAAAGGGGTAGGATTAAATAAGTGTATACTTCTTCCTACTCCTTTTCGAACATGTAGATTGAGTTGTGTTTTGCTTTTGTTATTGTTTGTTTGTATTCATTGCATGTTCGAAATAAAGATATCAAATCAAATCAAATAGACAGTACTGCTACATCTATACATTTATGACATATCAGATTTGCAAATACAGTACTGTTTGTGATACAAAAGTGTCCAGAAAAGGAGTGTATATACATTTGGCGTAGAAACTGTACATTGGAGGTTGGTTGGGTGGGGTGGGGTTGGGTGGGTTGGGTGAGGGCTGTACATTGGAGGTGGGGGGGGGGGGGGGGGGGGTTGGGTAGGGGACACACACACATTTTACACTGTGCATTGGAATATTGACAAAGCGTTACTTGGTCATTTACTGTACAACTAGGTTAGGACATTTGTAGGGGCCAGTTTCGAATTGCAGTCTCACGTAGGTGTTTTTTGAGAGTGTTTTTGAAAGTGGGTAGCGATTCACATTCCTTTACAGCTTTAGGTAGGGCGTTCCACATTGATGTGGCATAATTGCGAAACGTGTTTAGTCCCTTGTTTGAGCCGAATCTGGGTTTTACATGATTTGTGGAGCTCCCTCTGGTGTTGTGATCGTGGTATTCACTGACCTTTGGGAAGTATTTTGACATGTACATGGGTACCTTGGTCGCGTAGTGTATCTTGTAGACCAGGCCCATTGCAAGTTGCTGTACTCTGTCCTCTACTCTAAGCCATCCTAGGTTGTCAAAGTGGGCAGGGGTGAGGTGGGTTCTAGGAGTCAGGTCAAGTAGTAGTCTGACTAGCTTGTTTTGAGATGTTTGTAATTTGTTTTTTAGTGCCTTTGAGGTGCTTTGGTACCATGAGGTGCAAGCATAGTCGTAGTACCCTTGAATGAGTGCTCCTGCTAGAGTCTTCAGGGTATTCTTGTTTACCAGAGAGGAGATCCGGTACAAGAATCGCGTTCGTTGGTTGACTTTTTTTATTACATTGGATGCCATTTTGTCACAGGAAAGATTAGCCTCTAGGATGGAACCCAGGTAGGTAATTTCATCTTTCCTTGTGATAATATTGTCACCCACTGTAACCGAGAAGCCGTCGGTCTTGCTGAGTTTGTTATTTGAACCGAAGAGAATGGACTCTGTTTTGCCCATGTGTAATGATAGTTTGTTGTCGGCGAGCCATATGCAGATTTTGCCTAGTTCCGAGCTGAGGGCTTTTTCAACCTGTAACTTGTTCTTGTTTACATCAGGGTCCCACTGTCTGGAAATATAGTAAAATTATTGAAGGCCCCTCACAACCAACTTGTGCACATGCCCTAGGCTGCCAAAGATAAAAACTAGGAGTTTACATCTGTAGCCTAGCTGTGAGATCCAATGTAATAAAAAAAAGTCTGCTACGTCTTGCTATGTTGTGTTTCAATACAGTGGGTACAATACAGTACAGCTCAATACACACAATTGTTAAGGGGATGCAGACCAGAGAAAGACTTTCGTCTTGTTTACATCAGGGTCCCCCATTTTCAATTAATCATGACACTGCGGTGGCCAGGAGCGCGCAACAAGATGGTATACAATGGTATATGATTTATGAATAGTATATTCCACTATAGCAGTATATGGTGTGCTGTACATTTGAATCTAATCTAATTTTGAGAGTGCAAATGTAACAGTAAAGTGCAATAGTGATATACAATGAACAGGTGATTAAACTGTGTAAAATATATAAATTAGTACTACTGAGTAATAGTGCTAATCACTACTCAGATGTATGTATAGAGTTGTAGTATAATACAGTGATACTCACTTTGGTTGAATGGAATCATTGACACAGATACCATCCAAATAGTAGTTATCTTGACTTTAATGTGGGTCTACAGTAACTTAAAAACACATGAACACACAGTGCACTCGCTCACACCATAGGTCACTTTAAACACAAAGGACACTTTAAGAAAATAACTTGTTGTGATTAATGCATAATATAGTTAGTAATAGCAATTATAGCATAGGGGCATAGCAGTAAAACTATATATTGTACATAGGACCCAGTGCCTTTAAGTAGTAGCTCAAACCCCCACTCTGTAGCTGATGGCGATGGAGTGGAAATAGTCTCCAGTTTGACAGGTATCTGCAACATAAAAAGAAAATAGCCATTAGAGAAGAGAACTGGGTATGGAAAATGATATAGATATAAAGAAGACACTATGGTAGTAAGTCATACTGGCCAGCAGCGTAACTAGTAAGAGTAGGTAAGAGATATGTACAGATATAGATAGTATTAATATGTACAGTGATACAGGTATAAAGACACTATATGGTAGTAAGTCATACTGGCCAGCAGCGTAACTAGTAAGAGTAGGTAAGGGATGTACAGATATAGATATAGTATCTACAGATATGTAAATGTCATTAACAGATTGCAGAATGAGTACAATACAGTACAGCTCAATACACACAATTGTTAAGGGGATGCACATTGCTTTAGTCTTGTTTACATCAGGGTCCCCCATTTTCAATTCAGTGATATATATTTTTGGGCATACACGTTACAATATAAGCAGCTGGGAAACACATTATATGATGTATTCAGGGCCATTTCACGTTGATTAAACGTTACACATTACATCCTGCTAAATTAACGTTAACTAATATTACGCGGCCAGTGTTGAAAAGCCTTGAGGTCGCATTCAATTTTCGAGAGACCATAACGTTAACTTGACAGCAATGTGGATACAGCTTTATTTGAGCAGTTGCTACTGTAACGTTACCTTAGTTGACTACATAACTGTAGTAAACAAACTAACGTTAAACCGAAGTTAGCTTACCAGTAAATTCAGTACAGCGACAGCTGAAATCCACAGGACAGCCTGGTCACAATAATCGACGGGCCAGTTACATTTCCCCCAACCAGAGCCTAACTAGAGCCACATTCTGCGAATCAGAGGCAGAGTAGGGCGGGTCTTCGGTGCCAGCACGTATAGGTTGTCTCGTAAAGAATAATACTGCACTGTATCTGAGTATCTAGATGATTATCCATAAAAAACGCACGTTAATCGAAAATACCACACCATTACTGTACCAATGACAGTCAAATAATCTACAGAAAAGCATTACATTGCAAAATAATATGTCCAAGACTAGTGTCGCATGCACACACACACACACACAGATTGTAGAATAGCTCCCACTCTCCACCGTGTAACTCGACTCCCCCTACTGGTTGAACCAGGCAGAGCAGCTTAAAAAGACGTCATCTAGCGTCATCTAGCTTGCTACCGGCGGTAGACGCCTCGTTTTCCAGTCCCACATCTGTAATTGACAATGTTTATGAAAACCGGCCGCAGGCTAGGGTCCTTTGTTCAGCCTCTTAGGCGACAGAAGACCTTGGTCTGAAGTCCATTATAGTTTTAACTAGTGGGCCACGACCATTAACACTGGTGATCCCTGTGTTTTCTGGACGAATGGATATCTCTCTGTCACCGTGTTAAGGCCCCATCTTTCATATCCAAATGAGAGTATTCCCTCACGAGGAGATATGGGCATAGATGTTCGATAGCGGAAGATCTGTGTTCAAGTCAGCTACACAGGCCAGTTGGGTATTGTGCCGGCTCCGTCGGGTGTTGGTAAAATCACCGTTGTAAAACTGTGTTAACATCTTGTTTCTCTTTTCTCTTAAAAGTGAGGAGGGTTTCAGAACGGCGGCCTGTCTGGGTGAGTGTTATATCATTGTGCACAAGTTCAGGTGATAGCTGCTTAGCTTACGGTTAGCCAGTCAGCTGTTAGCTGCGGCGTTAGCCTGCTGTGATCACTGCGTGGCCTACATAGGTTGGGCCTACTGTTAGCCAGTCAGCTGTTAGCTGCGGCGCTAGCCTGCTGTGATCACTAGGAAACGTTAGCTTGCTGCTATCGGCCAAGGCCCAGCGCGGGGTAGCTCCGGCTCCTCGCGCGCCGCCGCGAGCTCCCCTCTGGTCGCGTGCGCCGTTCGCTCGGCGTCTCGCGGGCAGGGGCAGGGGCAGTAGCGACCGACGGTTGGAGCGGCCGTTAGCTTAATGCTACTCTGTTGAACGTGCTTTGATTATAACATGTTTTAAACACTCTTGACTACGACGTCATCTTTGACAGAGGATGTTCGTCGAACCTGCCCTGGGCCAGGACGGCAAAGCCTGCGTCAACAAAGGGGACCGTAGCGACGGGTTGGAGCGGCGACGCTGCCCAGATTGAACAACACAGGATGGCTGTGTTTTCTACGGTGTCTTGAGACTGCACTTCGTTGATCTACGCTCCGGGTAGGCCAGGTCTGACCAGACCCTGTACACTTCTTCTGGCTTTCCCTTCTAAATGTTTTGTAAATAACGATGTTTTCCAAAACGAGTGTTACTGCACTACATTTAGGATACGACGCGAGTTGTGTGTGAATTGTCTTGTCACTAGGTATTTAGCTTCTCCGTGCAAATCGGGTTGTTGTTTCAGATGTGAAAATGATCTGGTTTGTTGTGTTGAGAAACATCATGTGTGTTTATATGTACCGTGTACTCACAACTAAGGGGGTTAACTAACCTATAAAGCTATGCTTAGTGACAAATGAGTAAAGAATATTCTTTTCTCAGCCTGTAATGACAATGAACAGTGTGTTCACATATTAACAGGTTTTCCTGTTTTAACTGGCCGTATTAAGGGTAAAGTAGGAGGATTGTGTTTCCCCCCGGTTCCCTGGGGACTTCTTAATCCTCCTATCAGACATGTTGTTGCACTACATTGTGTCTTTGTGTGGTAGGGATGCGATGTAACCCTTAGCTTGATTGCTGAGGTTGTGCTAAGACTGCTGGAGAAACTTTATTTTCCTAAAAGAAAAGATTGTTTGGTCGCTTTCGTGTGTGCTTAGCAAGGCCTGTGGCCGATACTAATCGAGAATTATGTATTCTCTCATTATGAAAAACGGTGTTCCTCTGTAGAGTGTTTTTGCCATTTTTTATAGGTGATGATGGGTTGTGTGTGTCATGTGACCTACAACTGGGTTGGACTGGCCACAGAAGCACATGTGTAAGTTTGGACCGGGGCTCTTAGAGAGCCCTCTCTATTCTGTGTTTTTTCCTTAGTAAAAATCAGATAGCAGGTTAGCTCATGCGCTGTGTGAAGCTGTCAGACGCTTCATAGAGCTGACTATGACTGTGTCATACTCTCTTTTTGTCATTACATCGTATCATGGGTGTGGGGTCGTAAAGGGGTGAACTGGTAACCTTTCCTCTCCCCCTTTTATCTGTTGGTCAGGGGTACACCCCCTGTCCTTCAAGGTTCCTGTCACGTTGCGGTCCCGCACTTTACGGGGTGAGGGGGGGGGGGGGGGGGGGGGGGAGTTTCATGGTCCCACGGCCTGGAATATTGGGCGTGTGCACCGCAGAAATTCCCCCGCCATAGAGTACGTCACCGTGCGCGTCTCTGTTGGTAGGACTTCCGTGTGCTGTTCAGGTCCATGTGATGGATCTGTTTCGGGGGGTGGTCAGGGCTCCTCCTCACCAAGCTCCTATTCGGGCCTTCTGTGAGTCGGGACTCCTCGTTCCATGTGAGGAAGCCTCCTTCAGAGTACAGAGCCTCCTCCTCAGATTGTCAAGGTGAGTGGACCCTCTAGAAGGAGTCCTACTCTATTGTGTATGTATTCGATTCAAATCGATTATTGAGTGTGTATGGGTTCAGTGCCTCCTCCCCGGAGAGCCCTAAATCCAATTTTTTACATGGCTCAAGGTGCAATATATTCTTTTCAATCTGTACAGCTCGCGTGGGAAGTCTCTCTGGGGATTCCCGTCTCCTTCCTATGGGAGGGTGGTGGGATGTAAAAATGTGAAATTTTTTTACCCCCGGCTGTGTAGACTGGGATACATACTGTTGGTGTTTCCTTCTTTTCTACTAAAAAGAGTTGGAGTTAGGAAGTGTCACACCCCTCTTGTCGTTCCCCATGGCGCCTTGGGGATTCAATGACAGGTCTAAATAGCCTGTTCATTGATGACTGGCACGCCTTGGTTGCTTGAGGTTAAAACAGCGTTTTTATAAAGCAACTGGGATGGAGGTTTTTCCTCTTCCGACGACCAAATCCAACGACCTGGTTTTTTGTCATCGACGGATTCTCGTTCATGTCTGGGGGATGATGACGGAATGGATCTGAACATATGTAGAGGGGTCTCATGCCCTGGGGGTGGGCCACCGGGCGCGGTTCGCCCGAACGTCTGGGTGGCGCCTTCTTTTCATGTTTGAGATCAACACGCATATCTGCCCCTTCTCCTGGAGTAGGCATGTCGGCGTGGTTAGGGCACGGGACTGGTTCTGGTCACGCTGGTCCGGATCAGTTGAACCCGTTGTCCGCCGGGGATGCAGATCTGCTGTTCTGGTACCCTGAGGGACTTGGGCTTTTTTCAGGGGGAAAAATGCCAGGTTGGTCCGGGTGTCACAGGGTTAAGCACTATGGAGACCCTGGTTGGGTACGTTTTTTACTCAGCACTGTCGTAATGGCTTACGGCCATGCCAACCTGTACACGCTCGATCTTGTCAGATCTCGGCCGCTACACAGGTTGGTCCTGGTTAGTACTTGGTTGGGAGACCGCCTGGGAATACCAAGTACGGTGTGCTTAGGGGCTGGTTCTCCATTCTTTTTCGCTCCTCTCTCACGCATGGCGAAGAGGGGCCTGTTGGGGTGGTCTTGACCTCCTCTGGTGACCCTGTGCTTCCCGTATCGCCGGGCCCGGTCCGAAGTAATGTTTCGTCGACCCGTAGGCCTGGGTTAACCCTTTAAAAAAAAAAAAAACTGAAACACTTGTACTGCGGTATAGCCGGTGTATACCCGCAGGTGTGTTTTGGAGTTTTTTCTTGAGGGGTTATAGGAACAACCACCGCATTGGGTAACACCAAGGTGGTTGATTCCCTGGTGTGTTGGAGCAGTGTCAACTCCCGGGTTCACCGTTTGAGGGTGCCCCTGCACGTTCATGACGTCTGCCAATCGTGTCAGCCTTCTCTGCCTCAACCCCTCTGGGTGGTTTTTTTTTTAAAATGGAGGCTTGGTCATGCAACACCGCCAGCTTACGCTCCTTCCGTCGGGGCGGCTGTGTTCAGCTGTCCCCTCTGGCGCCTGTCTCGTCCGCAGTCTCCAGGCTAGGGTTAATAGCCTGTTGCCTGGTTTTTTCCCCGGTGCGCTGCCTGCTTCCGTTGGTTAACCTTTTTTGTGTGCTTACGGCCATGCTTACTGCCTGTTCTGCAGGGTCAGTGTGCCAGGCGGTGTACTATTGGGGGGACAGGGCCCGCTCGGCTGAGGGGCCTTTGTCCGAATACGCTGGCGATGTGGGGGGCGGGGTCACTAAGTGCCCACCTGGTGGGGTCTTGATGCTGGCATCATGGACTTCTCCGGGCCCCCGTTCCAGGGGGTCCAGTCCCTTTGGTGGGTCTGGGTCTTCCTTCGCGCTCCGCTGCTACGGCCTTGCCACGGGGTTGGGTTTGCCCTTGACCCCGTGATTCTGGGGGCAGTAACGAGGTTGTTTCCTCCGTTCGTTCCCGGGTGGCATGCGGGTTGTGCGTGTGTGTAGTCGTGGGGTCAAGCCACGGCTGCTCACCCTGTGCGTTGAGTTGCTTGAGTGCCTCTTCGCACGGTCGGGTCCGTCGCCCTCCCGTGAAGCCCCCAATAGGGGGGTGCCCTCCATTAGGGTGGGTCGGGGGGCTCGGCCCTCCCTGTTCTGATGGTTGTGGGGGGCTTTCAGCGGGGTGTATTTGTCGGCCGATGGCTCTCGCTCGGCCTCCCTTGTGCAGAGAGTGACGCCGAGCGAGAGCTATACGATACAGAACGTTAGGTTATGACTATAACCAAGTTCTGTTAGTATAGCGACGCTCGGCGTCCGACGCCGCTGCAGCCCTTGATCTCGCCTTGTGGTGAAAGCTTGGGAAGGAGGCGAGTGGGTGGCCCCACCCCTGCTTATATGGGTAAGCTGATAGGGGTGTGGTCAGACAAATATTGGGATTAAAGGTACATTGTTGTCTTTATTCAGTGCGTGTGCACGTGTGCGAGGACAGTGCAGAGAGTGACGCCGAGCGTCGCTATACTAACAGAACTTGGTTATAGTCATAACCTAACGTTAAGGTTAGGATTAGGGTTAGGGTTAGGGTTAGGGTTAGGGTTAGGGTTAGGGTTAGGGTTATGGTTTATTTTAGGTAACAGTGTGCTTAGGGTTAGGGTTTGGCGAGGCTATCAGAAAAGTGTGTCATGGTCATCTTGAGGTAAAGGCACTTGCCTCCCATGTGAGCATCCTGGGTTTGTTTCCCAGTAGAGGAAATCAAATAAAATAAAATAAAATGTATTTGTAAGGCCCGACAACACAAGTCAAGAAGAAACATCATAATAAATCAAGAACAAAACAAAAACACCATGAAGTCCAAATTTTTTTTTTATAAATAAATGAATGCAACACTCCCAGACATACCCCATGCGAAGGTAAGGAAAAACTCACTAAAAACCTAGCAAAAGGAAAAAAGCACCACAGGCAATGTGGAGGGGAGAAACCTTAGACGGGCCGTTCAAGGGGGGATCTCCCTTCTTAGATGTCGGTGATAGTAGTGTTGCTATAAAACAGGTGAAACAGTTGGTAAGCTGATTCTGATTCTGTAGAAATGGATAAATGGATGATCAATAAACTGATCATCTTCATTGCAACAATGCATAGTCCACTTTATAGTTTATATCCTTCTATCACTACACTGTGAACTGAAGGTATACTGCTTCATTATTACTGATGACTCACTGATTCATTATTACTGATGACTCACAGCTTCATTCCCAGATAGCAAAAGACATTAATTAAATGTTGGATTTTGGTCAGATTGGTTATTTTTGGTTGAGGTTGAAAAAGCTATGTTTATTCAATATCTAAATTACAGACACCATTTCAACATTTGAAAAACTGTTGTTGAATCGATTTAGTATAGATGCTTGTTTTTCAATGTTGAAATGCCCAACAATGAAATTACATGGTTACAACGTAGTGCTGATAATCCCCCCTCCCCTCCCCCCTCCCCTTCGAGGGGGTAGGTCGTAAGCAACTCGCGAGGCCAGCTAGAAGATCTCACGGGACTTGAGGCATTAAAAGAAAAACTTGGCGCCATGGTGTCTTCATTCAGCGTGACTAGTCAAGTGCGCACACGTCTTTGGTAAGTCCTTGACAATATAATGTATTATGCTATTCACATTAGGCATGTGCCGGTAACCGGTTTCACGGTTTGAAAATGTCAAAACCCCCGGCCTGGAAAGTAGCGTTAACTTATAACAGCGCGAGCTAACGTACGTCAGCTATACGTCAGCTCAACCATGCGAGTCTGCTAGCTTAGCCAGCTAACGTCAGCTCGACCATGCGAGTGTGCTAGCTTTAGCCTACACAGACCATGCAAATCTGATAGCTTAGCAAGCTAACGTCAGCTCGACCATGCGAGTCTGCTAGCTTTAGCCTACACAGACCATGCGAATCTGATAGCTTAGCAAGCTAACGTCAGCTCGACCATGCGAGTCTGCTAGCTTTAGCCAGCTACACAGACCATGCGAATCTGATAGCTTAGCAAGCTAACGTCAGCTCGACCATGCGAGTCTGCTAACTTTAACCAGCTACACAGACCATGCAAATCTGATAGCTTAGCAAGCTAACGTCAGCTCGACCATGCAAGTCTGCTAGCTTTAGCCAGCTACACAGACCATGCGAATCTGATAGCTTAGCAAGCTAACGTCAGCTACACTCTGACGTCACGAGAACGGCGCCATCTTTGTATGGGGGAAACAAATGGATTTCTACTGATCAAATGTCTGCGTTGAGCTCTGTTTTTATTACATATTTTACCACATTCTTGTTGATTTCATAACCTTTTCATATAATTTGTTTTGAAAATATTGAGGCCAACATGGCATTTCACTATTTCGAAAGCCTTTCTGGTGATTCTAAAGTGTATGTTTCCCCCCCAAGCCATAGACATGCACTTAGACAGAAAGTTAAACAGAAAGGAAGTTGACTTCGAGAATGATTCCAATAACTGCTATTATTCGAGATCATTCTACCACAAAAGGTAACGTTTATGACAAATATTGAAACATAGTTAGTTTATCTTCCCTATTGTTAGCATTCAGCAACAATTAGATTTGAAAAGTTTCAAAATTGTGCCACCTTGATAAAATAAAAAAGCTACTGTACATTACAGTAGATTTCATTATCTGTTCTCATGCACGCTGGTGATACTAAATCCAAATTGAACTCGGGCATTTGAAAGATAATATATGTATATATATAAATGTGCGAATTGGCTATTATAAGGTAATTTATGAGCCTGCTATTGTATATTCTATGATAATATTTCAAATTACATTGGTCCGGATGGGAGAATTCAGTACAGTATCTACAGAACCTTCTGTTTAATAATCTTCCCTTTATTTATTTTACACTCAAGAAGGTATTGAACAAGATCAGTGGCAGTTTTTAATGTTTGGTCATTATTAGCATGGTGTTATTCACTGTCAAAGATGCAAAGAAAAATCATAATTAATATTCTCCTTTGTTTCATCACAATTTAAGCAAGCCTAGTAATAGACACAATATTTCTGACACTGTGAATATACATTAGATAGATAGATGACGCTATACAAGAATATGCAAATGGCCCTTGTAGAAGTGGAGCAATATTCCATTTACCTAGGTATATATTTTAGGCAGATTTTCAGAAAATAGGCTCCGGGTGGAAGAGGTTAAATATTTTAAAATATGTTGGAAGGACCTGATAAATTAATAATTTGGCTGATATATATATTTGTTTTATGCATATATTATTTTAATAATTTTTTCCCCTCTATTTTCAGGGTTGTGCTACAAGAGAAGAGGACTGGAGGGTTCACTGCAAAAAAAAGGCCAAGTAATAACAAAAAAATTATAATCAGCACCACCTCTTTTCTATTTAGACCTGTTGTAACCTATACGTTATTATATACCTTTCAATCCGGGAGTTAATGGGTTAAGATGAATCGTATTGGGCTAAAAGACGTAGAGTCATTCGAACTGTAAGGGGCATAGAGAAAGATATCCTTAAGGAATATGAGGAATTTCTGCATAATCAAAGAGAAAATATTTACCCCTGTGTGAATAGGGAACCTGCCTTCACAAGCTCACACTTTTCCCAACTAGATGCACTACCAGCTTCACATGTAGACATAGAAAATGGTCATATAGATGGCAGTGTAGCTGGCAATGATGAAGTTGAGTCCGATGTGCAAATGAAAAATGATCATTCTGATGGTAGTGCAGTAGCTCGAAATGAAGTTGATCATGTGCAAATGGAAAATGATGATATAGACGATGAAGCTGGCAATGATGAAGATGAATCAGATTCTCACTATGAGAGCGATGAGGAGCAGCCGCCTAGTCAGGATCTGCTTATAAGGAGCCTAAGATATTGGGCAACATCCTACTCCATTAGTCTTGTTGCTTTGTCTGCTCTGCTGTCCATCTTAAAGCTATTTCACCCTAAGCTCCCTAAAGATGGAAGGACTCTGCTTGGAACACAATCTCATGTTGCAACCACTCAAATGCAAGGTGGCGAGTACTATCATTTTGGATTGGTGCGAGGAATACTTTCACGATTAAAATGTTTAAGTTTACCAGTGAACCTCACAACTCTTACTTTACAGTTCAATATAGATGGTCTCCCCCTCTTTAGGAGTTCAAGACTTCAATTCTGGCCTATACTTGCAATCCTGAATTGTGATTACACTAAGTCCCCATTTATTGTCGGTATATTTAGTGGTTTAAGCAAGCCAAAGTGTGTTGTTGAGTATCTGCAGAAATTTGTTAGCGACCTTAAAAATGTGCTGGCTAATGGCATTGTTCATAATGGTAAGAAATTGAATGTACAGGTTTCCTCATTTGTGTGTGATGCTCCTGCTAGGGCCTACGTTAAGAATATTAAGTCACATAATGGTTATTCAGGGTGTGACAAGTGTGACCAAGAGGGTGTGTGGAGGAACAAAATGACGTATCCAGAAACAAATGTCAGGCTCAGGACGGATTCGAGTTATTGTGATATGATTGATGAGGAACACCACTTGAAACAGAAACTCAGTCCTTTAACAGGGATAGTAAAGATGGTTTCTTCATTCCCAATAGATTATATGCACCTCTGTTGTCTTGGGTTGATGAGAAAACTGTTGCATATGTGGTTAAAGGGCAATCTAGCCACTAGGCTTCCTTCACAAACAGTTAACAGTATATCAAGCAAACTGCTGGTGTTACATTCCCACACCCCTGTTGAATTCAATCGCAAGCCAAGAGGTTTGAATGAGCTTGATCGTTGGAAAGCTACTGAGCTCCGATCCTTCATGTTATACTGGGGTCCTGTAGTTCTGAAGGATTGCCTTCCCAGTGAGTTTTATGACAACTTCATGTTGTTTTCAGTGGCCATGTATTTGTTTTTGTCTCCTGGAACTTCTGGCCAAATGGTTGAATTTGCACATAGATTAATGATATCCTTTGTGGGCCACTTTGGACAGTTGTATGGTACGGGTGAGATTGTGTTCAGTGTCCACCAGCTTATACATTTAGCAGATGAATACAAACAATTTGGACCTTTAGATAATGTTTCAGGGTTCCCTTTTGAGAATTATCTTGGCCAAATAAAGCATCTTTTACGCAAGCCACACCAACCTCTACAACAGGTAGTCAAAAGGCTGTCAGAAATGCCACATGTTGAGGTTCCATTAGCAACAGATCAACCAGTTTTAAAGCACATTCATACTGATGGTCCACTTCCTCAACATTTCAGTGTTGCTCTACAGTACACAAAGGTCTCCAGTTGTCGTTTTACCTTGTCTACAAAGCAGGGGGATAATTGTATTCAGGTGGGAGATACAATTGCAGTAGTGCAGAATATAGTCCAGGAAGAAGGTGAGGTCTATGTGATCTACAGAAAGTTCAGACACCAAGAATTATATTACACTTATCCCTGCGAGTCCTCCCTCATAGGTACATACAAGGTTAGAGAGTTGTGTGATGAGATCGGGGTTGGTAAAATTAGCTTTATTAAACGTAAATGTGTTCTGTATCCAGAGGGAAATAGCCTCATAGCTATTCCAATAGCTCATCTGCAGTAGACATCTTATGATTCATGTTTTTGTCATTATAATTTTTTTATCATTAATATTCTAATTTAATTTATTGTACACAGAATGGAAAGTGAGGTGGTGCTCTGGGGCGTTGTACTGTTTCCAAATGGCGGAACTGCAACAGTTCTTTCCAGCTGGTTCAATCCAACGGAAGGTACATTATTATGGCCCCCAAAAAACACAAATTATTCAAAGGCCCTTAAAGAAAACATGATGCCCTGTGAAGGATGGACCACATATGACAAAATTCGGCTCTTAATTACTTGTGGTAAGTATAGTCACTGCTATTGTCTGATGTGAATTGTTCCTCATACTTCTTATTAATGTCATGCTGTATTTTCTGCTTGTTCTTTTACAGACTCATTTCTAAAGGCCAAGCAACATGAAGACAAGTACGTGACTACTGGATGTCTAACCACTGATTTGGAATCTGAAGAGGAAGCAGATGTACGTCGGAAAAGAAGAGCAAGGTACAGTTGAATTCCTCGTGATAGTTTTTGGTTAAACAGAAATGGGCCATGGGCTGGCTCCTGAACAGTGTCTCAAGGATTGCTCAATTAATTGAATTATCCTGGGAGCCTGGGAATGTTAAATGTTTTTTTTAGGACAAATCATATGCACGCAGTGGAGTCAGATGAAGAGCCAGACAGCAGGGTGACGCGACGATATGCCAAGCCACCTGATGTTCATTTCCCAGGTATAGTGGTGACACTTGTCAGTTATGACACTAACTGCTACACCTACTTTAAGTATTGCCATGTATAATTCCATTTATTTATTAATACAGTGCAGCCAGAATCCAGCCAGTACCCCTCGGTGCCAACATCAAATGCAAGCAGTGGTATGTCATTATTTACTAACATAGCAGAACAAAATGTAGTTGCATGAGAGCTTTACAAGCATTTAGTTCCTCTGTCAATACATCCAAACATATCAGTCAGGTTATGTGTTCAAAAGTTACAGTGTCCACTATTCATGTCTTGTGTTCCCTTCTTTTAGTCTCTGGAGGAAGCTGCTCGGTCTCTGGAGGAAGCTGCTCGGAGAATAACCAGCCTAATAATGGTAAGTGAATCACTTCACACTACTAAGTCAGGGTGGAGCCGGTGGACAGATTGTAAATGTGCTTTTGATAGCATTCATTGTTCATGTTTTGTTGTGTTCTCTCATTTTAGGCTTTGGTGGAAGCTTCTTGGCACAGTTGGAGTCAATGGACCACTGCAATGATGGTAAGTAGATTAATAAACTAGATATAGCTATGTGATTCTCTCAGCCACTCTTGTGTCTCCAGTCTGTTTCAATAGGTGGCGGTTGGATTACTAGTCCTGCCTTACTGGATACCTTACTGACTGGAAATGTTAGTTAAATGGGTGGAAATGTAAAGTTGAGTGCATATATGAGTAGCTTATTCAGTGTCTCACTATTTTGCAATGAGCTGTTAATGTTGGCATGATATTATATGAGAACTTGTATTTTACAGTGACTAATTACGGTTATTTTAATCCATTTCAGGAGGGAACCACACTGGACAAGTAAGGAATGGTATGTCTTTAGCTTGCTACTGTATATGGTGCTCATTGATACTTTGATGGTGCTTACCTTATTTTGTTAATTCTGTCGCTCTTTCTCTAGGAAAGCCAATGTATAACTCCAGCCCCTACCACACTGTGCCATCAGAGCGAGCAAGGAATGGTATGCATTTCTCATCTTAAATGTTGTTTTTTTGGGTAAAATTCCATAATTCGTGTTCAATGTAAACAATGATGTGTGTCCTTTATTCTCTTTCTATTAGACTTCAATGCCAACTATAGCCGTGGCTCCAGATCAGCTGACTTTAACTCACATCGCCTGGGTAAAGATGCCTATATTCCACTTTACCCCCCGCCTCCCCCATACACAATTACCTAATGTGCAATGCTGATGCCATGTTGATTTCTTCAGCTTCAGCTCCTGAAACGCCGCGGGGAAGATTCCATTGAGAGCCCAGTCAAATGTTACAAGGCAAGTATCATTTTCTGATGCATTGAGAAACATATGTCCCTTGTGACTTTACAGTCTTTGTCACTTTTTTTTTTCGTGTAATTTGTCATGGTGTTTATAGGCTTAATATTTAAGCACTTAATGGTTACTATAAGTTAGGGGTGCAAAGACTTAAGCGTCACATTTAAATGTAAATAGTAACGTTGTTGTCATGTGATGATCCCTTTAATTAGACGTGATTTGGATGTGCTGAAGGCCCTTATTGCTTAGTGTCATTCTAAATGATTGAAATGGTGAATCTATCCTTGAAATTTAATGTAAAACCAATTGTTTTTCTTCAAGACCTTGCTGCCAACAAAAACACCAGGATGCTTGCAGAGCTACTCGTGGAGGTGAAGCAAATTTCACATGATGTTCAGTTTCTGAAGACTGAAATGGCTAAATCCACCTTTAACGATCACGGAGCTGGACCTGAATCACAGAGAGAAGAGAACTTCCCCATCGTGCTGCCACTCACCAATGAGGAGCAGTTTGATGAGGCTGAAGCTGCACTGAAGGACGAAACAGTCCGTCGAAAGATGGTGAACATTTTTGTATTTTGTTAAAAATGTATTGTTTGAAATCTAAGTGTTTATAATGTCTGAATTGTAGGAGTGGAGGCATTTATTTAGTTTTTTGCTTGGATGTGTGCTTGGCATAGAAATATTGTGAAAATAGCCTTGCAATGATATGCGGGATGATATTTATTTCTTAGTCAATATTTGACAATTCATTTAGCTAATTTGTTTGATGGTATTGTTTGTTGAGTTTTGACACAGTAATGGTCTTTCTTTAGAGTTAATAAAAAAAAGTCTTAAAATGTGTACTTAAAACATCATATTCTGTCCATTTGACATAGTACAATGTACACTTTAGCACACTCACTTTTTTTCCTCTCCAATCTGTTAAGACAACCCGCCTGGCATTAATCGGAGGGACCATCTCAGAAAATATGATCCGGCGAATGCTATCCGCTACCATGACAAACTGTCTAGCATGCATCTTCAACTGGGCGGGAAAGGGACCGAAGAGGGCCTTCAAGGACACACTGATGCAGGACTGCATGTTTGGTGAGTCAATCTGCACCTCAAAATACTAGGTTTACTACAGTGGATTTAGCTATTTTGATGATGGATATTTCATTTAATTAAGTATTTTCACTTTTATCTCAAGTAAATACGAATGGATGCATTTTTATCACCATGGAATGAGCCTGATGGAACATGCAACCACTCTTAAAGAAACACCTCACCCATTTCCAACCTTAACGTCATATAAGTGGTCCTCTGTAATGCTCACAATAAGATTTTTTACGAGCATTAATGTGGATCAATTATATGACTATGGGGTTGAAAATGCACCTACAGTTACAGCATTGCAAATTGAGGTCCCTCCTACCGCCGTTTCAACGCCCTCTGCCGCCCGTTAACGGCTCTCGACAAATGGTTTTATTAGGGTGGGTGCGGTTTCTGTTTTGTGCCGCCAGGAGGCGCAAAGTCAAGTTGGAATTATATCCATCCAGCTCCCGCCCCTACTCTGCCTCATGTTTACAAAATCAGCTGTTTAGCCATTAGTCATTAGCTATTAAACTAGCGTTAGAGTCGAGGAAAAGCAATTGATGCTTTGGATCTAATGAACGAGGGCATATTGGACTTTGTTACAGCTGTACTCAAATGTAACTGGCCCGTCGATTATTGTGACCAGGGTTTCCTGTGGATTTCAGCTGTCGCTGTACTGAATTTACTGGTAAGCTAACTTCGGTTTAACGTTAGTTTGTTTACTACAGTTATGTAGTCAACTAAGGTAACGTTACAGTAGCAACTGCTCAAATAAAGCTGTATCCAGATTGCTGTCAAGTTAACGTTATGGTCTCTCGAAAATTTAATGCGACCTCAAGGCTTTTCAACACTGGCCGCGTAATATTAGTTAACGTTAACGAAAATGGGGGACCCTGATGTAAACAAGACTAAAGTCTTTCTCTGGTCTGTGCATCCCCTTAACAATTGTGTGTATTGAGCTGTACTGTATTGTACTCATTCTGCAATCTGTTAATGACATTTACATATCTGTAGATACTATATCTATATCTGTACATCCCTTACCTACTCTTACTAGTTACGCTGCTGGCCAGTATGACTTACTACAGTACCATAGTGTCTTCTTTATATCTATATCATTTTCCATACCCAGTTCTCTTCTCTAATGGCTATTTTCTTTTTATGTTGCAGATACCTGTCAAACTGGAGACTATTTTCCGGACTGAGTGCGATACGGGGAGCGCGTAGACGTCTTGGCTGGAAATATGGCCAGACAAAATTCTGGCCAATGATTCGGGAAAAGAATAAAGAATTGCGACTTGCACAAGCTCACCTATGGCGTGACACATTTGAAACGTGGCATGACGTCATTTTCACAGACGAAAGCACTGTGTCACTCGAACATTTTGCTAGACAGTGCTTTTCCAAGAAAGGCCATCGAATGGGTAAACCAGCCCCGAAACACCCCTTGAAACTCCATGTTTGGGGCGCGATTTCCAGAGAGGGCCGGGGCCCTCTGGTAATTTTTGATGGGATCATGGACAGAGTGTTTTTTGAGGACGCAATAATCAAGGCAGTTGTCAGCCCCTGGATACGTTCAACTTTTGGGACACGCCACAGATTCTTCCAAGACAATGACCCAAAACACACAGCCGCACGACATTGCATTGAAGCAGAGGGAATTAATTGGGTCAAAACACCCGCCGAGTCTCCAGACCTGAATCCCATTGAAATCGTTTGGCACATGTTAAAAGATTTCATTCGCAGAGAGGCCAAACCTCACACAAAGGAGGAATTGGAGGCTGCCATCAAATTTTTTTGGACAAATAAACTCACAATAGCCATATGCAACAACCTCATAACTGGTTTGATAAAGGTTTTGCCATTAATTATAGCAAATAATGGAGGTCAAAGCGGAAAATAGAATCATCATCAAGTCATACTGGCCAGCAGCGTAACTAGTAAGAGTAGGTAAGAGATATGTACAGATATAGATATAGTATTAATATGTACAGTGATACAGGTATAAAGACACTATGGTAGTAAGTCATACTGGCCAGCAGCGTAACTAGTAAGAGTAGGTAAGAGATATGTACAGATATAGATATAGTATTAATATGTACAGTGATACAGGTATAAAGACACTATGGTAGTAAGTCATACTGGCCAGCAGCGTAACTAGTAAGAGTAGGTAAGAGATATGTACAGATATAGATATAGTATTAATATGTACAGTGATACAGGTATCTGTAACTGCATGCTTCAGACACTGTGTAACAGTAGGACACAACACAAGACAAACGTATTTTCTCTGGTCTGCATCCCCTTAACAATTGTGTGTATTGACTTGTGTACCCATTCTGCAATGTGAATAAAACTATAAAAAAATATAGAGTGTTTTGTGATGAATGTACTGTACATAACTATCAATAGACTAGCTAGCTATTTGTCTGTATCTCTTTCACTGTAATTTTTTTTTATCTATTCTATTCTACTATTTTATTGCACTGCACTGCACTATTCTATTTTACTCTGACTACTGTAGGTTCAGTGATGAGCCGGTGCAGGTCTTTGATGCCCCTGTTAATCAAAATCAAATCAAATAGACAGTACTGCTACATCTATACATTTATGACATATCAGATTTGCAAATACAGTACTGTTTGTGATACAAAAGTGTCCAGAAAAGGAGTGTATATACATTTGGCGTAGAAACTGTACATTGGAGGAGGTTGGTTGGGTGGGTTGGGTGAGGGCTGTACATTGGAGGTGGGGGGGGGGGTTGGGTAGGGGACACACACACATTTTACACTGTGCATTGGAATATTGACAAAGCCTTACTTGGTCATTTACTGTACAACTAGGTTAGGACATTTGTAGGGGCCAGTTTCGAATTGCAGTCTCACGTAGGTGTTTTTTGAGAGTGTTTTTGAAAGTGGGTAGCGATTCACATTCCTTTACAGCTTTAGGTAGGGCGTTCCACATTGATGTGGCATAATACAGTGGGTACAATACAGTACAGCTCAATACACACAATTGTTAAGGGGATGGATGCAGACCAGAGAAAGACTTTCGTCTTGTTTACATCAGGGTCCCCCATTTTCAATTAATCATGACACTGCGGTGGCCAGGAGCGCGCAACAAGATGGTATACATTATGGTATATGATTTATGAATAGTATATTCCACTATAGCAGTATATGGTGTGCTGTACATTTGAATCTAATCTAATTTTGAGAGTGCAAATGTAACAGTAAAGTGCAATAGTGATATACAATGAACAGGTGATTAAACTGTGTAAAATATATAAATTAGTACTACTGAGTAATAGTGCTAATCACTACTCAGATGTATGTATAGAGTTGTAGTATAATACAGTGATACTCACTTTGGTTGAATGGAATCATTGACACAGATACCATCCAAATAGTAATCTTGACTTTAATGTGGGTCTACAGTAACTTAAAAACACATGAACACACAGTGCACTCGCTCACACCATAGGTCACTTTAAACACAAAGGACACTTTAAGAAAATTACTTGTTGTGATTAATGCATAATATAGTTAGTAATAGCAATTATAGCATAGGGGCATAGCAGTAAAACTATATATTGTACATAGGACCCAGTGCCTTTAAGTAGTAGCTCAAAACCCCACTCTGTAGCTGATGGAGTGGAAAATAGTCTCCAGTTTGACAGGTATCTGCAACATAAAAAGAAAATAGCCATTAGAGAAGAGAACTGGGTATGGAAAATGATATAGATATAAAGAAGACACTATGGTACTGTAGTAAGTCATACTGGCCAGCAGCGTAACTAGTAAGAGTAGGTAAGGGATGTACAGATATAGATATAGTATCTACAGATATGTAAATGTCATTAACAGATTGCAGAATGAGTACAATACAGTACAGCTCAATACACACAATTGTTAAGGGGATGCACAGACCAGAGAAAGACTTTAGTCTTGTTTACATCAGGGTCCCCCATTTTCGTTAACGTTAACTAATATTACGCAGCCAGTGTTGAAAAGCCTTGAGGTCGCATTAGATTTTCGAGAGACCATAACGTTAACTTGACAGCAATCTGGATACAGCTTTATTTGAGCAGTTGCTACTGTAACGTTACCTTAGTTGACTACATAACTGTAGTAAACAAACTAACGTTAAACCGAAGTTAGCTTACCAGTAAATTCAGTACAGCGACAGCTGAAATCCACAGGAAACCCGGGCCAGTTACATTTCCCCCAACCAGAGCCTAACTAGAGCCACATTCTGCGAATCAGAGGCAGAGTAGGGCGGGTCTTCGGTGCCAGCACGTATGGGTTGTCTCGTAAAGAATAATACTGCACTGTATCTGAGTATCTAGATGATTATCCATAAAAAACGCACGTTAATCGAAAATACCACACCATTACTGTACCAATGACAGTCAAATAATCTACAGAAAAGCATTACATTGCAAAATAATATGTCCAAGACTAGTGTCGCATGCACACACACACACACACAGATTGTAGAATAGCTCCCACTCTCCACCATGTAACTCGACTCCCCCTACTGGTTGAACCAGGCAGAGCAGCTTAAAAAGACGTCATCTAGCGTCATCTAGCTTGCTACCGGCGGTAGACGCCTCGTTTTCCAGTCCCACATCTGTAAGGCCACCTGAAAATCTAGTACACTAAAAAGGACACTGTTCACTTTGGAATGGAACGTGCCCACTGCAGCTTTCTTGTTTATCTTTAAGTATTCTTTTTTTCTTTTTTCCCAGCGGCTGCTCGTCAATTTGACCACAAGTTGACTGACTTGATATACAGAGATGCACTGCAGAAGTGGCTGCGTTATGCACCTGAGAGGAATGGCGGGATACGAAGAAAGACAAAGACTTAAAAGGACAAATGGTTTGGAGGACAGTGGGTTTCATGGGAGTTGGATCATTGGAAGCTGATCCAGGGGCAACATTTATCTCCAGCATCTCTGGTTGCAGCTGTCGCGTGCATGCGTGCGTGCATATGTTTAGCCCCTAGTTTAGCCTCCAGGACCACCCCCTAATTTAGCCTCCAGGACCACCCCCTAGTTGAGACTCAGCCCCCCTCAGGACCACCCCCTAGTTTAGACTCAGCCCCCCTCCAGACCACCCCTAGTTGAGACTCAGCCCCCCTCAGGACCACCCCCTAGTTTAGACTCAGCCCCCCTCAGGACCGCCCCTAGTTTAGACTCAGCCCCCCTCCAGACCACCCCTAGTTGAGACTCAGCCCCCCTCAGGACCACCCCCTAGTTTAGACTCAGCCCCCCTCCAGACCACCCCTAGTTGAGACTCAGCCCCCCTCAGGACCACCCCCTAGTTTAGACTCAGCCCCCCTCAGGACCACCCCCTAGTTTAGACTCAGCCCCCCTCAGGACCACCCCCTAGTTTAGACTCAGCCCCCCTCCAGACCACCCCTAGTTGAGACTCAGCCCCCCTCAGGACCACCCCCTAGTTTAGACTCAGCCCCCCTCAGGACCACCCCCTAGTTTAGACTCAGCCCCCCTCAGGACCACCCCCTAGTTTAGACTCAGCCCCCCTCCAGACCACCCCTAGTTGAGACTCAGCCCCCCTCAGGACCACCCCCTAGTTTAGACTCAGCCCCCCTCAGGACCACCCCCTAGTTTAGACTCAGCCCCCCTCCAGACCACCCCTAGTTGAGACTCAGCCCCCCTCAGGACCACCCCCTAGTTTAGACTCAGCCCCCCTCAGGACCACCCCCTAGTTTAGACTCAGCCCCCCTCAGGACCACCCCCTAGTTTAGACTCAGCCCCCCTCAGGACCACCCCCTAGTTTAGACTCAGCCCCCCTCCAGACCACCCCTAGTTGAGACTCAGCCCCTCTCAGGACCACCCCCTAGTTTAGACTCAGCCCCCCTCCAGACCACCCCTAGTTGAGACTCAGCCCCCCTCAGGACCACCCCCTAGTTTAAGTTAATAATAGTCTATTGTGTATGGTGCATCGTGCGGTTAGAGTTCTAAAGTGACCAGCATCTCCAACGCTTCCTCGTGTTATCTAGAGTCTTATCCAGGCTGGGCCGACCACATGGCGCTTTCATCCGAGGAGATCTAGGCCAGGACCGAATGGACATGTACACTGGATTACCTACCCGACGACTGCATAGCCCTGTGCGGCTGGAATATATATTTGCTTTGGTACTGTGATTTGTGGAGCGGATAATCGCCGACGCCTGTGAGTGTTGGATTTACCCCCGAGAGGAGTCAAGTCGAGTCGGCGCTCAGAGAGCCTGAGGCCCCCTAGTTTAGACTCAGCCCCCCTCCAGACCACCCCTAGTTGAGACTCAGCCCCCCTCAGGACCACCCTCTAGTTTAGACTCAGCCCCCCTCAGGACCACCCCCTAGTTTAGACTCAGCCCCCCTCAGGACCACCCCCTAGTTTAGACTCAGCCCCCCTCCAGACCACCCCTAGTTGAGACTCAGCCCCCCTCAGGACCACCCCCTAGTTTAGACTCAGCCCCCCTCAGGACCACCCCCTAGTTTAGACTCAGCCCCCCTCCAGACCTTAGTGTGACGATGTACCTTGGCACGCTGGCACGCCACACAGGAGGCCGCCCATACTTTGACGTCCTTCCTAAGGCCCGGCCAGACGAACTTGGCCCCTACCAACTTGACCGACGCCTTTACCCCAGGGTGTGAAAGGTCATGAATGGTGTCAAATACCCGGCGGCGCCAGTCAGTTGGAACCATGGGGCGGGGCTGGCCAGTGGAGACGTCACAGAGGAGCGTGGCGCCGCTGTCGTGAAACACCACATCCTCAAGTCGAAGTCCTGTCACAGCCGTCCTGAACGCCTGAAGGTCTGAGTCGGTGAGCTGGTCAGCAGCCATGGCAGCATAGTCGATGCCCGGGTGCACAGGGCTGACGTGCGCCCGGGAGAGGCAGTCTGCCACCTGAAATGCTAATTGTTGGTTTTGCATGCTTATTCAAGTTCAGAAGGTTGTCAGTAGTCGGTATTCTGAATGGAGTGATGATTAATGATGGATTCATGGATGCTATTTATAGTGTGGATGTGAATATATTATATAGATGTACATCTCTAATGTGTGTCTATAATACTCTGAAGTATTATACTTAGTTTAGCAATAGGTAAAAGTGTTTTTAGATAGATTTAACTTTTAGATTTGATTCTGCGTTGGAATTTTGGAAAACAACACTTCCTGGAAGATTCTATAGGGGTTCAAGGTTCAGAGTTCTGTATGAATATTTTCAATAACTGTTATTATTCTGTCATTTTTGTATGGGAGAGTCAGCTGAATGTCAGCTGATCTGGAGCCACGTGCGTAGTTGGCATCGAAGTCTAATAGAAAGAGAAGGGACACGCATCATTAAATAGTTTCAATGGTGCCACCCTGATAAAATAAAAAAGCTACTGTACATTACAGTAGATTTCATTATCTGTTCTCATGCACGCCTGGTGATACTAAATCCAAATTGAACTCAGGCATTTCAAAGAGAATATGTATGTGCGAAGGTTCAGAGTTCTGTATGAATATTTTCAATAACTTATTATTCTGTCATTTTTGTATGGGAGAGTCAGCTGAATGTCAGCTGATCTGGAGCCACGTGCATAGTTGGCATCGAAGTCTAATAGAAAGAGAGGCATTTCAAAGAATATGTATGCGAATTAATTGGCTTTAATAAATGGTTAAAGCAATAAATTGTCTGTTTCTTTGTTCATAGAGCATGTCGTAAAGCAGCTGTTCTCAACCTTGGTTTCTTGAAGAAGAAAAAAATTCGAAATAGCCGATCTACAAGCTTGCAACATATTTTCGAATATTCACCTAGAATGGCATAATTATAATCAAGTTTGGAGTCCCCAAATATTTTTCCTGTGAGGTCTTTGTATAAAAAGGTTGAGAACCACTGCAGTAAAGCATATGGACCATTTCAGCATGTTTCAACCTTCCTCTGTATGTTTTTAATATGTCTCATTTAAGCCAAAAATAATCACTTTGCTCTATTTGGTGTTTTAAAGTTCTGCAGGGGTTGCTCCAAGCCTGTCTATCAGTGACATCACTGCCATTCAGGCATATGGCAGTAATGTCACTAGTAGACACCTTTTAGCATGCTCCCGGTGGAACTACAACTAATAATATAATTTAGATGTAAAGTGATTATTTTTCTTTATTAATGAGGCATATTAAAAGCATACAGAGGAAGGTTGAAAAAGTGCTGAAATGGTCATTCAATAATATCATTATTTCAATGTATAATGCAATATATATATATAGTTGAATCAATGTTGATGCAATGCTACATTATTTCAATGTTGCTCATATCATAGTTGAATCAACGTTGATTCATTGTCGGCTTTCAAATTGAAATTTCTAAATTTTGGTTGAAAATCCAATGTTCTTTCCATGTTGATCATAGCGAGCACTTTCAATGCCATTTTCTATGTCTGATATCAATGTTGATTCCAATCATCAGCCTGACAAAAACACAATGTTGATTCAATGATTTTTTGCTATCTGGGTTAGATGACTCACTGCTTCATTACTACTGATGACTCACTGCCTCATTATTACTGATGACTCACTGCTTCATTACTACTGATGACTCACTGCTTCATTATTACTGATGACTCACAGCTTCATTACTACTGATGACTCACTGCTTCATTACTACTGATGACTCACTCCTTCATTACTGATGACTCACTGCTTCATTATTACTGATGACTCACTGCTTCATTACTACTGATGACTCACGGCTTCATTACTGATGACTCACTGCTTCATTACTGATGACTCACTGCTTCATTACTGATGACTCACTGCTTCATTACTACTGATGACTCACTGCTTCATTACTACTGATGACTCACTGCTTCATTACTGATGACTCACTGCTTCATTACTACTGATGACTCACTGCTTCATTACTGATGACTCACTCCTTCATTACTACTGATGTCTCACTGCTTCATTACTACTGATGTCTCACTGCTTCATTACTACTGATGACTCACTGATTCATTATTACTGATGACTCACAGCTTCATTACTACTGATGGCTCACTGCTTCATTACTATTGATGACTCACTGCTTCATTATTACTGATGACTCACAGCTTCATTACTACTGATGACTCACTGCTTCATTATTACTGATGACTCACTGCTTCATTATTACTGATGACTCACTGCTTCATTATTACTGATGACTCACTGCTTCATTACTGATGACTCACTGCTTCATTATTACTGATGACTCACTGCTTCATTATTACTGATGACTCACTGCTTCATTACTACTGATGACTCACTGCTTCATTACTGATGACTCACTGATTCATTATTACTGATGACTCACTGCTTCATTATTACTGATGACTCACTGCTTCATTATTACTGATGACTCACTGCTTCATTACTGATGACTCACTGCTTCATTATTACTGATGACTCACAGAGAGAGAGAATGAGGATGCAGCTTCTGTCACATTATGCAAAACACGCCCCATTTAGTTTGATTGTAGCCACGCCCCCTTTTCTGATTGGTCGAGGATTCAAGGAGGTGGGACTTCCGGTTTCGGAGGGGAGGGACATCCGGTTCAGGAAGGGGAGGGGCTATAAGGGGATGGACAACCGGTTTCAGATTTTTTTCAAAATAAACGTATTTTTTTTTGTAATGTCAGATTGTAAATAAAAGTTTCAGAATAAATTTGTGTGTGTGTGTGTGTGTGTGTGTGTGTGTGTGTGTGTGTGTGTGTGTGTGTGTGTGTGTGTGTGTGTGTGTGTGTGTGTGTGTGTGTGTGTGTGTGTGTGTGTGTGTGTGTGTGTGTGTGTGTGTGTGTGTGTGTGTGATTTAAGAAAATTACAATGTGTCTATGTTCAGAAAATGGTTGTATGGAGAATGCCTTCTTCCATGCCCATGTGGCCTGCATGGATCTCGATCAGCATCTCCCCCTCTGAAGGGCTGGTTGCTCACTAGCCTCTCTGTCAAACTGAATATCTCTCTGTCAAACTGGGACCCCTCGCTGTTTCTGAAACTGACAGCCCCCTTCGCTGTCACAGAAGGGAGAAATGGCGTAGCTCAGCGAATCAGGCAGCCTGAAACTTCTGTCAGAATCCTGGTGAGTATTGATTTACGATTTTAGGAGGCGGGAGAAACTAAAGAGATCAGCGAATCACTAAGCCTGAAACTTCTGTCAAGCTGGGCTATGTATTTATGACCATGTCCGACTTCCCCTTTTCTGGGGGAGAAAGAGTAAGGATTCATGGCCCCTAAGGTGTGTGTGTGTGTGTGTGTTTTCTTAAAGCCAGATGCAAGAGAGTGTTTAGACACTTGTGTTGAGAAAAGAAAATTACAACGTGTGTAGAATATGGAAGAGTTTGTTTAAGCAAATGTGTAAATAAAATATATGGGTGTTTCAGATCATGGCAACCAATCTGAACCCTAATGATGTATTCCCTTTGTGATCTTGGGGGTGTCAAAGTGAACCATGGTTGGTGATCCATAATGTTTTTACAGCTGGGGTCTAGGGTTTGAATGTATCGTTAATACGGTCCGGTGGTTACAGCGAGGGGTGAGTTGTTAAAAGCAGTCAGAGGTGTGAGCACACCAGATAATCATCCTTGCGAATATCTCTCACAACACAGCGTTATTATCTTAGTTATAAAAAGAGGAAGTAGATGACCACTAGCTGAATGGTTAGATGGGATGCCTACAGAAAAAGAAGGAGTTAGCATTAATTGTTTTTAAATTATCCACCCAGTTATAAATACCCCTGAGGTATAACAGAGTTCTATGTGTAGACGTTGCATTTCAAACATCAAGAATGGCTTACGAAAACGGTATACATGGAGGAGTGCATTTTTAAAACAATACAATTACGAAACTCAAGAATGTATTTACATCAACTTTAATTTCTTTATGTTATAGATTCCTATCCTAGGCTCTGGGATGAAACTTTACTGCCCAATGGTAAGTACAAAATAACAAATACAAGTCTATTTTAAAAGAATTAAATCTTATTCATTGTATGTTGTTGTTTCTAACACAGTGTTTTTTTTATCTTTCTTTCTAAAGCCAGAGAGGCCTTTCTGACGGGGCTTGAAACGGTGCGCTGGCTGGATTGTATTACACACGGTACGTTTTTTTATACCTAGAGAATATAATTTCTGAATTAATATTACAAAAAGGATTTATGGTAATAGAACTAATATTTTATTTTAAAACTCTTATCAGATGGAGGTGCATCGATGGATTTTCGTGATGTTACCGACACAAATATCATGGGGCAGCTTGAGGACTTTGACAAATGTGGTACGTGCATAACCAACCTCCTGCTAAATAGCTGTGTCATGATTCATTAAAATGTTAATTATGACTTTTTTTATTCGTTTCTAAACAGCTCGTGACATAGAAAATGAATGGGACCCGCCACTATAAGGGAGTTAGATATCTTCGACAAGCAGGCTATTGAAGATTTACTAAGGGCTCTACACCCTGAATCGTCAGTCATCCAACAAGATTTTAATGATTAATGGGGAGCTGACATATTGACCCAGATTGAATGCTTTGACAAGACAGGTACGTGCAAAACGAACCTAGTGCTAGATCATGATTATCTATGTCTTGATTCATCAAAATGCTAATTATGACCTTCTTTTATTTTTATTATACACAGCTCCTGTCCCAGACGCGTGTAACTGTTCCGCAACAGTAAGTGACTTCCGGGGTAGGCCTGATTGGCCCTGACAGGCACGTGACGCGGCAAACTCAGGACGCGCAACGAGGCTGCTGAGAGCTGTCGCGCGGAAATAGGCTGTCTATTGCCATTCACTAACACAAACTCTAACCTTAACCAGCTCCTTAACAGCGCCTAAACTTAACCGCTCTAACCTTAACCAACTCCGAAACAATGCCTAACCTTAACCTTAACCTTAACCATGCCTAACCTTAACCATAGAAAGAATATTGCCATTCTCTAAGACAAACTCTAACCTTAACCAGCTCCTTAACAGCGCCTAAACTTAACCGTTCTAACCTTAACCAACTCCGAAACAATGCCTAACCTTAACCTTAACCTTAACCATGCCTAACCTTAACCATAGAAAGAATATTGCCATTCTCTAAGACAAACTCTAACCTTAACCAGCTCCTTAACAGCGCCTAAACTTAACCGTTCTAACCTTAACCAACTCCGAAACAATGCCTAACCTTAACCTTAACCTTAACCATGCCTAACCTTAACCGGCGAAAGAATACACGTTAAAAAAAAAATCACGTTAAAAAAAAAAGATTTGATGGGGATTCGAACTCACCAACAACGGACCGCAGGATCGCAGGACTGCTGCTCTGCCAGGTGAGCTGAAGCGCCGAATGAAAGTCATAGCGTATTTGGACGGTTACGTAATTACGCAAGCTCTGCCGCTCGGCTCCGCGGAGCGTGCCGCGCGGCAGAGAAAGTTGCGCGTCACGTGCCTGTCGGGGCCAATCAGGCCTACCCCGGAAGTCACTTACTGTTGCGGAACAGCTATAAGCGTCCCAGACGACGATTGGGATCCTGCAATACTAGAAGAATTAAGCATCCTTGATAAACAGGCTATCGACGATCTACTCGCCCTCCAGAAGCCAGAGGCCTTCGTTCAACATCTACCCTTGGGCCCTGATGTGCCTCTGCCACACTTCAAGAAGTGCAAACGTATATGTAACTGAGGGGTACAATTCCCTGACTGTATTGAATAAGTATGGTATCATTAAACCACTACTGAGTTATGTACTTTACTACTGGCCATACAGTACACAGGTATATGTGATGAACACCCACACAATAACACGGCTTAACAAAGAAAGTCCTGTTTGGAATATTTATTAGAAGAGCATCAATATTATCTTACAGTATTGAGAATTAGAGTTGCGCTTGTAAGGCGAAGAATGTGCATGAATAGGTCAAGAGCGTAAGTCCATGAGCATATCATGTAGGGGATAGTTAATACCACCTGTAGCATAAGAATTATATAAGGTACACTCGTAGGTCAGCTGGAGATACTAGGGGGGTTCCCTCCGGTTGTAAGCCAGCAGGGGGAGGAATGTTCGAATGCAAAAGTCTGGATCAACGAGGAATCAATAAGCTCCAGCTACGGGAGGCGGTACATATACTCCCCTCGATCGGCAGACAAAAGCAGCAGCTATAATCCAGTATGCACGACAGCATGGATGAAAGCCAGCCAGCCTCTTCCTAGAGACGGGCTCGATTGATGCTCCTCACGGGTAGATCCCACACAGCAGTGGGGTAGACGGTTCTCTGCTCCAGCAGCCACAGTACCAAAGGCAATATAATCCAGCCGGAAAAGGCTCTGCATTCACCGGTGTAGATTCTCCTGTGCACGGTACTTCACATTAACTAGGTCGAACTTGACGTTATTTCACTAAGCTCTGACACTTTTACTATCCTATTCGCACGCGGTTCTAAGTGCTCTATTTAGACGCAAGGTTGCTTACTTCACTTGGTCGTTGACTCGTGGTGAAGGCTTCAACTTGTTGGGTTAACTAACTGCTGTATCCACCTGCAACGTATTTATACGTAAAGTGAATAATCTAGTGCCAGCCTCATTTCTGTCTCGTATTACTGCGCAAACCTGGGCATGTTGAGACATGTCTTAGCGGTGACTTTGAACTAGACATTGCGGGTATGGCCGTTGGCGCCTAGGGGATCGCTGTCCAATAGGAGAACGAATATTATGGTCTGGCCTGTACCTAGGTAAAGGGATATTCCGTGTATATGTACAAAGAATATACGAGGGATATCAAACGATATACAAATATTATGCAAAGTATCTCAAGTAATAAATATATATATTCGGTTTAATCTGACCCTTTGTAACAGCCGCCTCCTAATTAGTCCGCACCTAATTAGATAAGCAGAGACAGATTAACCGTCTTGTCCACTACTCAATGTCCGTTGTGAGGAGTAGGACAATTCACAAAGTCAGTGGGTCATGGTCGTCATCAAGGGAGTCAGGTAGCCTCTGCAACTCTATCAGCCTCGCCACGGGTCGGGTGTATGTCCGTCCCTGGACGAGCACTTCTGCCGCTCTGACTTTTCCGTCGGCACCAGTGATCACTGTGCTTACGCGGCCGGCCGGCCACGCAGCTCGGGGTAGTGACTGGTCTATGATCACGACGACTGTGTCCACTTTTAAGTTGTCCCCGTCCTTGACCCGCTTCTGACGGGCTGGAAGGGATGGTAGGGGGGTTAGGAGGAAGCGGGCCTGAGACTGCTTTGATCTGTGCTTGGCTGTGCCTCCACCTCCTCCGTCTGTTTCTCTTGTTTGGTCTGTACCCCGTCCGAGGAGGGGCCGGTTCCGGCCGCCCCATCAAGGAGTCGCTTGGGGTGCTGGGTTCGAGGTCAGCTACGTCTGGAGCGCAGCTGAGGGGGGTGGAGTTCGGAACTCCCTCTTGTGCCCACGGTTCTCTCACAGGCCTCTCGCCTAATGTCAATAGCCTCTCAACGGGCTGTACGGGAGAGTGGCCGGTGTCGCTCACCTTTGTGTGTAGGCAGCGTGTAGACGCGGGTTTACTGTCAAGTCCGTAGAGGGGGCCCTGGAGCGTCCACCCCAGTTGGGTCTGAACCGCGACTGGGCATCCTTTGGGTCCGATGTGGGCCGCCTCAATTGGGAGAATGAGGTCCGCGTGGTCGGAGCCGATGAGCAGGGTCGGTGTGGCGCCGTCGATAAGCGGTATAGGTAGTCTGCGTAGGTGCACGTACTTCGCCATCAGCTGTGGGATGGGGTAGGTGTACTGTGACAGGCCTATGTCGTGGCTGGTGAAGACGTTGGTAATACTATACTGCTTCTCGGGCTGGTCCACCGCTGCTATCTTGAAGGAGACATTTTCACCCTTTATGGTCTTCTGGTCTCTTCTGATGGTACGTATTGTCATTGTTCCTTTGGCACCCCGCAGACCCAACTGGGCTTCGGCGGAAGCGAGGAGGAGAGTCTTTTCAGACCCATCGTCTAGGACAGCGTAAGTGTCCAGGACCTTGTCCTCGTAGCTCAGGAGCACTCTGACCACTTTGATGAGCACTCGGGGGGTCCCGCTATGCTGGTCTATGTGGAGCACTCCTGTTGGCCGGTTGCCTTGGATCTTCTGGGGTGGTGCCGACTCGCGGTCGTCCGAGTAGCACCGTGACTCCCAGTGTCTGCTGTAGCAGTCGGGACACCAGGGGGCGGTCTGGTGGATCTTCGGTACTGGTGCCACCGCCTCGGCCTGGTACATTACCGTGACGGGCCCACTTTGTTGTCCTGGCGGACGCCTGTTGATGTCATGCAGGACCTCCAAGTGGGCGCCGCCGCACCTGCTGCACTTCTTCTTCAAGCGGCACTCAGCTGCCATATGGCTGCGCGCGCAGCGGAAGCAGCGGCGGTCTTTGATCCACTGACTCACCTCGTCCGTGGTCAGCTTCTTGAAAGTGTCACATTGATACAGCCGATGTTCCCCTTCACAGTACTGGCATTCAATCTTCCACTCCTCTTTCGTCGAGGGGGTGTTGTGGTTCTTGTGCTGCGGTACTGATTCGGCTTGGTGCATAACGGTCACCGACCGGCGGTTATCATTTGATCCCCGAGGTCCATCTCTTGGGCTTGGTCCACTCCACACGAACGTGTCCAGTCGTAGGCTGCTGACCTCCCTGGCGAGGAAATCAGATAAGTCTAGGAGGGATGCCTCTGGGCCGTTGGGGTCGCGGTGGTCTCTCTGCCACCGAAAGCGCTCTTGTCGGGCGGGAGGGAGCTTCTCTAATATCCTTTCTACATTAGAGTTAGCATACAGTTCATATATCCCTTTCTCCTTTTGGGACCCCAGCATCCCTACCAGGGACTGTACCTTGATAGAGAGGTCATCCAATGCTCTATTGTCTCTGGCTGGGGGGAGGCGGTCGATATCTCTTATTTCCTGTATCACGTAGTCCCATATGCGTCCATAGCGCTGGTCGAGGGCCACTAGAGCCGCGGAGTATGGGGTGCTTGAGTTGGAATATGCCAGCGCTATATTATGCGCTCTGGGCACCTTCAGGTGCTTGAGGAGGATAGCATATTTGTACGTCTCATCAGGGACGTCGGACATCATAGTCTCTAAGCACATCCGTAATTCCGTGTACTGTGCTCTGTCCTCGCGCGTAAAGTCTGGGAACGTCGGTGTGCCAAGGTACGATGCCATGGATGGCTGGCACATCGGTGAGCGTTGGGGAAGAGGCCTCCTGGGCGAGTCTCCCCGTACGTGTTGTCGTGGGTTGGTACTTGGTGGGTACCAGGGGCCGGGTACCCAGGTGCTGTTCCTCTGTGCTGACTGTACGTCAAACTCACCCGTGAGTTGGGTCGGGGGTTTGTAGTGCAGTGGCTCGGGGCTGACGTCTGGGCTGTACTGGGCCTCCTGGTCCAGAGTACGTTGCTGCTGGTCGGGGCTGTACTGGGCCTCCTCTTCCTCTTCCTCTTCCTCTGCTAGGTCCTGGAGTCTTCTAGTCAGTCTCTTGGCGACGTAGGCCGGTTCTTCCCGGTTGCTGGGTCTCGTATGGACCGGTCGGGGAGGAGGTTCGGAGACGTGGACAGGATCCTCCTGTTGGCGGGGTCCCGGGTCGCTTGGTCGGGTAGGGGAATGCGCCCTAGACCCTTGTTGTGATGATCTCCGGGAGCTCCGTGCGGAGAGAGGGGGTGTCGCCATGGCGATCAATTGTTCTACCATCTGCGCCTGCAGCCGGTCGCGCTCTGCTTCGCGCTGGGCATGGGCGGCGTCGCGCTGTGCTTCGCGGTGGGCATTGGCGGCGTCGCGCTGTGCATTGGCGGCGGCGTGCTGCGCATCGGCGCGGCTTCTTTCAATGTTCTCTTCCGTCTGAAGGCGTCTGGTCTCCAGTCTTATGCGGTCGTCTTCACTCCTTTGTTTCGCCTGGAAGCGCTCTCGCTCGGTTGCAGCGTGTTCGCGCTCACTAAGGGCTTGCGCTTGGAGTTGCGCGTGAAGGCGCTCTCGTTGGTCTGCAGCTTGTTCGCGCTCGCTCGTCTGTTGCGCTTGGAGTCGATCGCGTTCACCCTGAAGTCGATCGCGTTCGGTGGAGGCTGCCAGGGTGGCGATGAATGCCTGCGCCAGCATCTTGTCCGCTTCGCTGGGGGAAGACACCGACGGAGGTGATCGGCTTCTGGCAGTGCTCGTTGGAGATCTGTTCTCTGGGCGCGCCTTGAGGTCCGTCTCCTGGGCGCGCTTCTCTTCTGGTAGTGGGTCGGGTTCTGTCCCTGGAGCGCTTTCTTTATCCTGGAGCTCTCCGGGGACCGTCCCGTTGACGTTGTCCGGGGGTATAGTCATGTCATGTCCCTCCTGGTCCCCCCCGTGAGCTTGGTCAGTTACGTTAGAACCCACTAGGGTCTCTACTGGCAGGGTCGCCTGGTCGGTAGGGTTTGACATACTTTTACTATCCGCTTTTTCCGCGATTAACGTCTGTATAAAGCTAGGTAATAGACTGGCAGCGTAGTCCTCTAGGTAAGGAGGTGGCTGCCGTCTGCGCTGCAGGCGTTCTGGCTTAGGAGAACCGTTTGTGGAGTGTTCATCGCTGGCCATGTCAATATTAATATTATATTAATATTACGCTAATTACCCTCCGGCTCGAAGGACCAATTGTAACTGAGGGGTACAATTCCCTGACTGTATTGAATAAGTATGGTATCATTAAACCACTACTGAGTTATGTACTTTACTACTGGCCATACAGTACACAGGTATATGTGATGAACACCCACACAATAACACGGCTTAACAAAGAAAGTCCTGTTTGGAATATTTATTAGAAGAGCATCAATATTATCTTACAGTATTGAGAATTAGCGTCGCGCTTGTAAGGCGAAGAATGTGCATGAATAGGTCAAGAGCGTAAGTCCATGAGCATATCACGTAGGGGATAGTTAATACCACCTGTAGCATAAGAATTATATAAGGTACACTCGTAGGTCAGCTGGAGATACTAGGGGGGTTCCCTCCGGTTGTAAGCCAGCAGGGGGAGGAATGTTCGAATGCAAAAGTCTGGATCAACGAGGAATCAATAAGCTCCAGCTACGGGAGGCGGTACATATACTCCCCTCGATCGGCAGACAAAAGCAGCAGCTATAATCCAGTATGCACGACAGCATGGATGAAAGCCAGCCAGCCTCTTCCTAGAGACGGGCTCGATTGATGCTCCTCACGGGTAGATCCCACACAGCAGTGGGGAAGACGGTTCTCTGCTCCAGCAGCCACAGTACCAAAGGCAATATAATCCAGCCGGAAAAGGCTCTGCATTCACCGGTGTAGATTCTCCTGTGCACGGTACTTCACATTAACTAGGTCGAACTTGACGTTATTTCACTAAGCTCTGACACTTTTACTATCCTATTCGCACGCGGTTCTAAGTGCTCTATTTAGACGCAAGGTTGCTCACTTCACTTGGTCGTTGACTCGTACCTTATCTCATATGTACTCAGACTAATAATCAAAAAGGTTCATGGAAAGGACCCGATTGTGTTAAACGCTTCCTTAAACATTTTCGAAGACCACGCTTTCAAGGTTTCACGTTCATTGCCCACAATAGCTGCGGTTTCGATAGCTATCTGGTGTTAAATCCGATGGTTAAAGACGGATTAACCCCAGATCTAATCACACAAGGTAGTAAAATCCTATGTTTCAACGATAAAACATTTCAACATCGATATATTGACTCAGTGTCCTTTTTACCCATGAAGCTAGGTCAATTACCTCAAGCCATGGGATTCAAGGACCAAGTGAAGGGTTATTTCCCACATTCGTCCTGCTCAGAACCTTGAGTACATAGGTCCTTATCCATCACCAGAGTATTATAACCCCGATCGAATGTCCTCGTCAGAACGAGAGACATTTTTTCTCTGGTACGCTAGCGTTAAGACAGGTGTCTTTAATTTGGCATCAGAGGCGAAACGTTATTGTACCAACGACGTAGATATACTTAGCCGTGGCTGTCTGAAATTTCGGGACGATTTCATTAAAGAAACCTCAGTCGATCCTTTTCAGTCTATTACCATCGCCGCGGCCTGCTTACGAGTTTTCAAAACAAAATATCTAAAACAAGAGACCTTAGCCATACCGGATCCCGACAACTATAGAAGTCAGAAATGTTACTCTAATGCTGCCATACAATGGCTCGAATACATGTCTAAAAAACGATAGGTTATGTAGATAACCTAGTTATATTAGTATAGGCTAAGCGTCCCGCTCTGAGCCTTACGAGATACTCATATCTCCTGTGATACCTAATGTATCTCCCACGAACAAAAACACATGCACCCCACCTGTATGGGGCCCCGCCCCTTATGGTGGCCACCGCCCATATAACCATGACCCTGGTCACGAAACACCCTTCCTCGCCAAAACCCGTCCCAGGAAAAGATCCCTCAAGAGGGAACTCAGGGCGCGCAGAGCGGGACGCTTAGCCTATACTAATATAACTAGGTTATCTACATAACCTATCGTTATATATCGTATAGCATCGCGTCCCGCTCTGAGCCTTACGAGATAATGGGGAAGAGCGGGCGCGAGACCCGACAGATGTACCCCCTGAGGACCCGTAAGCCCACATCAAGGGGTGCGGGGAGCCCTGTCACCCCATCCTTCCTAACGAAGGGGGGGCGCAGTCAACTCCACCTGAATGCGAACAAGAGGGAGCCAGAACCCCTTGAACACACCGTACAGGCGGAACCACGTGTGACTCAACACACTGCGGCCCATACCCATACACTCCTGCTACCCGACCAAAGGACGGGAAGCAGGAAAGGCCACAGACCCCAGAACCGCCTGGGAGACAGAACCCCCGGTCATGTCCATGAGGAAAAACCTTACAAAGGAGCCCGGGGAGGACCATGAAGCTGCAGCACAGATGGCCTCCACCGAGGCCCCACCCAGGAGAGCGGCAGAGGCAGCCACCCCACGAGTGGAGTGCGCCCTGACGCCCCCAGGGGGATCCTGCCCAGCCAGCGTGTAGCAGAGGGTAACACCCTCGCACAACCAATGGGACAGGCGCTGCTCCGACAGTGCCTTACCAGCACGAGCCCCACCGTAACAGACAAAAAGCTGGTCGGTAACCCTGAAATCCTGAGTACGGCTGAGGTAAATCCCCAAGCATGGACTGGACATGACAGGTGAAGGCCCGCACCTAACTCACCAGTGTGAGGAGGAGGACGAAACGCCTGAACCACAATATCCCGGGAGCGGAAGGAACTCCGGATATTCTCAGGCACGAAAGCAGGATTAGGTCGCAGAGTGACACCGCAATCGGTCCGAAAAGACAGGCACTCTGGATGTACCGAGAGAGCACAGAGCTCACCTACGCGTTTAGCGGAAGTGACAGACAGAAGGAACGCGGTCCTGAAGGACAGCTGTCCCAACGGCGCCCGCTCGAGCGGCTCAAACGGGGCCAAGGACAACCGACCGAGGACCAATTGAAGATCCCAAGTCGGAGCCAAGGAGCGTTGCACCGGCTTAACGCGTCGAGCGCCAAGCAGGAAACGCTTCACAAGAGGGTGGCTGAACAAGACATCCCCTCAAACCCCTCATGATAGGAGGATATAGCTGCTGCATATACCCTCACCGTCGAAGCCGACAGTCTATCAAGGAGAGACTGGAGGTAACTAAGGACAGCAACCAGGGGGAAGGAGACTGAGTCCAGGCCCCCCGCCTTACACCACACTTGGAACATACGTCATCTGCCCGCGTAAGCGCGACAGTGGAGGGAGCATGTGCAGTCCAGATGGTAACACCATCAGGATCAAGAACCTGCGCCCCTCAACGTACCCGTCCCAACAACTGACCTAACAGATGTATCGGGAAGAATCCCTGGCGGCACGGCATCGGTCCCAGACCTGCCTGGCCATGTCCAGACGCAATCCTCACCCGTCAGGATGAGGGCCGCCCCGCGACAGTACACCCGCACCCACATCCTCCCTGCCGGGGATGTGGGGAGCCCTTAGGCCGCGCAGATGGAGGACGCCCATAGCCAGCCGCCCGCCGCCTGGTGCAGACAGGGGGAGCGTACTCCTCCCTGTCTGTCGATACACGACACTGACGTCGTATCGTCCGTCCTGATCAACACCATTTGTGGACCAGAAGGACCGCTTTCAACACCAACACATTGAACGTAGCGCAGACCGGGCAGCATGGTTTGCCAGCTGCCCCCTACTGCGTTGGCCCGACGCATCACCAGCGAGGGAGGCGTCGGTGAAAACGCGACGTGAGACAGCGCCGTAACCGTCCTAGGACGGAACCTCCCGAGCGTGTTGACAACACGCTCCGAGATGGATGCCCATAGCCCTCCAACCGTTGACTGGGAAGAGGAATACTCTACATCCAGTGTACAGCAACCCCAGGCTGGTAGAGACCTGCCTGGTACGAGACCTGACGATCCACCTTGACCGCGAAGGACCAGAACGTCATCAGGGCAGAACACTCCGTAACCCCGGATGACGCAGAGGCCCCAGTGCGGCCTCCACGCACTTGGTGAAGATGCGGGGAGCCAGAGAAAACCGAACGGCAGCCTCTGGTACTCATACGCTAACCCTGCAAAGGAAGCGTAGGTAAGCCCTAGGATGGAAGATCGGGGATGCGCATACGCATCCTACAGGTCTATGGAGGAGAACCAGACCCCCACCTGACAGTGTTCAACAGGTAGGAGACGATCCAAAAAATGCTGAACCTTCCCATGGGACAGGTCCAGCCTGGGTCTTACACCCCTCCCTCCCGACTTCTCGGGCAGAGAACACCGGGAGGAGAACGCCACGACGATGGCTTGCTTCATCCACAGAGATTGGATCTCGTCGACCAGAGCTGTCCCTGCTGGAGACCCCGACAACAGGGTCTGTACCAAACCTGAAAACGGGTGGGGTTGTGTAAACACAAGTCCCCGCCTCACCATTCTCTCCATCTACCTCGACATATGGTACTGCCGTAGTCATATGTGACGACACTCCCAACGCACCCGCCGTCACGTGGCGCAGGTCCGCCAGGAACTGTAGATAGTTGGCCCGGTCCCCCCCGCTGTGCGAAGACAACCCTGGAATCGTGCGAGGAGCGCGTTCCGTGTCGGAACACCTGACCCTGACACCACCCACGAGGCAATCGCACCCAAGGGGGAACCCCGACAGAAAAAGGGCCTGTCTGATACGGGGGGCTTCCGATCAAAAAAAAAAACCCACTGAACACCCCTCCAGAACATGCTGAAGGAGTCGTTCTGCAGCCGGACATGCAAGGTGTAAGGCCCCCATGGGTTCCTACACACCGTAGCCCTGCAGTGATATCACTACCACCCCAAACCATGTGAGCTGCGACCACTTGCCAATATTCCAGGAGTGGGAGCACCAACATGATACCTGGCCTGGCGAAGGCGAGGCCGGGGAAGCCCGCACTGTGTGCCTCAAAAGGTTTCGAGCCCCCCTGCTGACAACACTTAAGTTGACAGACGTAACACCAGGCTCAACCAACACAGTTCAAGGTGTGGGAGCCGCTTGACAGCACAACATTCTCACGGACAGACCCAGGCTCAGCCATCAACTGGGTGTCAGCCCCTGTCTCCATGAGAAGCGAAGAATGGGGCCGCATACGCTTCAATGAAGGTTCGCGGCCCGCAGCCAAAAGAGAACGCTCAGAGCCCCGCTTCTGGGGATACCAGAGAGAGGATTGAACGGGGAGCGGGCTGCTCGCGGCAAAATGACGACGGAGTGGTTTACCAACACCGAAATCACCCAAAATGGCCGATCCCTCGGCCGCCAAGACTGTCGGCCTCGCGATACCCTGTCGATTCTCCAACCAGGGCACCACTGGCGGGGGAAACATGGCCGCCTGTCGAGGGCCCCGTCATCGCCGCTGACGAGGCCGTGCTCTCTCTTCTTCTGGCTGCGCGGTGTGAGGCGGTGTAGGGCCTAGGACAATACCGCCCGCGCTCCAGCAGAAGACCAAAATCCCCTGCGGAGAGGGGAACCCTGAGCGGTTATAGCTTGCGGCTGGGTCAAAGCTAATAACGTCAACATCCTCGACGGAGTGGTTTACCAACACCGTGCGCGATGTGTCGACGTCGGCCGGCCCTCAAGGCCCCTCCACCAGACACCATTTCTGTAATAGAAAAAACACCAATTCGAACACAGTTCTAATCGTTGCCAATTCCATACCGTGGCGGTACAAGCCTTAACAGCCCACCAGCCACTCGCCAGGCCGACCCATGGTGTCGGCCGGGCGGGGCATTGTTTCAATATATCAAAAACAAAGGACTGACGTTAACATGGAGCACCAGTGGTGATTGCAAACAGCACCCTCCACTGTGGTGTGGACCATGAAAAGGTTAAATGAATAAAAGAGCTAAACCACAAAAACTGTAGAATGAGCAAACCCATACACACAAAGTTTAAGGGGAGACGGACCAGACCCGTCTTCATTCAAAATATTCACAACAGAACACCAGCCCTAGTTTAGCCCATTTACCAAAAAAGGTAAACAAAGCCCCCCCCCCGCACTACTCCCCCAGTATACCGATTGACCGTCAGTATGAATGGTTTGAGAGGAGAGAAAGCTGTAGCAAGACAGACCTTCTCATAGCAGAGTGACAAAATGAAACAATAGCCCCCTACACAGGGCCGCCCCAGGAGATGGGGGGCCTCGCGTCTAAAAACGCACAGGGCCTCACATTTCTCCCAAGCGGCCCTGCCCTTATACTACTGCAGCCTAACGCCAGGCAATGTGGAACCCAAGACAACAATTGCCTGTGCACAGACACGCAACATGTTTACCATGTCGGCTGGACCCATAGCCCCACTACCCGACGCCAACCCAGATGGGAACACCGTTCAACAAACCCCGCCGGAACACAAGGTAATACCTGGCTAGAACCTAGCCACGACCTACCCCGTTGTCAACCCATTTACCCGAAAAAGGTAAATAGAACTCAAAACCCCACAACAGCTACCGACTGACCTTCATTGATGAACCGGGCAAGAGGCGGGAGAGTGACAACATCTCACGGCGGAGACATTAAAACAGCATAGCAATTAGCAGTAGTGATAGCATGCGGCAGTAGCGATAGCATGTTAGCATAGCTTTAGATGTTTTAGCAGCACGCCCAAGACAGCTTGGAAACCGTTCCCTGCAGAGAACGTTCACCAAACCATCTTGCCCCTGGCGCCAACACACAACAAGGTTGTGTTAACAACACAAACCAGCATTACTAACACTAATACCCATGCCTGAAGACACAGGGCCTACCTGAGTACAAGCTGGCCCGACAGCCAGCCTTGTACAGCTGAACCTCGATGTGCAGTCATCAAACGAGGAACATCACAGGCCCGTCGTGTCGCCGAAAACATGCGTCGAAGATGCCAGGGGCCAGCAACCTCCGGTAAGCTTCCAACATTATTAATCTTCCTTAATCTTTTCATTCCGCTAGCTCGTATGGTGCACGCATCCAACACGCTGGGACGAAAATAGAGGAAGGGTGTTTCGTGACCAGGGTCATGGTTATATGGGCGGTGGCCACCATAAGGGGCGGGGCCCCATACAGGTGGGGTGCATGTGTTTTTGTTCGTGGGAGATACATTAGGTATCACAGGAGATATGAGTATCTCGTAAGGCTCAGAGCGGGACGCGATGCTATACGATATATAACATGCTATTTCCATAACACATGCCTTGAACGGTGGTGAGAGACAAGTGGGGCCCTACTTTGTCGATGGGTATCATGAGAGTGACCTAGAGAACGGTGGTAAAGAGACGGGCCTACGAGTTTTATGGATGTTTTTTCCATGGTTGTATAAAATGTTACAAGGCCCATGATTTGAATCTTTTGTCCCGTAAACTGTATGGAGAGATGTACACAGATAGTCTAGCTAAGATAGCTGATTTAAAAACCACGTACGGCCTCGATACAACGGTGATATGGGAACATGAATGGAAGGATTTGAAAGATACAGACGTACAAGTCATAGCTTTCCTAGAACAATACCCGGCCAGTCTAACCGAGGAATCTTTGAACCTTCGAGATGCTTTGTATGGAGGTCGTACATCTGCTATAAGACTACGTTACGTAACCACACCTGATGAGACAATATCGTACAATGACGTGTGTAGCTGAGGGGTACAATTCCCTGACTGTATTGTTAGATATGATATTTAATACCACTACCTCATGTACTTTAACTTCTGGCCACCCAGTACAAGATATAAGTATGATGAACACTTTCCCACCTGATGAAACGAACCAACACAAATGGACCAAATCGAATATTTAATACAGCAAAGGGTGTACACAATATTCACTTAATTACATTTATGATTTGAAATGTTAAGTATGCACTTTTATGGCAAATGAGTATTCGTAGGTAAATCAACATTGAATGTCCAATCTCTGGTTGCGCAGGGAGTAAGTATACAACCTGGAATATTTAGGAAACGATAGCGATAGTACTTAAATAATTATAGCTGGATACACTAAGGGGGGGGGGGTCCCGCTGGTTGTAAGACAGTAGGAGGGGGGGGTTAGAGAAGTCGCTGGCGGTATCCCATCTGGCCGACGGTGTCTTGGGAGAATCCAAAGTCTTAGACCCAGTGCCCACAGAACCTCGGGCCGTAGACGAACACAGCTGGACCCTCTGTGGAACGGTATCTGCCGGTCCACAACGGAGAGACGTGGTGCGACCTCACGTGTAGAGCGCCGCCTCACCTGTAGTCCTCTCCGGGGGGTAATTCCAACACTCGACAGTGTTGGCCTTTATCCATGGAATAATCAAAGCACATAAAGCATAATCCAAGAGCCGTGGAAGGCTCGCCGTCGTCGGGTAGAGTAATCCAATATACAGGTCCAGTCGCTCTTGACCCGGAGCTCCTCGGATGCAATCACCACTAGGGGTCTGACCAGCCTGGATAAGCGTCCAGATAACGTCAGGAACGATGGGGGTACTGATAACTGTAGAACTCGAACCGAACGATGCACCATACATAAATAGACAATTATTAGCTTAATAGAATACGTCCAACTCGACGGTATGGTGCCAAACTATGACCATTCAACTAATAATTTACACGATATCTCAATGCCTATTCTGGGCCAAGTAGGCCCTACTACACCGCACGTGCTTCGTGGGGAGGCTTTTGCGTCTGTCACTCTGTTGGAGGGTAAAGAACTGGACTAAAAGAAAGTTCTACTTTACGAGCGTCATATATATATGCGCTATGAACAAATAGTACCACACGTATTTCGCCCGGCATATTACTGCGCGGAACCGGGGGCTGCCTCGACATGTTAGGCGGCACGATTGAACTTGAACCTAGGGGTATGGCAACCTGGCGCCAGGTTCTAGTCCAATGGTAGAATGAAACTATTATGGGCTGTTTAGTAGAAACGGGGATATTCAATGCATATTGTACAAGGAATATACAGGGGATATCAAACGATATACAAATACAATTAAATATATATATATAAATAAATATACATATTCGGTTTAATCTGATCCTTCACAACAGCCGCCCCCTAATTAGTCCCACCTAATTAGCTAAGCAGAGACAGATTAACCGCACTGTCTTCCACTCAAGGTCCGCTGTAAGGTCAGTCAACTCACAAAGTCATAGGGTCATGGTCATCATCGATAGTATCTGGGAGTCGGGGCAGTTCTATGAGCCTCGCCACGGGCCGTGTGTAGGTGCGCCCTTGGACGAGTACTTCAGCTGCTCGGACCTTGCCATCGGCACCGGTGATCACTTTGCTTACGCGGCCAGCCGGCCACATAGCTCTGGGGAGTGACTGGTCAACTATCATGACGACTGTTCCTTCTGTCAAATTGTCTCTCTCTTTTACCCACTTCTGGCGGGTCTGTAGAGACGGTAGATAGTGAAGTAGGAAGCTGCTCCAAAACTTGTCAGCTAGTACTTGGCTGTACCTCCACATTCTTCGGCCGTTCGCTTCTTCGGGCCTATACATTGTCTGGGGTAGCGCGGGGTCCAGCCGCCCCATTAGGAGTGTGTTGGGGGTGACTGGGTCGACATCTGCTACATCACTGGAGACGTAACCGAGGGGTTTGGAGTTCAATACTCCCTCGATCTCCGTGAGGACTGTCATTAGGACTTCCTCTGCCACAGTCTGGGCTCCGAGTACGGCATACAGGGCTGTCTTTATAGAACGTACTTCTCGTTCCCAGGTTCCACCGAAGTGGGGTGCGTTCGGGGGATTAAACTGGAAGTCAACCTGGGCTGGAGCGAGGTGGGTCTTAAGTTCTGGGCCCATAGCTTGGAAGCTCTCTCTCAGCTCTCTTTCTCTTTTTATATACAACGGGCCAAAACAGTCCATGCCTGTGGAGTGGAATGGCTTGTCGCCGATTCGGAGGCGACAGGGGGGGTAGGTCAGCCATCCGTGGTATGCTGGGCTGCGCGCGCCACTTACGGCAGTCTAGACAGGTTCGCTGGAAGCGCCGTACTGCTTCTCTCCCTTGTAATATCCAATAACGACGTCTGATCTCCGCGAAGACTCTCTCTGCTCCGGCGTGGTGCACATCCTCGTCGTATTTCTTTATGATCAGCTCTGTGACCTTGTGTCGGCTGTTCAAGACGATCGGGTGCTTAATGTCATCTGGTAGATCGGGGGCTCTCCGCAGGCGACCACCCACTCTGATGAGATTATGTGCGTCACTCTCTGGTGCCAGGTGAATCAGTCTGCTGTCTGATGGGACGGGGTTTCCTCCCTGTAGACAGTCTAGCTCATCGGGGAACGAGTCTCTCTGGGCTCGTTGTAGTAGAAGAAGTTCTGCTTCTTCGTAGTCAGCTGCTGACATGTCAGTGGTGGACTGAATCTCTGGGTGGTGCCGCAGGAATGTCCTTTGTTGCGCACTCTCTAGGGTAATGCAGTCGTCTATGTTCGGGTCTGTGGAGGCGACAGTGCTCAGTCCACAGAACATAGGCTTCTTGTTCTCAGCCTCCTCTCTACTTGCTTCCCTCGGGGTGGGCGTAGGCCAATCTCCTTCCGGGAGCTGGAGGAATGCTGGTCCGTCACTGTAGATGTTGTGGCGGGTTAGGTCATCCAGGGACATTCCCCGGGTGATGACGTCAGCTGGGTTGTGTTTGGTATCCACATATCTCCAGCTTGCTTCTTCTGTTAGTTCCTGAATCTTGGTGACTCTGACTCCCACGAAGACTTTGTATCTGCACGAATCAGACTTAATCCATGTGAGTACTGTCGTGGAATCTGACCACAAGATTGTTCTATGCACCGGAATGGTGAGTTCACGTTGGATTAACGTGGCTAGATGCGCTCCTGCGAGGGCTGCGCAGAGCTCTAGACGTGGGATAGATTGTTGCTTACGTGGGGCTATCCTTGAGCGGGCCAGTATGAAAGCAGTGTGTATCTCTCCTCCCATCTCTTGGGCACGCAAATAAGCAACCGATCCGTAGGCTACTTCGGAGGCATCGCTGAAGACGTGTAGCTCAATCTCGCATGTCTCTGGCCTCACTGTGGATGGGAAGTAGCTGCGGCGTATGTTGACACCTGGGAGTGAGCGGAGTTCCGTCTCCCACTCTCTCCATGTTGAGGCAAGGTGTGCGGGTATTGGGTCGTCCCAGCCCTGGTCCTTGTCCCATAGTGCTCGTACAATCATCTTTGCCCTGGTGGTGTAAGGTAGAATACATCCCAGCGGGTCATATTGTCTGGCGAGTGTTCTGTACACACTCCGTCTGGTGGTCGGTATCGCCGCCGACCTTCCTTGCTCTGGAGCCAAGGGTTTGTGTCTATAGTGGAGCGAGTCTGTTTTGAAGCGCCAGACTAATCCTAGTGTCATTTCTTGGGCTTCTCCTGGGATTGTCGCCATCCAGGTCTCGCTGCTGGCAGCCTTGTCTGCGGAGGAGAGGCTGCGCAATACGTGCGGGTCACTGCTGGCCCACTGCCTGAGATCAAAGCCTCCTTTGATTAGGGAGGCGCGTAACTTGATTAGGAGAGCCTCGGCTTCTTCTTGAGTCGAGACGCTTTGTAGACAGTTGTCTACGTAGAAACTGTTCTTCACACTGTGTTGGACCTCTGCATCTGCTGCTGGGTCCTCTGTGACGTGTTTCTGTAGTGCAAATGTAGCACAGCACGGGCTGCATGTGGTTCCGAAGGGGAGTACTTCCCACTGGTAGATGGATGGGTTCTCATCTCCGATCTTCTCTCTCCATAGGAACCGTAGCAGAGGCTTGTCCTCCTCTACTAGTCTCACTTGCAAGAACATCCCTTTGATATCCCCGCTTATAGCCACCTTGTCCTGGCGGAAGCGCAGTAGCACACCTAGTAGGGAGGGGCCGAGTGTGGGGCCGGGCAAGAGCTCTTTATTCACATTTTGGGATCCGATCTGGTAGCTGCAGTTAAACACAATGCGATCCTTGCCATTGTGATGGACCTTGTGATGCGGCACGTACCATGATTCGGTCGTCTGATCGGCCTCTTTAATGTCAATCTTTGTTACGTGTCCCGCTGTGATTAGCTTCTCAATCTCAGCTCGGTACACACTCTGTTGAGCGGGGTCTTTGGCTAGGCGCCGCTCTGTGTTCAGTAGATAGCGCTCCGTGGCGTCTTTCTTTGCGTGAAAGGGGGGCATTCCCTCTCTCCTCAGGAGTGGAGTTGCGTATCTCATCACTCCGCCGACTGTGACTCTCTTTGTCCCCTGCTCGAGTAGGTGGATGGCGTAAATGTCTTCTTTAGAGCGAATGTCTTTCTTTTCGTTCTTAAAGGGCATTGTCTCTAGGGTCCATAGCCTCTCGACATGCTGCAGGAGAGTGGTGTCTTCTTCTGTCGTTCGGGAGTGGAAGCAGCTAGTGGCTGCGGTTCGGTTGAGAGATTTAGCGAGGGGGCCTTGTAATGTCCATCCTAAGCGGGTCTCGACGGCTGCAGGACAGCCTCGGGGACCGGTATGGACCCGGTCAATCGGGACTATGAGTTCTGCATGGTCGGAGCCTATCAACAGGGTCGGGGTAGCGCCGTTTATGAGCGGGATAGGTAATTGGCGCAGGTGCACATATTTATCCATCAACTTGGTGACAGGGTAGGTGTACTGCGAGAGTCCTATTTCTTGGCTGGTGAAAGCATTTGTGATCTTGTACTGTCGCTCTGGCTGCCCGTTGGCTGCGATAGTGAAGGAGACATTCTCGCCCTTTATCGTCTTTAAATCTCTTCTTATTGTCCGAATCATCATTTCGTTCTTGCTCCCCCGCAGTCCCAGTTGAGTCGCAGTGGAGGCGAGCAGAAGGGTCTTCTCTGACCCGTCATCAAGGACGGCGTAAGTGTCCATGACTTTATCCTGGTAGCTCAATGTCACACGGACTACCTTTAAGAGCACTTGAGCTCCGTTGCTGCTGGCGGGGTCAATGTACATGACACTTGCCTTGGTGCCGCTCCGTGGTGCAGGTGTAGGCCGTCTTCCGTTACTATCGTGTAGTATATCTAGATGGGCTCCATCGCACCGGCTGCACCTTTTCTTTAGGCGGCATTCGGCTGCCATGTGGGGCCGCGCACATCGATCACAGCGCCGGTTGGACTTTATCCATTGGCTCACTTCTTCTGCATTCATCTTTGTGAATGTGTCACATTGTGACAGCCAGTGTTCTTTCTCACAGTAGGGACACGCTATCTTCCACTTCTCCTTCCTCGAGGGGGTGCTGTGACTCTTACTGCTCGGTACTGACTCTGATTGGTGCATGACAGTCACCGATCTTCTTCCATCATTTATTCTCCTGGGTCCCTCTCTGGAGCTTGGCGTGCTCCGCCCGAAGGTGTCCAGTCGTAAGCTGCTGACCTCTCTCGCCAGGAAGTTGGCCAGATCAAGGAGGGATGGCTCGGGGCCGTCGGGATCTCGGTAGTCCCTCTGCCGCCGAAAGCGCTCCTGTCTTGCGGGTGGCAGCTTCTCCAAAATCCTCTCAACGTTAGAGTTGGCGTACAGCTCATGCCTGCCCTTCTCCCGTTGAGCTCCCAGCATCCCCACCAGGGACTGCACTTTGATTGACAGGTCATCTAGTGAGCGATTGTCTGTGGCTGGGGGTAGGCGGTCAATATGCCTTATCTCCTGGATTACGTAATCCCATATACGTCCATATCTTTGATCCAGCACTGCAAGGGCCGCTGTGTATGGGGTCGAGGAGGTAGCATAGGCTAGCGCTATATTGTGTGCTCGCTGTACTTTCAGGTGCTTCAATAATATTGCATACTTGTGGCGTTCATCAATGACATCCGCCAGCATTGTCTCTAAGCACATCCGGAGCTCCGTGTACTGTGCTCGACTCTCATAGGCGAAGTCTGGGATTGATGGCGTGGCGTTGTATGACGCCGTGGATGGCGAATACATCGGCGAGCGTTGGGGGAGAGACCTCCTGGGCGAGTCCCCTCTTGCGCCTCGCTGTGGGCCGGTACTGGCAGGGTACCATGGCCCGCTGGTCCAGGTACTGTTCCTCGGGGCTGGTCGTGCGTCGTGCTCACCCGTAAATAGAGTCGGGGGTCTGTAGCGCAGCGCCGCGGGGGTATAGCCTGGACTGTATGGGACCTCCTGGTCCGGTGGAGTACTGTGCTGTCGTCGGGCTTGGTTCTCCTCTTCTCCCTCTTCTTCTTCTATCAAATCTTCCAGATCTTGTAATCGTTTATTTAGCTTCTCCGCAGTGTAGGCCGCTCCTTCCTTGTAGCTGGGTCTCGCTTGGACCGGTATGGGAAGGGGGTCTGCGGGGGGTCTAGACTCTGTCTGTTGGTCAAGTTCAGGGTCGCTTGCTCGTTGCGGTGACGCTGCTCTTGACTGCTGTCTCGACGAGTTCCTTGAGCCCCTGGCGGAGGGAGAGGGAGTTGTCCTTTTGATCAGCTGCTCTATTAGTTGCGCTTGTAGTCTGTCGCGCTCTGCGTCTCTTTGGGCACCGGCAGCGGTGCGCTGGGCGTCGGCGCGGTCTCTTGCCATATTCTCTTCCATCTGGAAGCGTCTCATCTCCAGACTTGTGCGCTGTTCTTCGCTCCGTTGATGTGCTTGGAGGTGTTCGCGCTCGCTGGTCGCCTGGGCTTGGAGACGTTCGCGCTCGCTAAGCGTCTGTGCTTGGAGCCGATCGCGTTCGGTAGAGGCTGTCAGGCTGACGAGGAACGCCTGTTGTAGTATCCTCTCCGCTTCGCTGGGGGAAGGCGGTAGTGGAGGTGAGCCGCTCCTGCGTGAACCGCTCCTGGGGGTACTCGTTGGGGAGTCCTGGAGCTCTAGTTCCTCGGCGCTCTCCTCTTCTTCTTCCGTGCAGAGTTCTCTCTCTGTAGGGTTGTCTTCCTCCCGGGGCGTGTCGGGGACTACTTCTTTAGTAGTGGCGGGGGGTAAAGGCATGTCAATTCCCTCCTGGTCTCCACCGTGGGCTTGGTCAGTTACATTAGGACCTACTAGGGCCTCTGTGGTCGGGGAAACCTGGTCGTTAAGGTCAGACATAATTTTACTTTCTACTTTTACTACGTTTACCGTTTGTCGAAGGCTAGGTAGTTGACTGACAGTGTAAGCCTCTAAGTACTGAGGTGTCTGTCGTCTGCGCCGCGGGCGTTCTAGGTTAGGAGGATCGTTTCGTGGAGTGTTCATCATAGGCCATTTCGATATTAATAACACTATATTAATATTACACTAGTTACCCTCCGGCTCGAAGGACCAATTGTAGCTGAGGGGTACAATTCCCTGACTGTATTGTTAGATATGATATTTAATACCACTACCTCATGTACTTTAACTTCTGGCCACCCAGTACAAGATATAAGTATGATGAACACTTTCCCACCTGATGAAACGAACCAACACAAATGGACCAAATCGAATATTTAATACAGCAAAGGGTGTACACAATATTCACTTAATTACATTTATGATTTGAAATGTTAAGTATGCACTTTTATGGCAAATGAGTATTCGTAGGTAAATCAACATTGAATGTCCAATCTCTGGTTGCGCAGGGAGTAAGTATACAACCTGGAATATTTAGGAAACGATAGCGATAGTACTTAAATAATTATAGCTGGATACACTAAGGGGGGGGGGGGGTCCCGCTGGTTGTAAGACAGTAGGAGGGGGGGGTTAGAGAAGTCGCTGGCGGTATCCCATCTGGCCGACGGTGTCTTGGGAGAATCCAAAGTCTTAGACCCAGTGCCCACAGAACCTCGGGCCGTAGACGAACACAGCTGGACCCTCTGTGGAACGGTATCTGCCGGTCCACAACGGAGAGATGTGGTGCGACCTCACGTGTAGAGCGCCGCCTCACCTGTAGTCCTCTCCGGGGGGTAATTCCAACACTCGACAGTGTTGGCCTTTATCCATGGAATAATCAAAGCACATAAAGCATAATCCAAGAGCCGTGGAAGGCTCGCCGTCGTCGGGTAGAGTAATCCAATATACAGGTCCAGTCGCTCTTGACCCGGAGCTCCTCGGATGCAATCAACACTAGGGGTCTGACCAGCCTGGATAAGCGTCCAGATAACGTCAGGAACGATGGGGGTACTGATAACTGTAGAACTCGAACCGAACGATGCACCATACATAAATAGACTATTATTAGCTTAATAGAATACGTCCAACTCGACGGTATGGTGCCAAACTATGACCATTCAACTATTAATCTACACGATATCTCAATGCCTATTCTGGGCCAAGTAGGCCCTACTACACCGCACGTGCTTCGTGGGGAGGCTTTTGCGTCTGTCACTCTGTTGGAGGGTAAAGAACTGGACTAAAAGAAAGTTCTACTTTACGAGCGTCATATATATATGCGCTATGAACAAATAGTACCACACGTATTTCGCCCGGCATATTACTGCGCGGAACCGGGGGCTGCCTCGACATGTTAGGCAGCACGATTGAACTTGAACCTAGGGGTATGGCAACCTGGCGCCAGGTTCTAGTCCAATGGTAGAATGAAACTATTATGGGCTGTTTAGTAGAAACGGGGATATTCAATGCATATTGTACAAGGAATATACAGGGGATATCAAACGATATACAAATACAATTAAATATATATATATAAATAAATATACATATTCGGTTTAATCTGATCCTTCACAACAACGTGTGTTCTTTATATCCGCACGTGATGCGCAGTTCCGAAATGTTTTACCCCACCGGACACCCCGTTATTATACGAAGCGGTTTCAAAGACCTTAACACTTATTTTGGGTTGATCAAAGCCACCGTTATACCCCCTAGAGGGTTATACTTTCCGGTATTGCCCTACCGTGGGAACGGTAAACTCCTTTTCCCATTGTGTCGAACGTGCGCTCTCGCGAACAATCAAAATACTGATTGCCTACACACAGATGTAGAGCGATCATTAACAGGTGTATGGATTACCCCTGAGTTAAACAAAGCTATAGACTTAGGTTATCGCGTAGCAGAAATCCATCAAGTATGGGATTTCGCTGAACGTAGTAACGATATCTTTGCCTCTTACATCCAAGCTTTTCTGAAGGGCAAGACCGAAGCGGGCGGTTATCCCCCTGATGTGGTCACCGAGGTTGATAAAGATCGATACATAGCCGAATACCAGAGACGCGAGGGTATACTGCTAGATAAAGCATCAATCTCCTCGAACCCTTCAAAGAGGTGTCTGTTCAAATTGATGTTGAATTATTTTTGGGGGAAATTTGCGCAACGCTCTAATTTACCACACACGGTACTCTTAAGAGACCCTTCCGAGTTTTTCAAACTTTTATTCTCAGAAGAGTACGATGTTAAATATATGTCTTTCCTTAGCGATGAGGTGGCATTAGTTCAATGGTGTTACACAGAACGTCATCTTCTCAATCAAAGAAACACCAACATTTTCATCGCATCCTTTGTGACAGGCTACGGACGTATGCACCTACATAGCTATCTGCATAAACTTGGCGAAGATGTTTTATATCACGATACTGATAGTGTGATTTATAAGACAGGTAAGGATGGCGAGAGTTTACCCCTGGGTTCCTACCTAGGCGAGTTGACTAGTGAGCTACGACCGAGGGAATCTATCATAGACTGGGTAACTTGTGGACCAAAGTCATACGCCTATCGTACTAACCAAGATAATGTTGTTTTGAAAGCAAAAGGAATAACACAAACTTATGAGAGCTGTAAACAGGTTTCATTTGGGGGCAAGTGTGGTTTAGTTGAAAACTATCTAAACCCTGACCCTTCTGCACCAGAGCATATCCTATACGCTCCCCAGTTCAGCATAAATAGATGTAAAAAGGATCTATCTCTCTCTAATGCCTCAGTCTTAAAAAAAGTCAGAGTGGTTTACGATAAACAAAGGTTATACTCTAACGGTACCACAAGACCTTTTGGGTGTTGAGAGAGTAAAAATGGCCTTTACAGCAGAATATGATTTCGACCCTCGTTTAGAGCTTCCTATGTCTACAATTATAGCGGGCCCGAGTGGCTGTGGAAAAACATATCTTGTACAGAAACTATTGCAACATTGTAAAGAATCTTTGTCGAATGTACCTGATAATATTGTGTGGATTTATGACTGTTACCAGCCAATGTACGATGACTTGCTGAAAACAATAAAAATCACTTTTGTCAAAAAGTGAACGTCAGCCAAACAAAAGAGATGATTGTGGACTTCAGGAGGTCGGGGGTCAAGGACTACAGCCCCCTCAGCATCGACGGGGCACCGGTTGAGAGAGTGAACAGTTTCAAGTACCTCGGAGCCCACATATCCGAGGACTTGACATGGACCACACACGTGAAGAAGGCACGACAACGCCTCTACTTCCTCAGGCGCCTAAGGAAGTTCCAAGTCAGTCAGAAGATCCTTAGGAACTTCTACTCATGTACAATTGAGAGCATCCTGACTGGCAACATCACCTCCTGGTTTGGGAATACCACTGCACAAGACCGTAGCAGACTACAAATAGTGACACGTTCAGCCGAACGCACAATTGGAGGGGGGCTTCCCACCCTCCAGAACATTTACAACAAGCGGTGCAGGGGGAAGGCTAAGAGAATCATCAAGGACTCCAGCCACCCGAACAACTGCCTCTTTGAACTGCTGCGGTCAGGCAAGCGATACCGGAGTCTTAAGGCGAGCACAGAAAGACTCAGAAGGAGCTTCTATCCCCAGGCCATCAGGCTGCTCAACGAACAATAAACACTATGCAGCAACCATCAAATGCACACGGCACACACATCCACACGCACACACTCACTTTAAACGAGCAACTCACTGCAGCACCCACTTTACACACTTTAGAACACCTAAACACACTTTACACTTTATATTTATTGGTAAAGGATTTGCACTACAACTCGCACACCTTACTGTAAATTGTACCTAAATTGTACCTCATCCCATTTCTGCTCTGCACTATATAGTATTGTATATTAGTACATTGCATAGTATATTGTATATTGTATGGTAACTCAGTTACTTCTATTCTGCATCGAACATTGTACATATGTCTATACTGAACACTGTGACCTCTATTTTTACTTCTATTTTACATGCTATACTATTTTATTTCATACTATCTTGTCTAACACAGTCTCTGGAGCGAAACAGTAAGAAGCATTTTGTATAAAAGTATTCTGTACTTCTGTATGACAACTATTAAAGAAACTTGAAACTTGAAACTTGGGTTACCAGAATCATTCAACGATGAGACATTGTTCCCTAGCAGTATGGAACATCACCTAATTATTCTCGATGATATGGTATTCTCAGCGGGAGAGCATCTCGAAGTGGCTAAAATATTCACCCAGTACAGACATCATCGTAAAATGAGTGTAATAATGCTTACACAGAATCTATTTCAACAGGGTAAACATAATCGCACAATTAGACTTAATGCAAGCTACTTGATTTTATTTAAAAACCCTCGAGATAGATTACAACTTTCAGTATTAGCGGGTCAAACGTATCCGGGCGAGCGCTCTATCCTATTGGACAGTTTCAAAGAGGCTACAATGCAACCGTATTCCTATCTATTAATAGATCTGCGACCACATTGCCCCGATCAGTTGCGACTTAGAACCGGCTTACTACCCCAGGAAGGACCACCCGTAGTATACATTAGAAAATAGGGAACATGTCGTGTCGTATAAGGTCTCATATGTCCGTATTGAAAGCTTTATATAACACATCCCCTGCCATTCGAAAGCAGATGCTGGCTAGATCTTCACCAGATCTATTAAGATGTATGTGTGAGATAGCATTAAATGTCCTGAAAGGTGTTATACCCCTTAAAAACGCCCACACACACAAACTAAGAAAAAAGAAAATCCTAAAGATATTAGCTGATAGCAAAGTTAATCTTTCTAAAAAGAGAAGGGCCGTTATGCAAACAGGGGACGTCTTTTTTATACCATTACTTAGCGCCGCCATCCCATTTCTGGCGTCTTTATTCACAAAAAAAGCTAATAATGAGTAGCATGCAGAAAATGATTCTTATGCCTAAAAGTCAATGGATCCAGGCCTCATCCAGCGGGGTTATAACTCCTATTAACATCGCTGATAAAGCTTCAGATAAATTACATACAGGGATGTACAATATTCTGAACGATATTACAGATAAAGAGGAACATGTGCTGTCTCCAGTTGACACCAACGCATCGCGATTACATAATCAGACTGTCTATGCAACGAATTCAGAAAAAGCTAAAAAGATGAATATTCTTCTGCATCGATATCTAGGCTTACTTAGACAGAAAGAGCAAGATACCCACAAGCCTGCACCTTTGGATACACTGATGGAAAGGCCAGAGGTCAGAAACCCTCACGATAGAGAACAATTCGTTTCTGCACTCCCCGTTAGAAGTCAAGTAAAGGCACGGTTTATCCTACAACAACTAAATGTTCTACCCAACGAATCATGGAATCTTAGAGGTGAGTTTATTCATAATGGCACAATCATTAAGGGGTCTCACATATTAGACTATCTAAAAACTCTGACCAGTATATCTAAACATTCTACACCAGGCCCTGGTTATGATGTATTTCTACAAACCGTATCTGAGGTTAACCTGTTCCACCCCAGCCAAATTTCTCGAAAATTTGCCAAAAGTACATACCCAAGTAAAATGGAAGATTGCTCCAGTTCTACAAGGACCATTTGCATGTTCTTGGTATCTAGGAACATCTATGGAACTCAGGGAATGTATTCCCAGTGTTATAAATATTGTGTCTGGTAATATGCTATGAGTAAATTGTGATGAACCAAAGAAGAAATATAGATTTACATCCTCGCCTGTTTTTCCCTCATGTTTGACAGTGAATAACACCATGCTAACAATGTCCAAACCTGAAAGGATGCCACTGAGCTCATTCAGCAACTTCCTGACAACAACTGTACCAAAAGGCTAAGCAATTGAACAAAGGACATAGCTTCCAGAGCAGTTCTAATAGGTGTAGTACCAGGCGGACACTCAAAGGACATCTGGGATACCCAAAAAGTGCCCAAAATGTGCCAAATGGGTTTCAATGGAATTTGGCTGGAAAAAAACACTTATGATCACTACAGGAGGTTATTGCCACATAATGCAGACTTTGAGTATGACATGTACCCTGTGCATCATCATATTCTACCATTGTGCACAGTATAAAATCAATAAAAAACAACAATTTGTATAGTTTTGCCTCCAAATGGGGTTGTTTATTATAAATCTGTACAAATTAAAATAGTAAAAGTCTGGGTGCATCACCTCTGCTTGGCAAATGTACGAAAACACAAAAATACAAAGATAAAATGCTAAACAAAGTGCAAATAATGCAATAAAATTGTAACTTCAGGGATAGGTTTCAGTAAAGTCTGGGTGCATCACCTCTGCTTGGCAAATGTACGAAAATACAAAGATAAAATGATAAAATGCTAAACAAAGTGCAAATAATGCAATAAAATTGTAACTTCAGGGATAGGTTTCAGTAAAGTCTGGGTGCATCACCTCTGCTTGGCAAATGTACGAAAACACAAAAATACAAAGATAAAATGCTAAACAAAGTGCAAATAATGCAATAAAAAATGTAACAAAAAGCCTACTATATACAATAGGGGTCTTTACAAGTGGATTATTAATTTCAATATAGAATATTCGTTGACAGCCCTACAAGTACAATTAGTTACTGCACACTACATCACCCCTGAGTGGAGCCTCTCGTGGTACTCCAAGAAACAGTTCCTGGTTGATGTGAAGCACAATGCAACCTTGCAGTTGGTGCAGGAGATAGGGGTCTTGATCACTGTGGTCTTTAATTGCCCCTGTTCCTTAGCCTTCTCCATACAGAGCACGCACCTCCTGCGGCCAGTCGTGGCATCTTCCCCCAAGTACACAGGCATACAGCCGTCTTCTTCAAGCCCACTATCATATGGAAACAGAGTGATACATTTGATTAAAATATAGTCATTGCACAACACAGGTAGTTAGCAGGAGTAAAATGTAACTTGAACTAAACATATACAGTAATTACAGGTATGTAAACAGTAAGTACAGTCAAATGTATCACAAAAGTATGTATTATAGTTGAGACCAAGTTACACACCTTGAAAATGCTGATTGCTCGGGGGTTGGCCTGCGTGCCGATCGAGTAGTAGGTGGTCGTCTGGAGGGGGAGGGGGTGGGGGCGGTGCCCGATGTGTGCCTCTGTGCTGCTGGCCCAGACGATGTAGAGGGGGTTATCCTTTCGCCGTCAGAATCACTATAAATAAAATAATGCAGATATAATTTTATTCTTAGTTTTACTGTATGAAGCAATTATCAGGGATCAATAAAGGAATATATTATCTTACTGTATACAGGACAGAACATTTCACTGTACAGTACATGTATGTGACAAATAAATGTACTTGAACTAAACATATACAGTAATTACAGGTATGTAAACAGTAAGTACAGTCAAATGTATCATATTGTATTATAGTTGACTTGACAGTGAGACCAAGTTCCACACTAAAGGAATATATTATCTTACTGTATACAGTAGGCTACATAGATCAAGTTGCATATACAGTACCTTGAGCTTGGGGGAGGGGGGGGGGGCAGTTGGACCTTTGTCCACCTAATCTCCTCTTCAGAATCAGAATCACTATAACAAAAATACAATAATGATGTAATATGATGTAATCAATATGATGTAATCAATATGATGTAATAAACACAAAGTATATTATATGATCAAAATAAAGAATTACTTACATCTCATCTTCAGAATTATCTGTGCTGTCGCCCGAATCTATCACTTCTGTATCAGAAACCCTCAATATCTCCTCCAAAACCTCATGCAGTGTATTGTATATCTTCTTATACAACGGCATGCAAATTTCTCGATTCTGATTGGCCATTTACACGTCTTTATTGGCAACAATCCACGGTCCTGGGCTCAGGACCCGCCCACAACCGAATCACATATCACTCCCCGGCTCACTCCGGGAGAAAACAAGATCGCGGACAACAAATGGTTATGTTGAAAGCACCATAACGACTAAATATGAAGCGATTCTGTCAAGGGGAATGTGTTAGTCCTTTAAACAATGTTGGATGATGTAATTGATGGGTCTTGAGTCAATCTAGAACAAAAGAAAAATCGCGGATTGATTGATTGATTAATTGATTGATTTAAATGTCTTCCTTCCTACTTTCTACTGACTGCAGCGTTCTCTCTCACACTGTCCGACGCTGGCGTACCCACAAACACACACACACACATACACACACACACACACACACACACACACATACACACACACACGCACGCACACACACACACACACACTGTGACACACACACACACACACACACACACACACACACACACACACACACACACACACACACACACACACTCCTGTCTGCAACAGCGGGGGAGTCAGACTGAGAGAGAAGCAGCGCTGTTTTAAGTGAGCATGGTCTATTGAATTGATTGATTGGTTGATTGCTAATTTTATTACTGTACCCCTGGTTTCCAACTGGTTAAGTTTAGGCTAAAAGAAATAAATAAAAAAATAGGGCGAAGAAAACGTTTTTTTCCTATAGGGCAAAGAAAACGTTTTAATTTGTTTTACCTACTTTATATAGAAGCATCTAAGAATGAAGTTCTATGGAAAGTAGGTCTGCATTCCCTTAACAATTGTGTGTATTGAGCCGTACTGTATTGTACCCATTCTGCATCTGGTAATAAAATGTTCAATCAATCATTCCAATAATACACAGTTGGATGTGTTAGTTGGTTGGATGCACTTCAAGCTGCTTCCACATGAGGCAACTTCTCTCAATCATTCCAATAATACACAGTTGGATGTGTTAGTTTGGTTGGATGCACTTCAAGCTGCTTCCACATGGAGGCAACTTGTCTTTTTTGTAGTTGTGGGAACTACTTTTTCTGGCGGATGGTTTTTTCAATAAATCTTCGATTAATGTGTGTTTATTGTATAGAAATAAGGTTGGATGAATCTGGCAGTTGTATAAAAGCTTTACACCACTTGTAGTCGTGATTTGTGACCAATAAACCATGCCTAGGGGGGTCTAACGACCCTCGGCTGCGCCTCGGGCCTAACGACCACCCCTAGGCATGGTTTATTGGTCACAAACCACTCCTGCGCGTGATGTAATGCTTAATTAGACATTTTTAAATGTCAAATAAAACGAAGAAAAGCACTAAAACTTATGCTGTACTGCTGTTATAGCGTGTTGATGGCCTATTCGACTATCTGTGCGTCTCCGTGCGTCGGAGAGGTAAAATTCCAAATGCCTATCGGTCCTTTGCGCAAGGACATTCAAATACCTTCCTAAATACAAAACACGTCAAGTCAGATATCGTTTGAAAGGCCGCGATACAAGGTACAACGCTACAGTCTGCATTCGAGCTGTTGTAACACCTCCCGGCCAGCAGATGGCAACAGAGTAGCGTGTGTGCACTTTAGTTTTTCAGACGAGGCAACAGCATTTTGATAACTGCTCTCGTGTTTCATATCGGATTTACTTGTGGATGGGCTCAAACGAACGACAGAAAGGTAAGGAATCAATTAAACATTGTATTTGATGACAACCGCCGTGTTGTTTGTTCCGAAATTGAGATATAAACACGTATTGTCACTCTTTTGGTTGAACTAATGAAAGCGTTGTTTGGATTGAGCAACGGATGGTGTGCCCTGGGAACTGTAGTTCTCTTTACCTCTTGTGTCATTCGAAAGCCCTGAGTCTCCCGGTCATTAGGACTACACACATACGTCATATTCCCCTCGGTTCTTAATGTAAACAGCAGTTGTGTGATGTGATACGCGACTTTTTTAATAAGCTCATATTTAACTAATGTCATGGAAAATCATTGCTAAACAAACGTATTGCACTAAATATACACTTTGACTGTTGTTTTTGACATGGTTAGGGTCTTAACTCAAAAAAAAAAAAAAAAAAAACTTCAAATCTCTTTTTGAGAGATTGATTTATGATGTGTTGTCATAAAGGGGTCGGTACCGACCCCGTGGGGTGGAACAGGTTAATATACCTTTATCATATATAGGAAATAAAGAGGCACGTAATTCATTGAATGTTCTAAAGACTCGCTCTGGTGCTAATGAGGAGAAAGCTCTCTATGACATGAATTCACCCTCTGAAACTCCTATGCCTCGAAGAAAGAAGAGACGGATTAATGAACGAACTGGGGAAAGATCTAATATTAGAAATTGGCTCACTGTGTGAAATGCATTTATGTTTTGTATTTTTAAATAAAAAACAACAAAAATACCTTCAGAATGTGTGTGTTTTATTATATTTGTTACATACGTTCATTTAACATTCTTAAACTACAACACGCTTGTCTATCGATACCTCTGCATTTTAATATACATTTCTTATATTTTAAGAAAGATTTACTGACTAGGAGGTCATTTCTCAAAGTGTCCCCTGTATAATGTTTAAATATGATATCGTTCAGACTGTATCCTCTTGCTCGTTGACATAGAAAATATACACAATGATGTCCACAATAGGCTGAGAGTTCATTCTGCACGCTACGAGTTGAATAATAATAGGATTCTGTAACATTTTGTTCTAGAAATTCTCTGATGTGTGAAGGATATGCTTTAGAATTCGGACTAAGCCCGAAGGAATAAAAAAAGACACCCTCTCGCTCGTTATCAAGACTCACAGCGAGCCAGTGCACCCCGGGTTTATTGCTAGGATCTGTATTAACAATAAAATAGAAGGGTCTAATCAGTGTATTCTGTAAATAGCTTTTTAACTCATCACAGGCCCATACACCTTGAAAACGAGACCCCAACAAGGATGAACATAACGTTTGTAATTCTACATTATTCATTTTCTAATAATAGTCTACCAACACTTGTCGTCGGTCATTGATTTCAAGAATTGAGTCAAAACAAGCATATACGATCAGAGTTGCAGTGGTGTGCAAAGGCTGTTGGAATCTCATCTCCAGACGTAGATTCCCTGTAGATGCGGGTGAGGATGCTAACCCATCCTCGTCAGGGTCCAGATTAAAATAATACAAGCCATATCCTGCTAGAAAGTCACTTCAATCAAAAATCAGAGCAGAATCCTTCAGATGTCGGCCTGTGGCTGTGAATAAACTGTAGAACTCCCTAACAGTGTTCCCCTGTGCAAACTGAGGTTGATACGCTTTTGAAGGGATCTGTCGGCCGTCTTGACTTAAGGCTGCATATTCTAAGTTAAAATGCTGAAAATTAAAAGGATTTCTAGTAGGTACACCGTTATAGGCCTCATGCTCAACTAAAGTTAGTATTACGTACTTTGGCAGTAACCCCAGGAAAATATTCTCGTGGGTCGATACTCTAGAATTAATAGGAATCGAGAAGGTCTTTACATTAATACGTGATAATGGATATAGTGCATTCCCCTTCTGTAACGCTGTTGCGTGACCTAACTGTACAGCCGGCGATATTACAACCTTCTTGACGAATAATGTAGCACTAATAATATGTAGAATGTAACCCCCATCGGCCGCTGACATTATACAGAAATCGGCTTTAGCCCTAGTGAGCTTTAATTTTAAATCAACCTTATTTAACAATAGACGATCGCTAGAAAATATATCTGAATGGATTCCACCCAGGAGATGAAACTCTCTGGATAAAGCACATTCGTGACCCCTGATTTTCAACCCCTTATTTCCCCCTGCATCTGTTAAACGTATATCCTCCATAGCCCCGGCAGTATCTTTAGCGAATAAACCAGCAGTGAACTGACTATTCAAACTATCCGGGGAGTAATTTAATAATGTCTCAATCATAGCCCTATACGGATGTGTAGAGCTAGACTGACTGATTAAACGATCCTGCACAGTGACATCCACTTGGCTAAAAATTGTATTTAGAGGGTAGTTGATTAGAGAGACGTTAGCATCGGCGGCCAGATTACTACCATCAGGATTGGTGATCTTGGCCTTTAAATATAATAACGTACTATTGAGATCCAAGTATCTCTCTCCTTCACCGGGTATATGAAATTCTATAGGTGATTCCCTAGTTAGAGCTGTTATGGGTGATATTTCAATATAATCGCTTCGGTCGATCGATAACTGTGTATATGGGGCTGCAAAGATATCCAGCTCGGATCTTGAACATTCTTGCAACCTATGGTGAATCATTCTTCAATTAGAATATATCCTTTACACGGACACGTTTCTTCGTCGGACGTCTCCTCTGACTAACGGCCCTAGCTCTACCTTTCTTCTTTTTATAAGACCCCTTATTCTTCCTAGCTGTTGATCTGCATCCAGGCGGTATCCTTCCTCTCGATGACCTCACACCATACCCGGAACCGCTTTGTTCACCCATCCTAGTGGTGACTTTCTGGATCACGTCATGTAAAACATCTTTTCCGATATTTTTAGCTGCGGTCTTCATATGGGGCTTAGCTATGTTAATACCAGTTTTAAGAAAAGGCATCACAAACTTGAATAATCTTGAGAAAATAGAACCCACGCCACGGCCATACTGTACAGGAGCACCGGTGAATCCTGCTAACCCGTGTCCCACCTGATTTACATAATAATTAACGAACCGGTTGGGTTGGCCATAGGTCTCCATAATGTCTTTACTTCTTTTTATTATACGCTTACGCTCAGAGGTTTAAAATTTAATTTTACAATTACTTTCCCATATGTAAAATTAACTAACTGGTCTCTATCTGTCTTGATTTCTATTTGAATAGTATTTATATCGGTTTTTGAGATCCTCGAATAATGCACCTTATCATAACGTATGTTCACAATGTCTCCATATGAACCTCGGATCTGCACCGTGGATAATAGAGGAACGAACGCGTCTCCTATGAGTTGATGGTCTGAGAGGTTAGAATATATAAACAGATTATATACACCTGAACCTAGATCCGCAGGGTGGGGTGCAACTGTATTAGCTGAATCATACCATTGGTTGCACTTTAACCCCAGAACATAACATAACTCTGCTGGGAACCTGACCTCATAGAGACCATACCCCGTAAACTCACAGGTATTGGTAATTTCGTTAAAAAGGAGCCCTGCCTTTTTATCACCTGTCAAGCGTAGACTATCGGTGATTAGTTTTATTAATTGTTTAGGGTTTCTATAATACCCGCCTGAACCTATGTGCTGTCTTTCTACCGCCATGTTAGGCTGTTTTAGATGTCTATACTCAAATAGGCTGATTCGACAGGTATATTGTACCAGGTATGTGGATAGGTTATTTCTGCCAGACCCACTAGCCATTCTCCTTTTAAATGTAGGGCTTTAGCTAGATTAATATTGAAACTGGAGCACTTATTCTTGGGGAAAACTCTCATGCATGCGTTGGAAGGGAGCATGACGTAAAACCCTTCCATTATGATAATATGATGAATTATGAATTCCTCCTTCAAGTACATACACCACCGGTACACGGGGTAAACGTTTCTCTATAATAAACGTCTCATGCGTATATGTTTGTTCATAGCGCTTGTCGAAGACAGCCCTGTATTTAGAGATGCGTACAACCGTACCGATATCAAACTTAAATCAATTTTTTTTTTTAAGAGTTAGAGCTGTTGACCCATACAGGTTCTGAAATACCTGTAGTAGGTTATTTTTAGAAACCTCTATGGGTTTCATTTTAATACTGGAGTGATACGAATTGTTATAACTCTCTACCATATATCAATATAGCGAAAACTATTTCTAGCTGTAAAAAATCTCCACATCCGGTCCTTCAATGTGCGGTTCAGCCGTTCAATAACGCTCGCTTTTAATTCGCTTCCGGTAACAAAGTGGTGGATGTTATGTTTTTTTAACAGCTGTTTAAAATGTTTATTAAAAAATTCTTTGCCTTCATCCGTTTGTATTTTTACCGGTGCACCACTTTCATCTAAAACTTTAGCGAAAGCCTTTGTAACAACTAAACCCGTTTTATTTTTTAGCGGTCTGACGTATACCATCTTTGAGAATACATCAATTACAGTCATCAGATATTTAAAACCGTCGTTATCTTGCGCTAAGCTTTGCATATCGCATAAATCAATTTGAAATTGATAAAGAGGTTTCGGAACGAATACTCTATTTCTATTAAAATGTATTCTAGCAGGTTTATGCAGAGTATAACTATCTTGTTTTGATAGCCATGCTTTGACAACCTTCGTTCCAACTCTAGCGACCCTGGGTTAGATGGGTCATAATATATTTTAGCCAATACACTATCCATATTTTCTAGCACCTACTCCCTAGGATTATAATACAGGAGTGAATAAGTATACAGCAAACATTTCTTTTTTAAAAACACACCATTTTAATGAATGTACAGAAGCATAAAAAACATTTCATTCTCTATACACTTTTGCCAATTTTGGCACTGAGGACATGAATACAAGTACAGAGTCGTAGACTGCATCAGTATCGATCTCGGGGTAGTCTAGATGTATATCCTTAATCACTTCTTTCAGACATTCGCTATTCTTAAATGACTGAAACTCGAAGAGCAATCCTTCACAGATCCCCTGCATTCGTAGAGGGGACGGGATGGGTAGACTCAAACGCCCCAGAAGGGCGCTGATTGTCGGGGTCGGCTGTCCACTCCACAGCATTGTCAACAAGGCCGCTTCATTGACAACGTAATACAGCGTTGGTTCAAAGAGACATTCGTGCTGCCTCTGACTGGGATGTTGTATGCTACAGCCATAGCATTCCTCGATGAGATGTTGATCGATACAGCACTTCAGTACTTCGGCCAGAACTAATTTAATACTAGCTATCATTAGATGGTCGAGGAAACCGGTTCTCTCGTCAATCACTACCGGTAGTATTGTAAGTCTTCTCGACGGGGGCTTCACGGTCGCTTCAGCGTCAGGCATTTCTTCCAGATACCCTGATTCAGGCGTGTGTGATCGCCAGGGGATGCATGGAATCGAGGAACCATCGACAATGGTCTCCTGTGATGACAGATCTGGTACTTCTGGGGTATTCATCGTTACCCCGCTCCAGATAATTGAAGACACGTCTCCCTGAGATGTTGATGGCTCCGTGATTCTGTATAGGCAGGCTGGTATCTGCACCCCGGGGGAGGCAGTACTGGTTAAAGGAATGTAGAGTAGCGGAGAGCTGGATTCTACGGAGTCCAGTTCGTATCCAGTGTAGAGTTCGTACGGTGAGTAGGTCATGATTACTGTCTAAAAGTATAAACGCACTGTAACTCTTTTAAAAGGCTGATTTACGGATAACACGCCCTGTCTATCGCACCATCGCTTGGACAGTAACACTCCAGTTCCCCTAATTCGAGGTCCGGAAAGAGACGTCTCCTAAGGTGATCCATATCTGATCGCACCTTTAGCATCTCGCTCGTGACAGCTCCACAGGTGTGAAGACATTCTAACCATGTGTTTATAGGAACACGAAATAGGGTGCGTTTGGGCCCCATCGCATACCTTTTGAAAATAGTCATATCGCCTACCCCACTAACTCCAGGGGTGGTATGTATAGAAATACGAGCTGTGTAATAGATATAGTAACCATCTATATCACTCGACCCTGATAACAGATTGATTAGTTGACCATCCATCCAAAGCTTTTTTTTGTTGCCAGAACTCTCTCTCACTTAAATAGATCTCGGGCCTTCTTCCAACGCCTTGGAAGTCCGCTAAAGCCATTTTATAGATCGCAACTCTGTCTAATCGTCCATCATACTCCAGACTTAATACACCATCGGAGACCGGCCACACTTCATTATAAATATCCCGTCCATATCTGCATGGTGCCTGCAGCAATGCTTTAATACGAGCATGTCTGTCTGATGTGTGTATAACGGGTGTAGACATATTGTCAGCCATTATGTTCTAGGGTCTCTCTAAGAGGGGATTTTCTAAATATATAGTTTTTTATACAACGCCCACATCTATGTCACGTGTAATATCACACACCCCCATAAACAGACATATACCTATAACACTGCCTATAGAGACGCCCACATAGCCTACCCGTATCAGTAGCCTATTAACAGTATCTAGAGAGATAATACTATTTTGATCACATTCTGAGATATCTACTGTAGTCACGTCTTCTGTGGTTTCTGTATGCTGTGTTGTTGTTGACATATTAACCTTGATTTATAACTAAGATAATAACGCTGTGTTGTGAGAGATATTCACAAGGATGATTATCTGGTGTGCTCACACCTCTGACTGCTTTTAACAACTCACCCCTCGCTGTAACCACCGGACCGTATTAACGATACATTCAAACCCTAGACCCCAGCTGTAAAAACATTATGGATCACCAACCATGGTTCACTTTGACACCCCCAAGATCACTAAGGGAATACATCATTAGGGTTCAGATTGGTTGCCATGATCTGAAACACCCATATATTTTATTTACACATTTGCTTAAACAAACTCTTCCATATTCTACACAGTGAGCAACCAGCCCTTCAGAGGGGGAGATGCTGATCGAGATCCATGCAGGCCACATGGGCATGGAAGAAGGCATTCTCCATACAACCATTTTCTGAACATAGACACATTGTAATTTTCTTAAATCACACACACACACTACTCATGACTCACTGCTTCATTACTGATGACTGACTGCTTCATTACTGATGACTCACTCCTTAATTACTGATGACTCACTGCTTCATTACTACTGATGACTCACTGCTTCATTACTACTGATGACTCACTGCTTCATTATTACTGATGACTCACAGCTTCATTACTGATGACTCACTGCTTCATTACTGATGACTCACTCCTTCATTACTGATGACTCACTGCTTCATTACTGATGACTCACTGCTTCATTACTACTGATGACTCACTGCTTCATTATTACTGATGACTCACTGCTTCATTATTACTGATGACTCACAGCTTCATTACTACTGATGACTCACTGCTTCATTACTACTGATGACTCACTGCTTCATTACTACTGATGACTCACTGCTTCATTACTACTGATGACTCACTGCTTCATTACTGATGATGACTCACTGCTTCATTAAACTGATGACTCACTGCTTCATTACTACTGATGACTCACTCCTTCATTACTACTGATGACTCACTGCTTCATTACTACTGATGACTCACTGCTTCATTACTACTGATGACTCACTGCTTCATTACTGATGACTCACTGCTTCATTACTACTGATGACTCACTGCTTCATTACTGATGACTCACTGCTTCATTACTACTGATGACTTACTGCTTCATTATTACTGATGACTGACTGCTTAATTACTGATGACTCACTGCTTCATTACTACTGATGACTCACTGCTTCATTATTACTGATGACTCACTCCTTCATTACTACTGATGACTCACTGCTTCATTACTACTGATGACTCACTGATTCATTACTGATGACTCACTGCTTCATTACTACTGATGACCAGGGGCGTATTTAGGATTGTAGGAGATCCGGGGCTTAGCCCAGATAGATTTTTTTTACTTCGACACCACAACCGTTAACTTATACCACCACCTTAAAGCGGACAAAAGGCACTAGAGAACACTTAAATTCACACCCTTTAATTAATGAAGCAAACTATAATAATTTATAATAATAATAATAATAATAATAATAATAATAATAATAATAATAATAATAATAATAATAATAATAATAATAATAATAATAATAATAATAATAATAATAATAATAATAATAATAATAATAATAATAATAATAATAATAATAATAATAACTGTGTTTGTTAGGTGCTATACCTTTCATACAAGAATTGCAGCTCAAAGTGCTTCACAGCAGTACAAAAAGACAGGCATAAAATGAGCACAACATTGGCAGATCAAGAGCAATGCATAAAGTGCAGACATAAAGCATAAAATAGATAGCAGTAAAATAGACAAAGTCAAGGTAAGACAAAGAACATTAAATCACATCGTTTTTCATATTAGGATCTAAGATCTACGGTTAACTCGATAAAATAGAATAGTAAATTAGTATTAGAATTAGAATTAGTAAAATAGAATAAAATAATGCAATAGTGCATTGCAATAAAATAGTTATCGTATTTTTTCGGGAGGCCGGTAAGGAGTGCATTACAGTAGTCGAGTCGGCTTGAGATAAAGGCATGGATCTGGTTTTCAGCATCCTTTTGATTTATAAATGGCCCTACTTTAGCTATGTTTCTAAGGTGGAAGAATTATGTTTTTGTCAACTTGTTGATTGTGATTTAAAGCTTAGGTCTGAGTCTACCATAACACCAAGTGTAGCTAATGGGGCTACACAACCCGGACTGTATTAAAGATTGTTTAGATTAAACCACTACTAAAGAATGTTAATAGCCAGACAGTATAGTTAGACAAAATGGCGGACACTCAATTGATGGCGCGGGGACAAGGATACCCGGTTTATAAGCATTTTAATCATCATAGCAACATACATCTGAATTATCGCGGTTCTCCTTTAATAATAGAATGTCAGAGTATCAAAGTCAGCGGTAATGAATAATTCCTAGGTTACGGATACTCGACCGGAGCTCTGCAGGGAGTGAGAAGAAACGAGGCGATACTGGGAAAAGCAAGGGTAGCTGGAGACGATGGTTTCCCTCTGGAGCTCCAAGCTCCGGAGGAATTGTAGACTGGTCGGATAATCCTGTCGTCGCTGGAAGAAAAGGGGTCTCGTACGGAACCGGTCCTTGTAATCCGAGCGCCCGATGGCAGGGTTAATAGCTATTAATCCAAAGGCCCGTTGGCATAGGTGGTAGCTAGCTAGCTTCGTTTGTACTGGAAGCTAACCCGCAGACGGTCTTCAATGAGTAGTTAGATCCAAAACGCTGCTGGGTTTAACTATACGTTTCTCCACGTTACTTCGCTTACACAAGTCACTATACTGCGCCAATAATGGCTCTACAATATTATAGTCGTATCTAATTAGCCACTAGCTATCTGTAATGATACACCGCTTGTAGGTCTGTGTACAACTGTACCGGACGTATCACACTCTCGCTCTGCTGCTTCTCCTGTTCTGATACTGCCGACTCGTGGCTGCTTGCACCATCCACAATATATATACTCAGACTGATCCCTATGGGGTTCAGCCGATTTACCTGTCCGGAATCAATGCGCCTGCTATGGGCAAGTCTGAACTTGTCTGAACATGTCTAGAACCATGTCTGGGGGGCTCGTCACTGGCGCCTCCAATGTCAAGGGCGGGACCCAATGAGGCGAGCGAAGAATACTATTATGCAAATGGATGGCGTAAAGATATATATCTTATATATATAAACAATATACAAGTTATACAAAATAATAAACGCAGACTTTCAGTGTTAATCTGGACCTTCAGAACAGCCGCCCCCTAATTAGTCCGAACCTAATTAGTAAATAAATGGGGGCACAGATTAATATTAAGGGTCAAGTCAACTTCTCCATAATGTGCTATGGGGAGTTGGAAATAATCTATAATGTCAGTGGGTTATCGTCGTCGTCAGGGGAGTCAGGGATCTCAGGCAGCTCTATCAACTTGCCTACTGGTCTGGTGTAGGTCCGCCCTTGGACGATGACTTCTGCCGCTCTGACCTTCCCATCGGAACCGTTAATCACTTTGCTCACACAGCCGGCCGGCCACGTAGCTCGGGGTAGTGACTGGTCTATTATCATCACAACGGTACCCACTGTCAGGTTGTCCCTGTCTTTAAACCACTTCTGACGGGCTTGAAGGGATGGTAGATAGTGTAGGAGGAAGCGGGCCCAAAACTGGTCGGCCAGTACTTGGCTGTGTCTCCACATCCTCCGGCCGTTCATCTCTTTCTGTCTGTACACCGTCTGAGGAAGGGCAGGGTCCAGCCGCCCCATCAAGAGGTAGTTTGGGGTGATGGGGTCGATGTCAGCTACGTCGCTTGAAACGTAGCCGAGGGGCTTGGAGTTCAGAACTCCCTCAATCTCTGTGAGGACCGTAGCCAGGACTTCATCGCCCACGGTCTGGGCCCCAAGTACGGTGTACATAGCAGTCTTTATGGATCGGACCTCTCTCTCCCACGTTCCCCCAAAATGGGGGGCGTCCGGGGGGTTGAACTGGAAGGTGACCTGAGCAGGAGCGAGGCGGATCTTGAGTTCTTCACCCATAGTCATGAAGCTCTCTCTCAGTTCCGTGTCTCCTTCTCGGAAATTTGTCCCTTGGTCGGACAATAGCACTGATGGGGTCCCTCTCCTTGCTTGGAACCTCCGGAATGACATGAGGAACGAGTCTGTACTCATGGTCTGTAGGAGCTCAATGTGAACAGCTCGGGTGGTCATGCACTTGTACACGATGCCCCACCTCTTCTCTGTCCCTCTTCCTTTCTTGACGTTGAATGGGCCGAAGCAGTCCACGCCTGTGGAGTGGAAGGCCCGCTCGCCGAGTCGGAGGCGGCAGGGGGGCAGGTCGGCCATCTTCGGAATACTAGGCTGTGCCCTCCACTTGCGACAGGTCGGGCAAGTCCGTTGGAATCGACGTACAGCTTCTCTCCCTTGGAGTATCCAGAATCGCCGTCGGATCTCCGCAAAGACTTGCTCGGCCCCCGCGTGGTGCACCACCTTGTCGTACTTCTGATCAGATCGGTTATCTTGTGTCGGCTGTTGAGGACGATGGGATGCTTAGCATCTTCGGCCAAGTCCGGGGCCCGTCTCAATCGACCACCCACCCTGATGAGGTGCTGGGCGTCGAGCTCTGGGGCTAAGGTGAGGAGTCGACTGTCTGAGGGGACTGGCTTTTCCCTTCTCAGACAATCTATTTCTTCTGGGAAGGAGTCTCTTTGTGCTCTCTTTAGTAGAAGAAGTTCTGCTTCCTCGTAGTCCGATGCGTCGAGGTCTGTGGTGGGGGGAAGTTCCGGGTGGTGCCATAAGAATGTCCTTTTCTGAGCACTCTCAAGGGTTAGACAGTCGTCTAGGTCTGGGTCCGTTGGAGCCGGGGCTTGACTCAGCCCGCAGAACATAGACTTCTTTATCTCTGATGGGTTCGCCTCCCGTGGTGTGGGGATAGGCCACTTCTCCTCCGGGAGCTTGAGGAACTCTGGACCATCACTGTATGGGTTAGGACGTGTGAGGTCGTCTAGGGACATCCCCCGTGTGATTACATCCGCCGGGTTCTGCTTGGTGTCAACATATCTCCAACATGCCGCTCCTACCAGGTCTTGGATTTCGGTTACTCGGACTCCGACGAAAACTTTGTACCGACAGGAGGCGGACTGGATCCAGGTGAGCACGGTCATGGAGTCTGACCATAGGATGATCTCATGCACCGGTATGGTGAGTTCAGCGGGCCAGGACGAATGCTACGTGGACTTCTCCTCCCTCTTCTCGGGCTCTCAGGTAGGCCACTGATCCGTACGCCACTTCAGAGGCGTCGCTGAAGACGTGCAGGTCTATCTGACACGTCTCCAGCCACACTGTAGGAGGGAAGTAACTCCGCCGGATGGTCACCTTGCGGAGTAAGACAAGTTCATCCTCCCATTCTCTCCATGTGGTAGCCAGGTGCTCGGGTATGGGGTCATCCCAGCCCTGCTCCTTGTCCCACAGTTCTCTCACCAGCATCTTCGCCCGAGTGGTGTAGGGGAGGATACATCCCATTGGGTCGTACTGGCTGGCGAGTGTTCGGTACACACTCCGCCGAGTGGTCAGTCTAGTCGTGGACGTCTCCTGATCCGTCCTCAGGGGTGTGTGTCTGTAGTGAAGCGAGTCCGTCTTGAAACGCCAGACGAGGCCCAGGGTCATCTGTTGCGCTTCACCTGGGGTGTGCGCCATCCAGGTCTCGCTGCTCGCAGCCTTGGTCTCTGGGGGAGGCTTCGGAGAACTTGAGGGTCGCTGCTGGCCCATTGTCGGAGGTCGAATCCACCTTTGGCTAATGAAGCTCGTAGCTTCAGTAGGATGCTCTCTGCTTCTTCTGGCGTGGATACGCTCTGTAGGCAGTTGTCCACGTAGAAACTTCTTACCACGCTGTGTCGGACATCATCGTCGGCTCCGGGGTCTTCGGCCACGTGCTTCTGTAACGCGAACGTGGCGCAGCACGGGCTGCAGGTGGTGCCGAATGGGAGTACCTCCCATTGGTATATCGAGGGTTGTTCGTCGTCGAGCCTCTCTCTCCACAGAAACCTCAGTAGAGGCTTGTCTTCCTCCATCAGTCGGACTTGTAGGAACATTCCCTTGATGTCGCCGCTGATGGCCACTTTGTCCTGACGAAAGCGTATCAGTACGCCGAGGAGGGAGGGTCCGAGTGTCGGGCCGGGCAGGAGCAGGTTATTCAGATTCTGCTGTCCAATCTGATAACTGCAATTGAACACGATGCGGTTCTTTCCGTTGTGGGTGACCTTGTGGTGGGGCACGTACCATGACTCTGTCGTCCTTTCTGCCTCGTGGTCATCGATTTTCTTTATATGGCCAGCCGTGATCAGCTTCTCGATCTCGGTGTGATATATCGTTGCTTGGGGGGGGTCTTTGGCGAGGCGCCGCTCAGTGCTCTGTAGGTAGTGGTGTGTCGCTCCCTTCGGCACGTGCAGAGTGGGCATCCCTTCCCGCCTCAAGAGTGGGGTCGCGTATCTTAGTACTCCGTCGACCTCGACCCTCGTAGTCTTCTGCTCGAGTAGAACTATGGCATACTTGTCCTCCTTTGACCGAACCATCTTGCGTTCGTTCTTGAATGGCAGTGAGTCTAGTGTCCATAGCCTCTCAACGTGCTGTAAGAGGGTATTGTCTGGGTCGCTCACCTTGGTGTAAAGGCAGCGTGTGGATGTTGGAAGGCCCGGAGAGAGGGCCCTGGAGCGTCCATCCCAGTCGGGTCTTAACCGCGGCTGGGCATCCTCTGGGTCCGATGTGGACCGCATCAGTGGGGACAATAAGGTCCACGTGGTCGGAGCCTATGAGTAGGGTCGGTGTAGCGCCGTTGATGAGCGGTATGGGCAGTCGGCGTAGGTGTTCGTACTTCTCCCTCAGCTGTGGGATGGGGTAATCGTAGCGTGACAAACCTATGTCGTAGCTTGTGAACGCCTTGTTGATGCTGTACCGCTTCTCGGGCTGATCGATCGCTGCTATGGTGAACGAGACGTTTTCACCTTTGATTGTCTTTAAGTCTCGACGAATGGTACGGATGGTCATGGTCTCCTCTGGACCCCGCAAGTCCAACTGGGTCGCGGCAGAGGCGAGGAGGAGAGTCTTCTCCGACCCGTCGTCGAGGACGGCGTAGGTGTCGAGTACCTTGTCCCTGTGACTGAGGAGTACTTGTACCACTTTGAGGAGCACCCTGGAGCTCCCACTCTTCGCGGGGTCGATGTAGAGTACTTCTGCTCTCGAGCTGCTTTGTGGGGCGGGTTTTCGCTTGTTGCTCTCGTGCAGTGCTTCGAGGTGAGTGCCGTCACACTTGCCACACTTCTTCTTAAGGCGGCATTCGGCTGCCATGTGGCCGCGCGCGCAGCGGAAACAGCGGCGGTTAGCTTTAATCCACTGACTTACGTCGGCGGCGGTCAGTTTCTTGAATGCGTCGCACTGTGACAGCCAGTGTTCGTTGTCGCAGTATTGACATGCGATCTTCCATTTTCCCTTGGCGGGGGGGTTATGACTCTTCTGTCGTGGCACCGACACGGCCTGGTGCATCACGGTGATGGGCCTGCTTTGGTCTTTAAACCTCCTCGGTCCCTCTTTAATGTTCGATCCACCCCATGCGAAGGTGTCAATTCTTAGGCTGCTAACCTCCCTGGCTAGGAAGTCAGCAAGGTCCAGGAGTGATTGTTCTGGGCCATTGGGGTCACGGTGGTTTCTTTGCCGCCGAAAACGTTCTTGGCGGAATGGGGGGAGCTTCTCTAATATACGCTCCACGTTGGAGTTGGCGTACAACTCGTACATCCCCTTCTCTCGTTGGGACCCGAGCATCCCTACCAGGGATTGTACTTTGACGGATAGGTCGTCCAGGGCTCGGTTGTCTTTAGCTGGGGGGAGACGTTCAATCTCACGTATCTCCTGAATGACATAGTCCCATGTACGTCCGTAACGTGCGTCGAGGGCCACCAGGTCATCAGAATAGGGAGTCTGTGAATTGGAGTATGCCAGCGCTATGTTGTGCGCTCTAGTTACCTTGAGGTGCTTAAGGAGGATGGCATACTTGTATGACTCGTCCTGTACTCCGGACATAATTGTCTCTAGGCACATACGCAGCTCGGTATACTGCGCTCGGTCTTCTCTTGTGAAGTCTGGGAATGTGGGTGTCCCAATGTAGGATGCCATGGATGGCTGTGACACTGACACGTGGGGGGAGAGGCCTCCTTGGCGAGTCTCCCCGTACGTGGGGTCGTTGGTTCGTGCTGGGCGGGAACCAGAGGCTGGGCCCCCAGGCACTATTCCTCTGTGCTGTCTGTTGCTCGAACTCCCCACTGGGACGGGTTGGGGGTTCATAACGCAGCGTGTCGGGACTGAGACCGGGGCTGCACTGTTCCTCTTGGTCTGAGATGGGTTCGTGCGGGTGGGCTTTCTGTCCTCCCTCGTCCTCCGTTAGGCTTTGTAGTCGCTCGGTTAGCTGCTCTGTAACGTAAGCAGGTTCTTCCCGTAGGCTGGGTCCCGTGTAGCTTTGTCGGGGGGGGGAAGGTGCCCTCGACCCGCGTCGTGATGATCTCCGGGAGCTCCGGGTGGAAGAGTGGGGCGTCACCCTCTGGAGCGCTTGCTCCATCATTTGTGCTTGTAGGCGGTCTCGCTCCGCTTCGCGCTGTGCATTGGCTACGTCACGCTGCGCATCACGCTGCGCAGTGGCGGCTTCGCGCTGCATGTTTTCTTCAGCCTGGAGGCGCCTCTCTTCCAGTCTGAGGTGTTCGCGCTCACTCTCTCGTTTCGCCTGGAGACGGTCACGCTCACCCTGGAGGCGGTCTCTTTCCGCTGAAGCGGTTAGCGTGGCGATCAGGATTTGCGCTAGCCTCTGGTCGGCCTCGCTTGGGGATGACGCTGATGATGGTGATTTGGAGTTGGCAGGGCTTGGCGGTGACCTGGTCTCCTTACGCGCTCCGAGGTCCATCTCGGGGGCGCTGTACTTTGTCTTCTCTCGCGCTCCGAGGTCCATCTCGGGGGCGCGGTGCTCTTTACTCTGGTGCGCTCCGAGGTCCATCTCGGGGGCGCATTCTTTACCTTCTTGCGCTCCGAGGTCCATCTCGGGGGCGCGTTCTTTACCTTCTTGCGCTCCGAGGTCCATCTCGGGGGCGCGGTGTTCTATTGGCATAGTCAAGTCATGTCCCGCTTGTCCCCCCCATGAGCTAAGTCAGTTTCACTTAAACTAGCTTGGGTCTCTACCGGTGGGGTTGACAGGTCGATAAGGTTGGGCATACTTAAGCTACTAATGTTATCCTTGCTTAACGTCCTCGTAGATAAGCTAGGAGGTAGATCTACAGCGTAGTTCTCCAAGTGGGGAGGGGGCTGACGCTGGCGCCTAGGGCGCTCTAATGGGGGAGAGCCGATTGGAGAGTGTCCGCCGCTGGCCATATTATTACTAATATGATTATTATTACTGATACCCTCCGGCTCGAAGGACCAATTGTAGCTAAGGGGCTACACAACCCGAACTGTATTAAAGATTGTTTAGATTAAACCACTACTAAAGAATGTTAATAGCCAGACAGTATAGTTAGACAAAATGGCGGACACTCAATTGACGGCGCGGGGACAAGGATACCTGGTTTATAAGCATTTTAATCGTCATAGCAACATACATCTGAATTATCACGGTTCTCCTTTAATAATAGAATGTCAGAGTATCAAAGTCAGCGGTAATGAATAATTCCTAGGTTACGGATACTCGACCGGAGCTCTGCAGGGAGTGAGAAGAAACGAGGCGATACTGGGAAAAGCAAGGGTAGCTGGAGACGATGGTTTCCCTCTGGAGCTCCAAGCTCCGGAGGAATTGTAGACTGGTCGGATAATCCTGTCGTCGCTGGAAGAAAAGGGGTCTCGTACGGAACCGGTCCTTGTAATCCTAGCGCCCGATGGCAGGGTTAATAGCTATTAATCCAAAGGCCCGTTGGCATAGATGGTAGCTAGCTAGCTTCGTTTGTACTGGAAGCTAACCCGCAGACGGTCTTCAATGAGTAGTTAGATCCAAACGCCGCTGGGTTTAACTATACGTTTCTCCACGTTACTTCGCTTACACAAGTCACTATACTGCGCCAATAATGGCTCTACAATATTATAGTCGTATCTAATTAGCCACTAGCTATCTGTAACGATACACCGCTTGTAGGTCTGTGTACAACTGTACCGGACGTATCACGCTCTCGCTCTGCTGTTTCTCCTGTTCTGATACTGCCGACTCGCGGCTGCTTGCACCATCCACAATATATATACTCAGACTGATCCCTATGGCAAGTCTGAACTTGTCTGAACATGTCTAGAACCATGTCTGGGGGGCTCGTCACTGGCACCTCCAATGTCAAGGGCGGGACCCAATGAGGCGAGCGAAGAGTACTATTATGCAAACGGATGGCGTAAAGATATATATCTTATATATATAAACAATATACAAGTTATACAAAATAATAAACGCAGACTTTCAGTGTTAATCTGGACCTTCAGAACACCAAGACTTAACTCACTCAAATACAGTTAGCAGCTGGATAGACTACAGATAGAAATTAGCTTCTGCTAAATCTGGTGCAAACATATTTTCATGTAACAATGATTAATTGTCAAAAAAAAAAAAAAAAATTATTTATAATACTTTTATTTTTATTTTTTTAATAGATTCGGGGCTTTTCAGTAAACATTCAGGGCTTAAGCCCAAGTAGCCACCCCATAGCCCCGCCCCTGCGTGATGACTCACTGCTTCATTACTGATGACTCACTCCTTCATTACTACTGATGACTCACTACTTCATTACTACTGATGACTCACTGCTTCATTACTACTGATGACGAGTGATGCCACAGATTACTTGTAAAAAGAATCTGATTACTGATTACTGATTACTCCTTTAAAAAGCAATCTAGTTACTTTACTGATTAATTGATTATCAAAGTAACTCAGTTACTTTTAAAGTAACTAGGTTAGGAAGTCGTCGTCGTCGTCCCCTGCTGCTGCCACAAGAATGACAACAGTTTAAATTTGTTTTTAAATAATGCTTTATTGAAAGTGCATAATGTCATAAATCATGATTGGCTGCTCAGACAGGTCATCATGAGACGTCATCAGCCATCAGGCCATACTCCGGTCTAGCTGACTGTACCCCTGGCTCTCTTATCATCAGCATTATGAGCAGGGGTGCAGTCGTAATATCAGAACTGCCTGGACGCCACATGCACGCGTGCACGCGCATACATGTTCCCTCGCGTGTGCACAGACCAGCTCAAGCAAACCCCCCACAGGGCTTGTATTTTGGTCTTGCACTTCTCTTTCTTTGTTTTGCTATGCAAAGACTAGGTGATAAGTGCCGGGTACTTGGCGCACGGCGCAACAGTAGAGTGAAAGTTGTGAACGCATTTTTGTGTGCGCGCACGTGCACATCAGTGCGGTCCGCGCACTTCTGCTCAGCGAACTTCTAGGACGGCGTGGTACCGAGTGGTACCACCACTGCATCACTGATTATGAGATAGTAACTAAATAGTAACTCACAGCCACTTGGAAAAGTAACTGTAATCAGATTACTGGCTTGTAAAAAGTAACAAGTTAGATTACTATTTACTGAAAAAGTAATCAGATTACAGTAACTAGTTACTTAGTAACTAGTTACTGGCATCACTGTGACTCACTGCTTCATTACTGATGACTCACTGCTTCATTACTACTGATGACTCACTCCTTCATTACTACTGATGACTCACTCCTTCATTACTACTGATGACTCACTGCTTCATTACTACTGATGACTCACTGCTTCATTACTGATGACTCACTCCTTCATTACTGATGACTCACTCCTTCATTACTACTGATGACTCACTCCTTCATTATTACTGATGACTCACTGCTTCATTACTGATGACTCACTGCTTCATTACTGATGACTCACTCCTTCATTACTACTGATGACTCACTGCTTCATTACTGATGACTCACTCCTTCATTACTACTGATGACTAACTGCTTCATTATTACTGATGACTAACTGCTTCATTATTACTGATGACTCACTGCTTCATTACTGATGACTCACTGCTTCATTACTGATGACTCACTGCTTCATTACTGATGACTCACTCCTTCATTACTACTGATGACTCACTGCTTCATTACTGATGACTCACTCCTTCATTACTACTGATGACTAACTGCTTCATTACTACTGATGACTCACTGCTTCATTATTACTGATGACTCACTGCTTCATTACTACTGATGACTCACTGCTTCATTACTACTGACTGTGGAATAAGCTCCCTCTCAAGATCAAGTCTGCCAACACTGTACGTACAGACATTCAAGACCTTGCTTAAAACCCACCTTTTCCCTCTGGATGATCACTGAGTTACTTTGCGGTTGTGTTGTGTGTCTGAGGTGTTCTTATGTTCTCTGTCTGTATTCGTGTTATTTTTCCCCCAGGCTGTGCCCCGGACAGATGTAAAAATGGGCTGGGGGGCGCATTATAAATATCAAATATCAAATATCAAATATCAAATATCATATCATATCATATCATGACTCACTGCTTCATGGCACTTGAGCATTACTAAAGATGTATGGTTATTTTCATCTGTTTATTAAAGTCTCAATTAGGTGATTTGTTAGTTCTTGGGGCGGGTCTTGGTCACCAAAGACGTCTTCAGTCGGTCATTTCTTTTTAATTAGTGGAAATAAATAAGCATATGTCTGGAGTATCTTAGTGTCTTTACTAGCGTGTCAATACATTCCCTTCATGATGGCCGTGGTCACAGATGCGGGAGAGTCAAAGTGACAAACAACCTGTCTCCTTCAAGACGACTGATTAATTACCTTCTGTCAGAATGACATGTGCATTTGTCAGACGCACCGACACTGACAACAGTTCTTGAGACGATGAACCATGTGAGTCTGTTTTAGGTCTGGAGAAGATGTTTTCAAACCTCATTATCTGAACGTACACACTAAAAACAGATGGGTCAATTCTATAACCCAATTTCTTGGTTAATCGTGTTGGGTTAAAATTATGGGTTAATTCTCTGAGCATAACCATTATTTGGGTTATTGAGATTTAATTTTGACCCAATGTTGACCCAATTTGTGAGTTATAATAATTATGGGTAAATTTTCTGAGACATAACCCATGTGTTGGGTCAGAGAGCTGGGTGTTTCCGCCGGGATCTGCAAAGCTACACCCCTCCCCCACTGGGAACTATATGTTCCAGTCAGTCAGACGGTCATGTTCACAGTCAACACGGTCCCACGTTCACAGTCAACACGATCCAACAAACCCTCTTCACGATCACGGAAAAGACTTCACTGACTCAAGGTAAGATCTCGTTTCGTTAGCACAGTATTTATATCTCAACCCATCCATTGTACATATTGCGTTGTGTTAACCATGCACTGTGAACGTTGTGGAACTAAATTAGCTAGCTCTTCACAGCTATCTGTCGCGTCATCAGCTAGCTAGCTAGCTAGCTATCCACCGCAAGTTGCAACTTAGCTACTCATTTCTATAATCGGTTCATCTCTAACCTTGTAAAAATATGTGGTAACCTCTATTAATAAATAAGCCACACGACACGACACGACACATAAATCATTACCGTTCAAGCATGCTACCGAAAGTGACCAAGTCTATGAGTATTACAAAGGTTCTGGCTAGTAGCTAGGCCTAGTTAACCAGTACTAGTAACGTTACTGTTATTGCTAATTTTACCGTGTTTTGGGTTGTAATGATACCAGATTAACTGGAGACTATCTATAGCTGTGTAACGTTATATGATTGATATCTTTATTAACCATATGTGTGTAATAAAGCTGTTGTCCTCTCAATGCGGTGACATAGCTGGTTCGCTAGCTAGCTACATACTGAGATTTAGCGCCATTTTGCGCCATTTTGAGGTCTACATTTCCATCATCTCTCTAATGTCCCACGATTCGGGCATCAATTTACAACATCCTATACTAAATTAAGCAGTAGACTGCGGAAGCCAGACATGTGGTGAGGCTTTTTACACCTGAAATCAGTGCTAAATATTCTAGGCTGCTATGTCAGCAAGTATACTTGGCCTATCGTTCACACGTGGCTGAGTACTTGGGCACGCATGAGGCATTAATTAATTGCAGATGTGGTCATTTCCACATTGCTTTCTCTTTTGTTTCAAGCCAGTCTTGATGGACAGCTTTGTCGCAGAAAAGCTTATTGAGTGGCAATTGCCAGAGCTCACAGACAGTTTTAAAGGTGAGAATTTTTACTTTCTTGACCATGAAAATGTTTCCATGACAAAGCAGTATTGTATAGGGTTTCAACACACATGCAGGCACACACACATTATTCTGTTCTTCATCTTGGTTCTCTGGTCCTGCCAGCCTGGTCCTGTGTTGGAGTTAGCTGCCACTGGATGGCACTGAAATTACTGTAAAAGTATTTTTGTTTTCTGTCTTTGTCTTTCAGATCAAAATATCGATGAGGAGGCGTTTCACCTTTTAGATGGCGAAACAATCCGGAACCTCATACCCAAAATAGGCCCCAGGCTCAAGTTTTCAAAACTTTACAGAGAATTTGTAAGTGATCACTAAGTGTTCTAACATCAAGGCAGATGGCGTATACATGCTTTAAATGCAAAAGGCTAATTCCTGGTGATGCCAAGTCTCTCTTTTCACATTTACGATTAGCACACAATATAATACAAGACTGATGCAGAGGGCTTCCAAGGTTCTTTAAATCATTCTTACTTATTACAGAGGGCTTGTTTCCCACATCACAAAAGCCATAATCAAAGCTGGTGATACGATAGTTTAGCTTATCTAGTGAGATAAGCTTTTGTTCTATGAGTGCATTTAACACAAGTTTAAATTCGTATGGCCCTACCCCTTTGAGGATGTCATGCATTATGTCTAGTGCCATATTGTCCGTAACATGATAAAAAGACAGACTGTTGAGGACACTGTCTCTTTTAAGGCCTGTCTGAGAGGGGTTGTCTGTCCGTAAATCCTCTGCGTGAGTATTCACATCTCGGGACAGCGTATCGTCTACCTGTGTCTGTACTTTCAAGACATCTCTGTGTATTTTGCATAAACGGCACACATGGTTCCCCGAAAAACTCTCTATGTAACCAAGTATTGCATTCAATCCTAAATTGTCTCCCACTACCTGAACAACGGCGAATTTGACAACGCCTTGGAAGCTAGGCGTGTTAACAGTTATGCCATCCCTCTCAAGACACTTTAGTTCTTCCACAATAGGGCGCAACACTGCATCAATGCCATAGGTTTTTGCATCATCTGATTTATAGACTGCCAACAAGAAGTGTGACTGCAAATTGGATAGGATGTCTGGTGGCAAACTCTTCAAGATAAAATATATAAATCCTAACTTGTGAACCCCAGTCTTTGACCCGAGGGGGTTCACAGTTTCACAATCATCATTGTATAACAGCAATGGGATTGACACCTCTTTCAAAAAGAGTGGAGGATTTTTACAGAAATCTCCATCAAATATATCCTGAAGAGCATCACTCTCTCTCTGTTGCCATTCCATCATGGCCTGTAAAACACCAGGAAGCTCCAGTATCTTGACCAGAAGACGCTTTAGTGGAATACGCTGAAAGGTATCAGTCAGAGCAACTTGTCGAACGGTGCCAGTGGCAGAGTCTCTCCGCTGTACAAAGGTTTGGTTATCGGAGAAACACTCCTCAATTGGCTGGATGAAGTTCCCAGAGTTAGTAAAATACCTAATCTGTTTATAGTCTGTCTCCAGACCCTCGAAAGGGTTAGCTGCATCTAAAAAGTCCTGCCTGAGCTCCTCTACCTGTGGGTTTTGATCATGCCCAAACTGACTGAAAAGCGACATGGTCTTTGTTTGTAGTCTGCTCACTAAATCTCCAATTAAACTTGAGGTTTGCTGAACCACAACATTTATATTTGTAAAGGTCTGGGAAGATTTTGATCTAAGATGAGCTATAAAATGGGCTACTCTCTCTGTGATTCCCTCTTGCTCTAGTTCATCCCATTCATCATCATTATCTTCATCTTCCTCCATGGCTTATTGACATCAGATAATGCAATGCTACAGTTTCATGTGTGGGTCTGTGTTAAGCCACAACACAGAAATTGGTCCAGGGTATGCTACCTTTCTGGCTCATTTTGAAGGCTATAATGAAATTCAAAGTGGTCTCACAGGAATCCCCCTTTTCGCTGAATTGTATGTACCGGCCAGGGTCACTGTTAAGGGTACAACATACAGACCAGGCATGACAGTGTTTATGTCCTATGACCAAGATGGAGAGCCTCAGTTTGGGCTTATTAAAGCCATTTTGGTTTTAGAGCCATCTGTAAAGCTAGTTGTTCAGAGGTGGGAGACAATGGGGTTTGAGAAGCATTTCTTTGCTTACAGTGTGATCCAAACCAAAGATTTGTTGGCTATCGATGTGAAAGAGCTGCTTGATCATCACCCACTACATGCAGTCCAGTCATACAGAGATGTTGACACTTTATTCATCTCTCTGCGCTATAGACGTTTTTAGACTGTGAATGGCCATCTGAATGGCCACTGCCACTTGTAAATAGTGAGGAAAAAAATCAGGAAAGAAACACTGCCTTGATTTACTAGAAACACAGTGATAGCCTACATTCCGAACATATTTTGAATAGTTAGTCTTTAGTTTCATGCTGTGGACTGCCTTACTCTGCTACAACTCTTCGATGACTGAGATACATTGTTGGACTGCTGGGATGGGGAAACTCCTTGGACTACTGAGATGACATTAATTGTTGTAAGTAAGAATGTGTTTAATTAAAATAGTTCTACAACTAAACACTAACCACTTTAAACCCTATGACAAAATAAATCTTCACCAGTATTTAAATTTGTCCATGTGTGTAGGCTATTGGCCATCTTGGGTGTCAATCGGTTAAATGGAAAACGACACTGCTGACTGCAAATATATTTTGTATCTGTACACAACAACTCACTTTAACATAAAATGCCTCTAAGCTGATAACCTTTCTTTGCTGCAAAAGGCTTTGAATGCTGAGCCACCTGCAACAAGCCTTGTTGCTACCATATCCCCCATGGAGGAATCTGCAGCTTCTGGATCAAGCCAGGAGGTCTCCACCGTAGAGGAATCGAGGGCAGCAGACCAGATTGTGATTCTACGACCGGTTCCACTATTTGTAAGTTGTTCAAGAAGCATGGATGGATCTGGAAGCACTTGGAGCCAGTACATATCTCAGAACTTCAATACTTAAACTAACTCATCTATACTCTTGTCAGTATTTAGACCGTGGCTATGTAAGTTTTCTTCCTCCAGCCGAGTTCATAGAGAAATGGAACATTTGATGAGTAGTAATATTAGTAGAAAATAAGGAGTCATTTTTCTCCCGCATCACATACAGGACACCCAATGTTAACCCGTTGAGTAACAAGTTTTTCTACAACTCAAGTTCAGACCTATGTTGCTCTATTTCAGTAGCACTAAAAGTGAGTTTTCTTTATTGTATCAGAAACTTCAGAATGTAATCTTTCAAAAGAGACCAGGATCATGCATGTGCTATAAGTATAAAGTATAGTATTTTGTGTTGTTTGTAAATAGCTGTTTAAAAAAAATTTATGGCATTTTACAATACAACACTTTCCATTCCTGCACGAAAATCAATCAGATCCAATTTGATTGTACTCCAGGTACAGGGTTGATGCATTTTATCCCCCCCCCCTCCCTGCTCTTTGTTTCAGGTACAGGACTTTTTCCATAATTTAAGCATAACATTGCAAAGGGTGACAGAGTTCTATCTTGTCTTATCGTTTCCAGGACATATGGTGCATCAAAGGCCGGAAGGGAATGAAGAATGGCAAACCTTTCTACTATCCAGCTACTGGATTCATTGAAGAAAGGCTTCGGAATGTCCGAAAGAGGCGGGGTTCTGGGTCCAGACAGCGAATGCCTGAAGCCAACAAGCCACCCAGGGCATATACCAGGTAATACCTGGGGTCGGCAAAAAGGGCCATGTTTTCCTGTGTCCCCAGGGGGTAACTATATTCTTCACCAGGGGGAGCTTACTGCACATGAATCCTCAAGGGGGGCTCCATGGAGCAAAAATGGCTGATTCCTGACTTTACCTCGTTTAATATACCTTGTTGAACCCCTCACCAAAACATGCAACAATGCTGGGCAATAGCACCTCCCTCTGGTCAGCCGGGGCGCCTGACTGGAGGGAAAGGATCTGATTGTAATAATGTGCTAAGTCCTACTGGTGAAAATGGGTTACGAAATTGGAGATCATTTTTAGATAGTTAATTTACAATGTGTTGTATATATGTTTCTATAGAATCGACCCTGCCAGAAGCAAGGACCCAGCAGCAAACGGAGTGGCTGAAACATAACCTGGAGCCCTTCACTCAAGTTCAGGAGTACATGAAGGACACCGTTCTCTACAGAGCCAAGTGGATTCGGGGAAATCACTCCAAGGACATAGAAGAGGTCATTACGGAGTACCCTCGCCTCACCAGCCCAGGCATGGTATGGATCTACTGTAACATATTGCATCTACAAGGTTTTGTACTGCTTTACTGCCCTGTTGGAACACTCCCCCAGATATTGATAGATCAAAACACATATATACTAAGGCTGTCAAAGTTAACGCGGTATTAACACGTTATCGCCCGATTCTATTAACGCCACTATTTTTTTTAACTCACGATTAACTTTTAAGATTTTTTTTTACTAGACTATACTGCCCTGTCAAGGCAGACCGCAGTAACTCAAAAAAAGTCAGAATTGAGTTATGAGTGAAATTGAACTTGTCAATAAATGTTTTATCTTGTGACCAAGTTTCAGATGTTAATGTCGCTCAGTTTTGGAGATATGGGGTTTTAAAAACTGCAGTAACTACAAAATCACACTCAAAAACCAGGCAGACCGCAGTAACTTCCAAACAGTGAAAAATGGCTTTAAAGTGTTTTGACTTGACATCCAAAATGTGTTATAGGTAGATAGATGATAGTACCCAGATTTAACATGTATTAATGAAGTAATCTTTAGGCATACAAAAATATGACATAATTATTTTAATTAACCCCCAAAAAGCAGATACTGCACTCTGCTGCACAGTTCCCTTAAATAATTATACAGGTAATGTACAGGCAAAGTGCAGTAACTTCAAATACAATGTTGTTTTCCCTCCAGCTTTCATAACTTAACCTAGCCATTTTGAAAATGAAATTTAACACCTGAATATATTGGAATGATGATGATCCAAATAAAATGGCTAGGTTAAGTTATGAAAGCTGGAGGGAAAACAACATTGTATTTGAAGTTACTGCACTTTGCCTGTACATTACCTGTATAATTATTTAAGGGAACTGTGCAGCAGAGTGCAGTATCTGCTTTTTGGGGGTTAATTAAAATAATTATGTCATTTTCTTTCCCCTATTATTTCATGTACACTTTATTCATTGGTTTAATGAATTTTCTTTCTTTTAAGTTATTTTGTGCATCACTCTGTTTTGAATTTGATGCAAATTTGCAATGCATGAGGGTCATCCTTTTGTGTTAAATGACTGCATAACGAAAGCATTTGTTGACTCGCATGTTGATAAGAGAGTATTAAAACTTGGAACTTGAAAAAGATCCGTTTAAGGTAGAATTTCTTTTATTAATTTGTGATTAATCGCGAGTTAACTATGGACAATCATGCGATTAATCGTGTTAAATATTTTAATCAGTTTGACATGAAAGCACTTTTTGATGTCCACACGCCGTGACATGTATATGCAACAAGTGTAATAAATGTTGAAGTTAAATGTATTCTACGCCTTGGTCTGTTCTTTTCATTGATTTCAGCACATTTAGACTGTTATACCTTTCAATCAAGCATCTGTGCCAACCTAATGTAGTGTACTAACTATAGCAGTTGTGTTAATAGGCCCTTTTCACAGCAGCCATCTTGACACAGCAGGGTAAACCTACATCCTGTGAACCAGACTGACACATGTGTAACTAATCATGTTGCTGTGTCCATCTGTTGGTCAATCGTTGTCAATCTGGCTCACAAGATGGCTGCTGTGAATAGGGTCTATGTGACCCTTTTGATGTAACCCAAGATTCAATCAAAGCAACTATTTTGACCCTTAAAATGGGTCGTTTGTATAACCCAATACGGGGTCAAATCAACTAGGAGGTTGGGTTATTTTGAGCCTTAAAATGGGTCGTTTGTATAACCCAATATGGGGTCAAATCAACTTAGAAGTTGGGTTATTTTGACCCTTAAAATGGGTCGTTGGTATAACCCAATATGGGGTCAAATCAACTTGGAAGTTGGGTTATTTTGACCCTTAAAATGGGTCGTTGGTATAACCCAATATGGGGTCAAAGCAACTTGGAAGTTGGGTTATTTTGACCCTTAAAATGGGTCGTTGGTATAACCCAATATGGGGTCAAATCAACTTGGAAGTTGGGTTATTTTGACCCTTAAAATGGGTCGTTGGTATAACCCAATATGGGGTCAAATCAACTTGGAAGTTGGGTTATTTTGACCCTTAAAATGGGTCGTTGGTATAACCCAATATGGGGTCAAATCAACTTGGAGGTTGGGTTATTTTGACCCTTAAAATGGGTTGTTAGTATTCGTTTATTTGACCCAAGTTATGGGTCAAATGAAATAACCAATAATATTGAGTCAAATTAACCCACACACTGGTCGGGCCCTTTTTGACCAGTGAATTGGGTCAAAAATAACCCAAATTGGGTCAAATTTGACCAATCTGTTTTTAGTGTGTAGTAAACAGTAATGTGTAAATATTGTTCTTAAAGACAGGAGATGCGGTGCTCTTTTGGGTCAGCGACACACGTGCATATAACGGTCATGGAATAATAACTGTGTCTCCAGTGCGTCTGTGAGACTCATACTGTAATGTGTGGATCTTCATCTGCTGCTGTGACTTCACTGTCACCTCCACTACTATTATTTGCAATATTTGCAACAATGCATAGTGCACTTTAAGATAAGATAAGACATTCCTTTATTGATCCCCTTGTGGAAATTCAGGCATCATAGCAGCATGTGGAGGGGGAGGGGAGGTACAGGTATGGGCAGGGTAATAGTAGAAAGACATAAATATAGGCAATAAAACTATAGTAAAGATAAAAATAAGCAGTGTAAACTAAATAATTAACTCTGAATATAAGAATATGAGCAAGTAAGCAGTGTGATCTGTAACGTCCCACCCGTCCATGGACTGTTCTCCCCTGTCCATGTATGTGTGTTCCTTGTCTCTGTCTCTTTGTGTTCCTCTTCTCTCTCTTTTTCTCTCTCTCTCTCTCTCTCTCTCCCCTTCTCTCTCTTGCTCTCCTTCATGTTCCCCTGTTAGTGTGTCTGTCTTGTATTAGGTTCACAGTTTAGTGTTTGTAGTCTGCATGTTTTGTCCCAGTGTCTGGTATTGGTTGTCTTGTCTTCCATAGTTGTAGTTCAGTGTGTTGTTTCTTGTAGTTCTTTGTCAGTCTGTTTCCCCTCCCAGGTGTCTCCAGTTGTAATCATGCCAGGTGTTTCTGGTTTGTCATTTGTTCATGTGTATTTGAGTTCCTTGTTTCCTGTTGTCTGTTGTACTGTCCATGGATAATAATTTTGTTCTCCCTTTTTCCCCCTCTTCCAGTGTTTACTAAAAGGTTTTGTTTTTGTTATTAGTTGTTTTGTACCCTTGTTCTGTTTTGTTATCTTTGTTTATTAAAAACCCTTGGACTCGCTACCCGCTTTCATCTTGTCTGCTCCTGGGTCCTATCCCTCCACACCACATTGTGACATGATCAAAGGTACAGATGAGGGTCTGTATCAGTTATATTATATGTTACAATAAATATGGTCAAATATGGTTTACATCCTTTCTACCACCACACTGTGAACTGCATGTGCAACACCGTCACTCGTGCCTTATTTTTCTACTTTATTTATCTTTTTTAAGATTCTTTATTTTAGCATAAAACATTTGCTTAATATAAAAAAAATTCATTTCAGTCTATGATTTAATTTTTATCTGTGATTTCTGTGAGAAGGGTGGACTAGCAAAGTATACGACTTTCATTGCACGGTGTAACTGTCTGTCTAACTGTGTGCATACGACAAATAAGCATCTCGGATCTTAAATCTTGGATCTGAAGGGTTTTGGATGGATGACGGCTCTGGCTGCAGAACTGAGCTCCTGCGCTCGGTCAGTTTTTTTAAATAATGGAGAATTCCTGGGAAGAAAGAAAAGCAAACAGGCCGTAGGGTAGATTTATGTGGCGACGGCTCTTTGCTTCACGCGCAGCAAAGCAATTTACAGCCTCTTATACAACGGCATGCAAATTTCTCGATTCTGATTGGCTGAAACAGTCCATTTACACGTCTTTATTGGGAACAATCCACGGTCCTGGGCTCAGGACCCGCCCACAACCGAATCACATATCACTCCGCCGGCTGCCCGGCTCACTCCGGGAGAAAGCAAGATGACAAAATGGATATGTTGATAGCGCCATAACGACTAAATATGAAGCGATTCTGTCACGGCGAATGTGTTAGTCCTTTAAACAATGTTGGATGATGTAATTGTTGGTTCATGAGTCAATACAGAACAAAAGAAAAATCGCGGATTGATTGATTGATTAATTTGCGATTTCTTTTTCAATTTCTTTTTCCTTGCCTCTGACTTCAGCGATGGCTCTAGTCTCCACCCACCGCCACACACCCCCACACACACACCCCCACACACACACACACACACACACACACACACACACACACACACACACACACACACATTCACACACACACACACACACACACACACACACACACACACACACACACACACACACACACACACACACACACACACACACACACACACACACACTCCTGTCTGCAACAGCGGGGGAAAGTCAGACTGAGAGGAGCAGCTGAGTGCTGCGCTGTTTTAAGTGAGCATGGTCTATCTGGTTGATTGCTAATTTTATTACTGTACGCCTGGTTTCCAACTGGTTAAGTTTAGGCTAAAAAAATAAATAAAAAAATAGGGCGAAGAAAACTTTTTTTTCCTATAGGGCAAAGAAAACGTTTTAATTTGTTTTACCTACTTTCTATAGAAGCATCTAAAGGGGTCCCCACATGGCGAGCGATTTAAGCCAGGCGACCGATTTTTTTTGAGAGCCGACTGACAGAATTGTGTCGCCTTCATTGTTATGAATGAGAGAACCCACACGGCAGGAGATTCTGAAGCGACCATCGCGCAGCTATTTCTGTCGCCTGGCTAAAAATCGCCTCGATCCTATTTTTTGAGGAGACACAGCAGGACAATGAGGAAATAACATGACTTCTACAGTAGAAGCAGTACAGAAGTTCTACTGGTGTATCATTTGTACACCTTTAATGTATCATTCAATACATTCATTGATCAATAGCCTACGTATTATTACCATGCTACTTGTTATGTTCATTATTATTAACGGGAACAATTTAAATAAATAACGTTAGTTTGAGAAGCTATAGTGGCCGCTTGTCATTAACTAATAAATGAGCAATGCCCCACGATGCACCTACTAGTGTTTTAATACTCGGGTAACAAAATAAGTTGTGGATGTTGACAGAGTTTAATGTCCAGGCTGCAGCTGATGTAGTTTGTAAGGTTTATTGTCCAAAGAAAATTATCGTTGAGAATAAAACAGTTTGCGTCTTCCGTGAAAAAAAACACTCTTTCAGCAGCTGCATAACAATACTTGTCCAATTGGTGGTAATGAACGTATCGTAGCGATCAGGCATGCAGTAATGTCAGGAAGAATGAGGAGAGGTTGTATTCGTATATGATGGTTTAATTCCAGCTCAATATGGGTTTTACAGGTTAATACTCTCTCGTAACGCACAACACAGCTACCTGCTAATTATATATACGCTCGCTTCACGACAAACTAACGTCCGGTCCCAGCCGGCGGTCCGTCCTCCTATATCTCCCGGGGGGAAACACCCCCAGCTAAACAGAGCGACACATAGCTTATGCATCTCATTATACCTGAACGGTCGCCTCTGGTGTGGGGGGCTAAGCGATTGTCATTGAGCGACAGGCGATCACATCGCCAGGCGATCACATCGCCAGGCGACGTCTGTCGCCCGCCGTGTGCAGACCACTTAAGAATGAAGTTCTATAGAAAGTAGGTCTGCATCCCCTTAACAATTGTGTGTATTGAGCCGTACTGTATTGTACCCATTCTGCATCTGGTAATAAAATGTTCAATCAATCATTCCAATAATACACAGTTGGATGTGTTAGTTGGTTGGATGCCTTAGTTGAAAGGCAGTTGGATGTGTTAGTTTGCCAATAACACACAGTTGGATGTGTTAGTTGGTTGGATGCACTTCAAGCTGCTTCCACATGGAGGCAAATTGTCTTTTTTGTAGTTGTGGGAACTACTTTTTCTGGCGGATGGTTTTTTCAATAAATCTTCGATTAATGTGTGTTTATTGTATAGCAATAAGGTTGGATGAATCTGGCAGTTGTATAAAAGCTTTACACCACTTGCAGTCGTGATTTGTGAACAATAAACCATGCCTAGGGGGGTCTAACGACCACCCCTAGGCATGGTTTATTGTTCACAAACCACTCCTGCGCATGATGTAATGCTTAAATAAATAATTACAGTCATGGTTGGACAACTGACTGGGTTGTTTTAAGGACATATTGTACAATCAAAATTAGAACTGAGGACTCGATGGAGCAGAAAACTGATCCAAGGTCAGCACTCCAGCGGTGTGGCTGCCAAGAAGGAGAAGGTGATTTGGAAACGACATGTTTTTTACTTTCATTACGTTTTATATCGTCCATTATAAGTGTGTGTGGAGGGGGGGGGGGGGGGGGGGGGCACTTCATGGCTTGAGATTATACATTTATAGCTGTGTTTTGCTAATGAGTTGGTAGACATTTTATTACATATAATAGCTTTTTATATTTACCACATTATACTGTATATCCATCTGTCTGAATATATTGTACCTGCATATAATTCTACTTATACACCTGCATCTAACCCATATAACTATGTATGATAGCATGTACAATCATGGCCGTAGCCAGCTATGAGGTCACCGAGGTCCGGACCTCGGTAACTATTTGTAACTATTAAAAAAAAAAAAAAATGATATATAATTTTTTTTTATATAAAAAAAATTGTAATTTTTTTTTTTTTTTTTTTTTTAACGACCGGCCCACTACTAGGCTGAGACATCGGCCCATTGGTACTGACTGACACTGGGCTGGCCCAATCACATCTCTTACTAAGCACCCCCCCCGCCAGTCGTGCAGGTATATGACTGAGAGGGGGGCTGGTACATGACTGAGATGGGGCTGGTACATGACTGAGAGGGGGCTGTGGTACATGACTGAGAGGGGGCTGGTACATGACTGAGAGGGGCTGGTACATGACTGAGAGGGGGCTGTGGTACATGACTGAGAGGGGGCTGTGGTATATGACTGAGAGGGGGCTGTGGTACATGACTGAGAGGGGGCTGGCTGGTACATGACTGAGAGGGGGCTGGTACATGACTGAGAGAGGGCTGGTACATGACTGAGAGGGGGCTGGTATACATGACTGAGAGGGGGGCTGGTATACATGACTGAGAGGGGGCTGTGGTACATGACTGAGATGGGGCTATGGTACATGACTGAGATGGGGCTGTGGTACATGACTGAGAGGAGGCTGGTACATGACTGAGAGGGGGCTGGTACATGACTGAGAGGGGGCTGGTACATGACTCAGATGGGGCTGTGGTACATGACTGAGAGGGGGCTGGTAGATGACAGAGGGGGCTGGTATACATGACTGAGAGAGGGCTGGTACATGACTGAGAGGGGCTGGCTGGTACATGACTGAGAGGGGCTGGTACATGACTGAGAGGGGGCTGGTACCATGTATTGTGCATCATTGTAGGTCAAACCATTAAAAAGTTAATTTCCACGGCAGCCATTTTGGATTTTGGTCTCTCACAAATTTCCCCCGCCTTTTTAAAAAATCCATTGAGAAACTAAATGCCACAGATGACCCAACTACTAGGTCCATATCGTATCATCATAATATTATTTTTTAAATCATTAGGATAAGGGTTCCCTTGATAAAGATGCATGAAAAGGCTGTATAATATATACAACACCTATAGCTCAACTGCAAAAACTGCTTTTTTATTTGATTAGATTTATTTGGAAATTAAAAACACATCATAAAAACAAATGATCTTGACCAATTTGTATTCCTGAGGATATCACCTAAAAGCATTCATTAACAAGCATTAACACTTATTTCCAAGGTGGTCCTCGATGGAAGACATAAAAACACAGCACATTATAGCCTACTCAACTGCAAATTTTTCCTCAACTGCAAAAATGTATGCCTACTTATGTATTAGCCTACAGGGAAAAACACATTCACAACAGGCAGCAAAGTTTGTTTTCAGCCAAGTATGGTAATAAGGTAACTATTAGGATATATATGGTATGGATTACTTACTCTTAATAACTTATTACTATCTGTGGTAGCTCTAGTCTCCACCTACACAAATTGTTTTTGTGCTGTCCATTGATCATGCACCTTCACGTGGTAGGCACATAGGTCAAACTCCCCAAACAAACACACCATTGATTTAATTGCCATATAAGATGAATATAAAACAAGAAGGTGATCTATTAACTGTGTAAACCTTATGCAATATTCATCATTGATATTTGAGTACTTGAAATCTGTATGAACTGAGTAGTTAGTATCAAATGAAATAAGATGGAACTGCTCCATGCATTCATTGAATAAACAACTATTTTCTCATTACCAGTATGGTATTGTTTAAATTGTACAGCTTTTTGCACATCTTTGTCAGGGGATTCCAACAATTCTGGACCTGAATGTACCAGTTAATTGTAATCATCTCTCTCCTTATGTCTAGTCAAGCCAGGTTGTGGAGGAGAGAGACAGGGATGAACAGGCTATAGACTACGTTGCCCATCCTGAGCCTGCTATGATGCAGGTGTTTTTACATCACCACCCAAAACAAGATTCAGCCAAGAGCGAGTGAGTACACTGGTCCACTTGTCCATGGCACTTACTACCCAGCTTTGTAATGGGTTGGGGGGGGGGGGGGGAATAGTACAGTAGGTACGCATATTTAAGGGGACCGTAAGGATGGTGTACTGGTGGGTGGTGTCCGACCGATTATAGTGGGCCGGTCTGGGCCAAAAAAATAAATGGACCTCCCTAATTTCTAAACCCTGGCTACGGCCCTGTGTACAATAATGCTGTATATATAGTGTATCTATATATATTTATTCTTACCGTATATATATCTATCCACATCTGTCAAGTACATACAGTACCTGCATATATCCTTTTACATATCTGTAGATACTATATCTATATCTGTACATATCCCTTACCTACTCTTACTAGTTACACTGCTGGCCAGTATGACGTACTACCATAGTATCTTTATATACCTGTATCACTGTACATATTAATACTACAACTATGTACATACATCTGATTAGCACTATTACTCAGTAGTACTAATTGATATATTTTATACCAAATGTAATCACCTGTGCACTTTACAATTTCTATTGCACTTTACTGTTACATTTGCACTCTGGTTGGATGCCAAAGTAAATTTTATTGTACTGTACTTGTGCTGTATGATGACAATATATGTTACTCTGATCTGATTTAATATAATCTAGTCTAATCTGTACAAAGCACTACACTTTTTCTGAGTAGTCGAAGGCGCTTTACATACTATAGAATAATACAAGCAAGCTAAAAAAAAAAACAGTGCATTAATCAGACAAGACGGAAAAGATTTGAATAAATTGTGTCAACTAGGGAATAAAAAAACGAGGGGGGAGGGGGGTTCGCTTGCGAAGGCGAACAAAAGATTCTCTCACGCAGTAAAAGGTCTACTCTAAAGTTCACCGCTTTGAAAATATGCAGAGCTGTTGACCTCGATGAAATATTCACACAGTTCAAAGACGCTGGTAAACGTTGGGGCGCCAGCAGCAGTCCTCCTAGCGGCGCGCGTTCCTCTCATGTCAGACACGCCCCTTTTGACCACATCACCTGAGTGCCTTGTTTACCGTCCTCTTCCTTTCACAATAAAAGGACAGCGTTAGATCATGGGAAACCTTTTTTATATGAGGGGCATTTCACCCTTTAAGGATTCGATCTCTGTTTTATCCTTCGTAATGAAGGCCTCGCACAGAATGTTCTCTTTCTTCCAGGATGGCTGCCTGTAACATAGCAACCATATCAACGGTTGCTATGTGCACAACAACGGTTGCTATGTGTTGAGCTATGAGAAATATATAAACAAAAACATAATAATTTGGTGTCTTATTATTACTGGATATTGTCTTTAATTCACAGTAGAACAATAATAATGTGCTTGTTCAGTGTTTTACCTGCTCTACCACTGCACAGAAACTAGGCCAGTGTTTTTTACAGGCAGCCATGCTGGAAGAAAGTTATTTACACAAACATTCTGTACATTTTTTGCAGTGTTCTTTAATGTTGGTAAATGTATCAAACAATAGTTTGTTTTGAATTTGAATAGGCCTACTTCATAGACTTAGACTGTACATAGGCTTGCTATAGGCCTACTTCATAGACTTAGACTGTACATAGGCTTGCTATAGGCCTACTCATAGACTTAGACTGTACATAGGCTTGCTATAGGCCTACATCATTGACTTAGACTGTACATAGGCTTGCTATAGGCCTACATCAAGTTTCCTTAATAGTTGTCATACAGAAGTACAGAATACTTTCATACAAAATGCTTCTTACTGTTACGCTCCAGAGACTGTGCTAGACAAGATAGTATCAAATAACATAGTATAGCATGTAAATTAGAAGTAGAAAATGAGGTCACAGTGTTCAGTATAGACATATGTACAATGTTCGATGCAGAATAGACGTAACTGAGTTACCATATAATATACAATACTATGCAGTGTACTAATGTACAATACTATATAGTGCAAAGCAGAAATGGGATGAGGTACAATTTAGGTACAATTTACAGTAAGGTGTACGAGTTGTAGTGCAATCCTTCATCAATAAATATAAAGTGTGGGGAGTGGGTGCTACAGTGTGTTTGTTTAAAGTGAGTGTGTGCTATAAAGTGTGGGGAGTGGGTGCTACAGTGTGTTTGTTTAAAGTGAGTGTGTGCGTGTGGATGTGTGTGCTATGTGCGTTTGCTGGTTGTTGTTGTTGTGTAGTGTTCATTGTTCGTTGAGCAGCCTGATGGCCTGGGGATAGAAGCTTCTTCTGAGTCTTTCTGTGCTCGCCTTGCGACTCCGGTATCATAGACTTAGACTGTACATAGGCTTGCTATAGGCCTACTGTACATCATAGCTTAGACTGTACATACGCTTGCTATAGGCCTACATCATAGCTTAGACTGAACATAGGCTTGCTATAGGCCTACATCATAGCTTGGACTGTACATAGGCTTGCTATAGGCCTACATCATAGCTTAGATTTAGACTGTACATAGGCTTGCTATAGGCCTACATCATAGCTTAGATTTAGACTGTATATAGGCTTGCTATAGGCCTATATCATAGCTTAGATTTAGACTGTATATAGGCTTGCTATAAGCCTACATCATAGCTTAGATTTATACTATACATAGGCTTGCTATAGGCCTACATTATAGCTTAGATTTAGACTATACATTGGCTTGCTATAGGCCTACATCATAGCTTAGATTTAGACTATACATAGGCTTGCTATAAGCCTACATCATAGCTTAGATTTATACTATATACATAGGCTTGCTATAGGCCTACATCATAGCTTAGATTTAGACTATACATATGCTTGCTATAGGCCTACATCATAGCTTAGATTTAGACTATACATATGCTTGCTATAGGCCTACGTTATAGCTTAGATTTAGACTGTACATAGGCTTGCTATAGGCCTACATCATAGCTTTGTCATAGCAATTGCAAATCTGGTATGTCATAAATGTATAGATGTAGCAGTACTGTCTATCTGTATGTCATGTATGTCATATATGTTACGATGAATTGAAAATGGGGGACCCTGATGTAAACAAGACGAAAGTCTTTCTCTGGTCTGCATCCCCTTAACAATTGTATGTATTGAGCTGTACTGTACTGTACCCATTCTGCAATCTGTTAATAAAGTTTTCAATCAATCAATCAATCAAAGCTTAGTAGTAGAACAGTAGGCTTATACCTTTTCAGAGAGTTGAGATGTTGTCTTGGGTTATTGACGTGCCAAATGAAGGTACAGTGCAGTGTCATGTGAGAGGTGAGAGGTGTCTGTTTGAGAGGTACCTTTTCAAACAGAGGAGGGCAGTGTTGCCCATGTTATACCCGGGCAGTCATACCTTCCTCCACCCAAAAATAATCCATTGTTTTAGTTGCTACCAAGAGTGATTATTTAACACGATTTTACTGTCCATGAATCTGAACCGCAGATTAAACACAAAGGTTTTCAGGATTCCAAAGTAACCTTCTGGTACAGTGCAGAATCAAATAATTAAAATCTTTTTTTTTGTTTTGTTTACCACATCACTGTAGATTATATTAACATTTTCTTCAATGGTTTGATATCAATATACTATCTGTAACTTTTGTAATCAACTGTAACTCAGAATATAGATCTATTTTACTCCAGTGTTTGGAAACATTACAGACATAAACAAACCTATTTTCATGCCAGAACACATCTGTTGTCTAGTGTTAGAACATCTAGTGTTATTCCTAGACTAGAAACAATGTGTCCATTCCTGTTTTCTATTTGTGGTGCTGGGGATCATGGATTGGGCCTTTAATACATTATATGTGAATGTGTGACTCATTTCATCAACATCTTGTTAAATTGTCCTTGTATAAAGCTGCCGGCATTTTATGTTTGTGCATTTTACATTTTTTGTTTGAACTTTTAAATAAACTACTACCGGTACTAATATAATATAATATAATATAATATAATATAATATAATATAATATAATATAATATAATATAATATAATATAATATAATATAATGGGTGGCTGGGTGGCGCAGCGGAGATTACGCTCGTCACCAATGCAAGAGACTCCGGTCTCGAATCCGGGTGTCAGCATTGCCTCCGGCTTGGGCCGGCTGTCATACTGGCTCAATTGGCAGAGCCAGCGGGTGAAAGTCGATAGGTGGTAATTTGGACGTTGTGGACAGCGACTCCTACAGGTCGGTTGGGGGACGCCTGCACAGCAGAGACAGGAAGTGGCGGGGGTAGTGTGAGCCTCCCCTGCGTTACACCTCGCCAATGAGAGTCCGCGCTGGCAGGTGAAAAGATGTGACAGGCTGCCTCCTCGTGTACCGGAGGGCACACGTGATGCAAGGCTTCTATCCTCCCTACAACCGACCAGTGGGGGGCATAGTCGAGCAACGTTCAAGACAGGGGAGGGTAGAATTGTAAACACGAAATTGGGATGGGAGAAAAATTGAAAAATAAGGAGAAAAAGTGGATAAAAAAATATATAATATAATATAATAAAAAAATATAAGATAATATATTCCTTTATTGATACCCTTGGGTCAATTTGGATGTCATAGCAGCATGGGGAGGGGGGAGGGGAAGTACAGGTATGGGCAGGGTAGTATAAGATATAAATATAGGCAATAAGATTAGATCTGAATATAAAATTATGAGAAAAATAAACAGTGTAAACAATATAATTTATATAATTAAACAGTATACACAAGGTACCCTAACGTTGCAGTCTGTGCAGGTCTTGGTGGTTAAAGAGTCAGACACACTTATTACACGTTCCTAATAGTTCTCCATTTCTGCAGCCATTAGTTCTCCAGCTACTACTTGAGCATGAAATAAACTGCAGATGGGAACAATAGCACGTTTTTACATCCTAACTTGGGCTCGTTACCTCTTCCTGACAGCCAGGGTACCTCCAGACAGATGCTCCCTGAGAGGGTTGTCTGGGACAGGCCAAACCTGGGGGACCGTCAGGGGGAGGGTGTTGTGGCTTGACCATGCGTGTCATATTACCATACCGTACCACCTATTACCATACTGTAGATTAAAGAGGGCCGGGCTGCACGTCTGCCTGGGAGAAGCAGACACAGACAGAGACAAAGACAGCAAAGAGGACACAGAGAGAGAGAGAGAGAGAGAGAGAGAGAGAGAGAGAGAGAGAGAGAGAGAGAGAGAGAGAGAGAGAGAGAGAGAGAGAGAGAGAGAGAGAGAGATTTTTTTTATTATTTTTAAACACAACTTTATTTTCTCACTCAGCAATCAACAATACATCAGAATGTATACTGCAAAACACAGAACATCAAATCAAGAAAAATAAAAGACAAACTTCACATCAGAACAAAGCCAAAAACCAACTCCAACTCCTCCACAACTGTACACAACACCCACTTGTAACACCATATCATCTCAAACTCTGCTACATTGCTGGTCAACTTGTAAAAATGAAAATCTGTTCGTAACCTTGCCTTTACCATACCTCTAAACAAGATAGTGGTATCTACCAGCACCGAATCCTCAATCTTTTTCCTCCTACTTAGATAAATGGCCATTTTTGCTTGACCCAGCAGGAGGTTGAAGAGCTGACACTTTAACCTCCTCTTCCTGCTGTACCTGTACCCCAAAATAAACATCTCTGGAGTAAGATGTTCATCAAACATCACAAACATGCGGGTCAGGAAGTGAAAAAAAACCAAGAGCCTGTCACACTTTAAAAAACAGTGAAAAACTGTTTCCCTCTCTGTGCAGAAAGGACAGGTGTCTTCAACATCAGAATTAATCACAGAGACAAAAGCGTTCACAGCAACTGCACCATGTAAAATTCTCCACTGTAAATCCCCAACTCTTTTAGTTAACGGTGGTTTGTATAGTGCTCTCCACTCAGGCCTCTGAGCCTCCTGTAGGCCCAGATGAGCTCTCCATGGAGTGTCAACCCTATCCTTCAGCCTGTTTTGGTTCAACACTTTAACACACAGGTAATACATAGCTTTGCCCACCATGGTGCTCAGCCTGCAATCAGCAGCACTGCTCACCTCTAACAGACAACCATCACATTTAAAAATAGGGATAAGTTTCACCTCAGGAAAATAATCATTTACAGCAGGCAATAACTGACCATTACAATAATCAACACACATTTCCAGTTCATTATCAGTCAGCTGCTGTTTCCAGCCTCCCAATAGGCGGCCCATCACCCTGACAGACCTTGTGCCCAGCTGTGAGGCCAGACCGGCAGCATTATCAAAAAGGGGACCGCACACCTCCAGCACATTGCCCAACGTGAATATCTTCGCCTCACACAGCCTTTGCCTCAGTGCTGGCTCGGCCCCACCCTGAAAACGAGTCCCATGAACCACCGGCTCCCTCAGAAGCCAGTACAAAGAGCCACCGTCCTTCAGTCTCTCTTTCGTAAACAAGCCCCACACTGTTAACAGTCCCTTGTAGAAACGGGGCAGGTCTTTCATTGTACATCCCTTTAAATCCATGAGGAACATTGGCTCAGCCAGACTTAGCCCACCACACCGCTCCAGTATGGCTCGGGCCACAGGTCTCCAGACCAGATCAGCCGGTCCTGTCAGGGGTCTCTGAATGAAACGGAGCCTGAACACAGCTCCCCTACTTGCCAAGTTGACAAGCCCCTGTCCCCCTTCCTCCTTGGGCAGGAAAAGGACACTGCGGGACCCAATGCAACCGGTCCCAGAAGAAGTCCACCATCAACCCCTGCACCTTAGACAGTAGGTTCAGCGGCGGGTCCGTACATGCTAGCCGATGCCACAGCATGGAAGACACAAGATTGTTGATAATAAGGACCCAACCTTTCAGCGACAGTTTTGGAAGAATCCATTTCCATCGCTTCAGCCGGCCCTCCACTTGCTCTACCACACCGTCCCAATTCTTGCAAGAAAATACCTCATCGCCAAGATAAATCCCCAAGTACTTTATGCCTCCCCTCTTCCAAGTCAGGCCTCCAGGTAACACAAGTCCATCAATTGGCCCTTTACCCACTGCTAAGGCCTCACTCTTCTGCCAGTTCACCCTAGCAGAGGAGAGAGTACCAAAAGCCCTCACATTTGATTGTACAATGTTAATGTCGTGCTGGGACTTTACCATAATCATGACATCATCAGCATATGCAGACAGTTTGAATTTTATGTCACAACCCGGAAAAGAAAAACCCGACAAATGAGTCCTTAATCTGTGTAACAGCGGCTCTATGGCCAGACAGTACAACATTCCTGATAAAGAACAGCCCTGTCGGACTCCCCTCTGAACCTCAAAAGGCGCACTTAAACCACCGTTAATCTTAAGTACACTCTCAATGTCTCTGTACAAGACCTGGGCCCTCATTCATCAACGTGGACGTAGAACATGTTCTATTTCCACACGTAAGCACAGAATGTAGAATCAGTGTACGCACAGAAATATCGGGATTCACCACACGTGCGTACGCAGGTTCTACGCACACCTGTCATGATGAATCTCACCTTGGCCCTGCGCCGAGGCTCGTGCACACTTTCACGTATTTGCATACCAAAACCGCCCCGATTAACCATATACGGTAATGGACACCCCCATGAAATGTGGAAGAATGGACTAAACCGAGGGTGTTGTACACTGTCGGATATTATACCTATTAACTTCCTAAAAGACCATTGCTGCCTGGACACCGCAAACACTAATAAAGACCATTAACCACTGTTTTGCCGTTGCCCGTTAGTGTCATTAATGCATGCTGGAATAAGAATGCCTTTCTTAATCTATTTTTAATATTAATAATTATTATAATACAATAAAAGACAGCTCCGTCTTTTAATACACATATATTGTACAGTAACGTCAAATAAATACTACAGTCCCCGCTGAAATAAAGGTTCTGCACGCACATACCAGCAGTGATCTACAGCATAAAAGATAGCCACTTTATAATACTATTCTGAGTAGATAATTCATCTGTATCGCAACAGAGTCACGGATCTGGTCGGGGCAGGTATCATTATGTCGGGAAAATCCTTATGAAATAAACAAAAGTGAATTAAAGAATTTAAAAACAAAGTTTAGCATATTAAATTGTTTTATAAGCTTTCTGAGTAGATAATTCATCTGTATCGCAACAGAGTCACGGATCTGGTCGGGGCAGGTATCATTATGTCGGGAAAATCTTTATGAAATAAACAAAAGTGAATTAAGGAATTTAAAACGAAGTTTAGCATATTAAATAGTTTTATAAGCTTATAGCTTTTTTCGTGCTGATTTGAGAGGGTCCAGCTGCAGAGCCGGAGAGCAACTCTCAGGGCCAAGATAGCACTTATACTATCTTGAGAGAGACAGCAGAGAGACAGACAGCAGAGAGACAGACAGACAGACAGACAGACACTGTTCCACAGTGTGTGTGTGTGTGTGTGTGTGTGTGTGTGTGTGTGTGTGTGTGTGTGTGTGTGTGTGTGTGTGTGTGTGTGTGTGTGTGTGTGTGTGTGTGTGTGTGTGTGTGTGTGTGTGTGTGTGTACGTGCGTGTGTGTGACTACTAGTCTAATAGTAGAGACTCAGCCCCCCCCCCCCCCCCCTCTGGACCACCTCCTAGTAGAGACTTCTCTAGGAAGAAGACGAAGATGAGGATTAAGGCGAGACACTGCAGGTGAATAGGCAAATATACCTTTTTTGTTGATTTTGAGATTCTGTTATATTTTGCTTCCTAAACATGTCTTCTATGAAACTAGTGACAATAAAACGTCAATAACACACATTTAGTTGTTCATTTTACTTCATTTTGCCTTATTGCATCCATAAATGTCCACATATTTAATGGGGAAGTGCCTCATTTGCATATATAAACATACATTTCAGAAAACTTGTCTCTACTAGGAGGTGGTCCAGAGGGGGGGGGGGGGGGGGTCTCTACTGGGAGGTGGTCCAGAGGGGGGGGTCTCTACTAGGAGACTAGTGGTCACACACACACACTGTGGAACAGTGTCTATCTGTCTGTCTGTCTGTCTGTCTGTCTCTCTGCTGTCTGTCTCTCCGGCTCTGCAGCTGGACCTTGATCAAATAAGCACGGAAAAGCTTTTAAGCTCGTAGCTCCAATTTGGGTCCCAAATTGCGGTACAAATGAAGGAGGTGTCTCGGGTAGTGGACTCTAGTTAATATTATGTTCTCTCTGCAATTAGACTGCCCCTCATTCATCCCTATCTGATGCTATCTCTGAAAACAGTTCCTGCGAGCGCAGTCAGTGCACCCCATAACGCTATATATATAAACCTGCATTCATTCGGAGAGAAAGACCTATTCCACATGCTATTTAGGGTTTGACAATAATTACACTAATATCGCTATTTCAATGAACTATAATGAATTACGGGGGTCATACAGAACACGGCCAGTGTCTTTATTTCCGCGTTGGAACGAATGCATGTACTGAGGAGTGCTTGTGCGTAGTAACGATATTCTACCACTGGGCGTCAGCAAAGTGTGCTCAGAGCTGTGCGTAGACATAAGCACAAAGTCAAGTTCAAGTTGAAATTGATGAATCCCACTCTTTGCGTAGAAATGATCGTACGCACAGGGTAAGCACAAATCTGTGCGTAAGACACGTTGATGAATGAGGGCCCTGGATCATAGCTATAAGCCCAGAGCTGAAACCAAAAGCTATCAGATATCAACCTGCTGGGCACACAGTAGGTTTGGTCCACATGGATGACCCGCTCCATCACCTTCCTCAGTCTCATTGCCAGTACCTTTGAGAGCACTTTATAATCTGAGCAGAGTAAAGACACTGGACGCCAGTTCCTGATGTTCTGTAAGTCTCCCTTCTTGGGCAGGAGAGTGATGACCGCTCTCCTACAGCTCAGAGGCAGCCTCCCCTTTCTCAGACTATCACTGAGGACACTTAAAATATCCTCACCAATCACAGACCAGAGAGACTTGTAAAAATCAACCGGGAGACCGTCTATCCCAGGCGCCTTCCCACTCTGCATTCTCTGCAAAGCCTCTAGCAACTCTTGGCCTGACAGCTGTGCTTCCAGCTCTGCGACGTCCTCAGCTGAGACTCTAGGGAGGCCCTCAAAGAAGGACTGTGCCACCTCCGGCTCTTCTTGGTATGCAGTTCTATAGAGCTCTTTGTAGAAACCAACCGCCAGTGATGGGCAGTAGCTTGCTACAAGTAGCGACGCTACATAGCTTAACTACAATTCTCAGTAGCGTGCTTTTTTTAACCAGGGTAGCAGTCTCTGTAGCGGAGCTCTTTATAGAACGAAGTAGTAACGTAGCGACGAGAAACGTTACACGCTACTTTCGAGAGAAACAGTCATTCATTCATTAATTCATTCACTAGAATATCTGCGAGGAGAAAAAAAAATCCCCGTAAAAAACCCACTATGATTGGTTGCTTGGTTTGTTTAGATATGAGTGACGACTTCACGATTGGGTATGGTAGGCCAAAACGTTATGGGTAGGCCAATCAGAGGCAGGATAGGGCGGGACTCCAGCTGCAAAGCAGGAAGTGAAAATCAAAACAGACGTATTGAATGAATGCAATTTAACGGATTACATGAACAAGAACCAGTCTGAGCGAAATGGCAGAGGGGTTCGATGGCATTGATGAAGATGATGATGTCAATAACAACAATGACTCTCCATGGCCCTATCTGGGACACATTTATGAGTTTGACTGAAAAAACTGCTAAAACTATGCTGCTCTCAACTTGAAGACACATTCAGGTGAGCTGATGAAAATCAACTGTTCCCAAACAGCACACAAGTCAGTACACTTTGTCAACAGCTTTAACTAAGATAGCTGCTATCATGATGTTTCACTGTAGGCAGAAAATGAACAATATTATTGGGGTGGAGAAAAGAAAAAAAGAGGGAAAAGCAGTGGTTCTCAACCTGTGGGACAGGACCCCCAGGGGCGGTCCCCACATGATTTTGGGGCCATGGAATGTTTTGTGAGTTACATATTTAAATACATTTGGTCATTGGACACTTTCATTCAAAGCAACTTACAAATTGTGTACAACAAGTCAGTAGGAGTGGTACATATCTAGCAGCCAAGGATAAGTAGTATTGTTTGTCAGTGTCAAGCTTGAGTGTTATACTCTGAGTACATACTGTAGTAGTATAGACATATTAGCATAGTTGGTACTGGTAGTAGTATATACATGGTAGCATAATACTAGTAAAATGAAGTAAAACAATTCAGATATTGAAGAAGTGTGTAATACAAGTTCATGTTAAAAGGATGACACAAAAAGCCAGACCGAGGGCTTGTTTCAGTTTTATAATAAACAATCAAACTGAGAATTTTTTTTCCTGCCTATTTGTTTGGTGGAAACTTGGTCACGAAGTAAAAAAAAATAAAAAAGTAGTGCCGATGTAGCTAGCTATTTTTGCCATATTCTTGTAGTGTAGCTTGCTACATTTATCTGGGGATAGCTTCCATTGTAGTTGAGCTATATTTAATCGAGAGTAACTTGTAGTGTAGCTTGCTACATTTTCCAAGTAGCTTGCCCATCACTGCCAACCGCACACTGACGGAGGTCGGCTGTCTCATGCAGCATCTGCCCAGTGTCTGACCTCAGAGAGTGTAGCAGCCTCTTTTGGCCATTCTTGCTCTCCAAACCAAAGAAAAAGTGAGACGGAACATCCATCTGGACCACGTTTTGAAAACGGGATCTAACCAGAGCACCCCTAGCAGAGATACCCAGCAGGTCAGACAGAGCTGATTTTTTCCTTTTGAAAACTTCAATATCGCTGCTGTCGGGACAAAACCTCATAACTCCAAAAACCCAACTTTTCAGCAGATGAAAAAAACGAACACAGATTTGAGGGTGAATAGAGTTAGGAGGTTTAGACAGATGATCGGTTTAATGCTTTCCCATTGTTTAAACTTTGTAAAACCCACACACACATATGGAGGATGATCTACGGAGTTGATTTATATAATAAAAAAAAAATTCAAAAAATGGAGTTATGAGGTTTTGTCCCGACAGCAGCGATATGTTCTCTTTCTCCAGTGGAGCCTGCCAACTCCTGCATCTCCATCACTTCTCTCTCCAGAGCTCTCATAGATCTGGCCATGTCTCTTGTAACATTGAGAGTGTACTGTAGGCAAAGCTGTTTTATATGTATTTTACCTACATCCCACCACTGTTGCAGTGAACTAAAGTCACGTTTAGTTTGCCTATAGTCAGCCCAAAAAGAACTAAACGCATCCTTAAAACCATTGTCAGACAACAGAGAGACATTAAAGTGCCAATATGCACTTTTACACTTTACATTTTTTATAAAAATGGAACACTGGACAAGGGAGTGGTCAGATAAACCCACCGGACTTATGGAACAGCTTGTGACCACACTCATGTGATGTTCAAAACAATACAAACGATCAAGCCTGGCTAACGATATATAATTATACCTGGAATGAGCCCAGGTATACTGCCGCTGATTAATGTGGAGATATCTCCAAATATCACACAGTTCAATGGTTTCAACCAGTCGTATAAGACAGGCTCTAGAACAGGGGTCAGCAACCTTTTTGACATGGAGTGCCTGTTTGAAATATAGTTGTAACTAGTGTGCCTCAACAATATTCCATGCATCGTAATTTTTTTTTCTCATAATCAGGTCTTTTTAATGATAATTTTTACATTATTACATCATTATTGTTATTGTTATTATTAACAATATTATTATGATGGTTGTATCAACCCTAAATCTGAGTTGGGGGGGGGGGATGCAATGCAGACAAACAGCTGCATACAGTGCGACCATTTCACTCACATTTGCCCATTCATTTTTGGACACATCACACACCATCGGTGTGTGTACTGTACGTGTGCTGTCATAGCTCCACCTACAGGCCTAATGGAGAACACCAGGAGAACACCAGGATGTGAATGGAGGGTGAATGTGAGGTATATCGTGTAAATACGTTTTGATTGATCGCAAGACTACTGTAAAAAAAATTATAATAATAAGTTACCAGAACTTAAAAATATTGAATTCAGTTACTGTGCATTAAGGTTTTCAGTTTTCAATCCATAATAAGTTAACAGAAAAATAAGTACACAACCACATTATTTCAACCTAATAAAACTATGTTTATTGTCATTGTTTTAAGAACACAAGTTGACTTGGTAATACTCACATTTTGAGTAAAAAAATGGCTTTTAACATGTGCAATGTTCAATGAAATAGAAAAATAAATAATAAAATTTGTTGATGAATCCCACTGGTCACAATGGTGACCGTAATAATGTTTTTGTTATAAGGCTCTGCAAATGTTACTGAATGATGTAGCAATGTATTTCCAGCTAAATTGAAATAATAAACAAATAAAGGGTCTCAATTAAATATGTGGTAGTAAAAATAACCTGTGGGAGGATTTCAACAAGATAAATGCGACAACAGTGCAACATATTTCACTATAATATTTCAAAGCAAAACAAAAATATATATATATATATATTTTTTTTTTAATGCTGCCCCCTGTGCCTATGCAAATGCCCCCGCGTGCCTATGCAAATGCCCCCGCGTGCCTATGCAGGCACGCGTGCCTAGGGTTGCCTACCCCTGCTCTAGAAGCTGCATGCGGCTCCTGATGATTCCTGTCTAACACGGGATCTTCAGTGCAGTTAAAATCACCACCCACAAACAGATACTCCTCACTACTACAAGCACTAAGAGTATTTTTTAATGTATCCAAAAACAATAACCTTTCCAACCCCACCGTTGGAGCGTATACATTTACAAAACACATCTTTACATTTTCAAATACAGCACAGAGTTTAAGCAACCTGCCTGGAATGATCTCATCAACAACACATGAAGCAGGTAGAAAATCCCTAGAAAAAAGAATGCCAACTCCCCCACTGCTACTACTCTTATGACTGAAGAAAGCTCCCCCACCCCACTCCCTCTTCCAGTCAGATTCATTTTCAACCGTGCTGTGAGTTTCCTGAAGAAAAGTAACATTTAGCTTCTTGCCCCTGATCAGGCTGTACAGGGAAGCTCTTTTACCATCTTCTCTAGCACCATTAACGTTTAAAGACCCCAGTTTAAAGTCACACATCAGCAACCAAACAATAGCAAAAAAACACATTAGGCCTATATATCATCAGGACCAACAGCCTCCTCATTGATTTTTGCTCTGACTTTTGATAATATTTTCTTCAAGCGGAATCCCTCTTGGTGAGAGAAAAAAGGTTGCCCTGCGTCCTCCCCACTCCTCATGTGTATTGTGACAGAATCGTGAAACTTCCTTAAATCATGGAAAGATTCCTCTAATTTAATAGATTTACCTTTTGTATTTTTCAAAAATGTTTTTATCTGTTCGAAAGAGAACTCAGGCTGTGATAAATCACTCAAGAGCTCATCCTCCTCTTCCTCACTGCTGCTACTACTGTTCTGTGACTGTGCGGCCTGTCCTTTATTTCCTGAGCCTTGCCTCGTTTGAGAGGGGGCGGGGCTCTGTCTCATCTTCCTCAACCAGTACAGACTCCGCTATCCTGGTTGCTGTACTCTCCAAATCCTCTCTCACTTCGACCTGAGTATCACTGTTCAAATCAATTAGCAGATTCCCCTGAATAGTGCTGATGCTTTGCGCGGCTTGCGCCTGCACAACATTTCCCCCGCTCTCTCCACTGTGTATAGGGTGACCATATTTTGATTTCCAAAAAAGAGGACATGCCCCCCCAACCTCGAGATACTTAATGATACTCAGGCATGCGTTGCTCATGGGACGACTATGCACTACCTGACGACCGGCCATATTGTTATGCAAAGTAGTACTTAGCGAGTTGGCGCATCAGTCGGGTGCAGCGAATTCCTGTGTGCACGCGTGTGCACATCCGTGCATGTGCGTGCTTCTGCTCACAGACTGGTTGCACGGCGTGCAAACCCCGTCCCATGAGCAACGCATGCCGATACTCAACGTTTACTCAAAGATGCATTATTGTTTTAATATATTTAAAGTATGCCTCCTCTCTATGGATATACAATTATTATTTATATTATTTTACTGTATATAACACAACACTATCTCTCTATAACCAAAGACACACCAAACCAAAGTTAACAATCAGCATGCTTGATGATTATGCCTAGAATTATCTGACATCTCAATGGCACAATAATTACTTAAAAATCAACCTGTAACAAAATAATAGCTCTCTTTTCAAGTCTTACTGGACAAAAATAAATAACAAAATATATGAAATAATATAAAATATCTTTTTCAGACAAATCGTTTTTTTTGCCATGTTTCAATGAGATATTATGCAATGGTTTCTGCTGTCTCATTTGGTGTATTTAACCTCGATTCATTTTGTTTGCATGCCACCCATCTTCCAGTCAAAGTACTATTATGATTGGGAATATTGTCACTGCTCCGTGGTTACTCCTGTCTGTAGAAACACCACAGTACTGGATTTGATTTGAGTGCTTCATGTGCGACATCAATCGAGTCGAGTGGGGCGCTATAACACATTGGCTTCGGATTTAGTGCGCGCACTAGTGAACTTCGCCTCCCATTTGTTCCGACGGGTAGGTACATTTGGAATTTCTTCTGCAGTTCATCTGTAAAAGTACATTCTTTGGCATTGTGAATGTGAGCAGCGCTCCACTCTGTCCCCTCTTCCTCTGTTTGTGTGTGAGTGTAGTTGTAGAGCCGCCCACAAAGCTTCTCAGGGATTACGTCACACACGCAACAGATTACCGTAGTATTCTGTGCAATGCGCCAGTCAATTTAAGTATATGCAAACGGTCCGTGAAAGCCGGACATTTTCATGCATTTATAAACCCCCCCCGGACGGCCCGGACAGGGCGTGAAAAGAGGACATGTCCGGCCAAAAGAGGACGTTTAACTGTGTACCTGTCAGTGGCGGAACTTTGGTCCCAGCGGTGGGGGGGACATATTAGGGGGCGTGGTCAGTGACGTCGCAGGGGGGGGGGGGGGGGGGGGGGTTTATATATATAATTTTTTTTTATATAAAATATATATATATTATATAATTATACTTTTTTTTTTTAAATTTTTTTTATTATTGCAAAACAAAACTTATTAAAAGTCAGTACTCAACACACAATGTATAATGAAACTTTCAGTAAAGGTGGTTAAAATATATGCAAGTACAGAAACAGGATAAAACAAAAATAGTCAATAATAACATTTTAACCGTATACAGTGTATATCCAGCGAAGTTACAATTATATAAATGTTAGTATATAATATACCCCTAATACCTATTTTCTAAAACCCTACACACATATGCTCCAGCTCAAACCCCCCCCTCCCGGACCCCCTCTTGGATAGTACCTCCATTATCCCTCACTCCTAACCAGACACTACCATTATAGGCTAGCTTTTATTCTCTCCACCACTTCTAACCACATTGACATTTTGGATTCATTGAGCCCCAGAATTCTTGCTGTAGATATTTCTTGATATATCACATCGAGATATGTAAGAAACCACACTTTCCGGCACATTTTTTCCGGTTGAAACCAACGTGATGCGATCAGTTTTTTAGCTACTGTGATACCCGATAAAACCAATCTTTTTAGTTGTGGATTCACTGCAAACTCAAAAACATCATTCAATAGCAATACCGCGGGGTGTACAGGTATATTCCAAAATATGAGTATTGATAATTGTTGGGACACATCTTTCCAGAATGCCTTAACTGGTGGGCAGTCCCAATACATGTGCATAAATGTTCCTTCGTCCCCATTTGTACATTGGGAGCATTTGGAGTCTTGTATAAGCCCCATTTTGCACAGCCTTATAGGAGTCAAGTATGTCCTGTGAATATAGTTCAGATTGATTTGTTGATGATCCGGGTTCCTTGATGTAAGTCGGACATTTGCCCAGGCTCCTTGCCAATCAAAGTCATTTTCCAGGTCTGGTATATCCCTCCTCCAGACATTGTCTAGTTGAAGGGTTTCATACGAGGACGTTAGTAATTGATAATAAAAACCTGATACAAAACCTCCCAATGTATCTCTTTCATAGAAAAATTTGTGGTATCTGTGGTGTTCAATTGGTATGAGTAATGGAACACCGTGAGATATCATACAAAGTCGTAACTGTATGTAAAAAAGCCATGTGGACTCGGTGAGGTTAAACTTTATGCATATTTCGACATAACTACAGAGGCCCTTGTTATTAAAAATATCCCCTAATGAGTGTATGCCTTTCTCTTCCCATATAGGGAATCTTATAGGTCGTTTTCCCATTAAGAGAGCATTGTTATTGAATATGGGAGTGTGATTATGCCATACTTGAGGGTTAGGAAATTTCCTTTGTGTTTCCCGCCATGTCCTGATTGCATGGGTAATTATTGGGCCAAATTCTCGCTCACAATGCTTGATTGAAAGTTTAGTGTATGCTATGTCTTTCAATCTCTGTGGGGCTACTATGTTTTCTTCTAATTTTCTCCAAGATACCAAAGCCTCGGGGTCAAACCATATCTTCTTCAATGGTCTTAATGTGAAGGCATTAAAATATTGTACAAAATCTGGGACTGCCATGCCACCGTCTGCTTTATTTCTCTGTGCGGTGGATCTTTTTATGCGAGGTGGTTTGTTATTCCAAATAAATTTGTATGTGGAGGTTTGTAATCTTTTCCAGTAGCCCTCTGGAGGAGGTAACGGAAGCATTGAGCTGAAGAAATTGATTCTTGGTAATACATCCATCTTAACTATTGATACCCTTGCCTGTACTGAGTTTTTAAGTTTTGCCCACCTGTCCAGGTCGTCTTTGATTTTGTTCTGTATTTTTGTGTAATTGTGCTTCACCGTTTGTCTTATGGTGGGAAATATTTCCACACCCAAGCATCTGAAATGTTTGACCATGGGTATCGCACCTGGGAGGGTTGTCTCTTTTTTTGCACTGGTGTTAAGAGGAAGAAAAGCCGACTTAGGCCAATTTATTTTAAATCCCGATAAATCACCAAAGTTCTCTATCAACTTGAGTATAAGCGGCAATGTGTTGTTGGGGTTTTGCATGAACAATATTACGTCGTCCGCATATAAACTAATTTTATGATGTGTGCCCTTGATTACTATTGGTTCTATGTGTTGGGATTGTCTTATAAATTGTGCTAAAGGTTCTAATGATAGATCGAATAGTCCGGGACTAAGAGGGCAACCTTGTCTGGCTGAGCGTGATACCGGAAAGATATCGGAGATGAATGTGCCTGTTGTAATCCTGGCCGATGGGTCCTTGTATAGTACTTTAATCATATCAATGAAACCTTTTCCTAACCCCATCCTTTCCAATACTGCCCATAGAAACGACCATTCCAACCTGTCAAATGCTTTCATAGCATCCAGGGATAGTATCGCCTTAGGTGTGATGTCCTCTTTGTCTGTATCTAGTACGTGCAGTATTCGCCTTATGTTATCATTGATCAGGCGACCTTTTATGAAGCCTGTTTGGTCCGGATGAACTAAAGACGTCATATGCTTTTGCAATCTGATGGCTAATATCTTAGAGTACAGTTTGACATCGGTTCCGAGGAGGCTTAAAGGACGGTAACTACCGCACTCAGTGGGGTCTTTGTCTTTTTTGTGAAGAACTGAAATGAGTGCGGTATTTTGGTGTTCAATGAAGCTTCCCTCTTTGACTGAGTATAAGATCATATTTAGTAATAAGGGTCCAAATATGTCCCAGCAAGAATGTACATTTCTGATGGGATACCGTCAATTCCCGGAGCTTTGCCGTTTTTCATTCCGGATATGGCCTTCTTGAGTTCTTCTAATGTGATCGGTACTTCTAACTGTTTAGCGTCTTCCTCCGTAAGTTTAGGGAGAGTAATTTGATTAAGATATGTGTCTAATTTGTCTTGATCAAAGGTCGTTTCTGAGTTATATAAATCGGAGTAGAATTCTTTGAATGTATCGTTTATTATTTTGGGTTCTGTTACTAGAGCTTGTTGTTTCTTAATGGCAGTTATATCTGCAAATTTTGCATTAATTCTTAGTCGCATGGCTAATAGGTGACTAGGTTTAGAACCTTGGAAGTACTGCTGTTGTCTTGTGCTGCGTATTTGCAATTCCGATTTTTGTCTGTACATTGCTTTGATCTCTGTCTTTAGAATGTTAACTTGGTTATCTAGTCTAGTAGAGTTGTTGTATTTTAAAGAATTAAAAAGCGTTGAGTAAAGCGTTTCCATTTCAGACAGTTTTGTGTTTTGATTTTTGCGCAATATGGAGGTAAATCTATCCGAGAAATCCTTGATCATATTCTTTACCGACATCCATAATATTCTGGGATCTTGCACCGAGTTAGCATTATCCCGTAGGAATACTGTGAGAGCTTCTTTAATTTGTGTAATGAATTCCTTGTTGTTAAGCAGCATCGAATTAAAACGCCATCTTGGGGCCCGGGCAGATAGTGTACCAAATGTTGCTTTCAGGATTAAGTAGCAGTGATCTGATAGCGCATTGGGTGTCATTTCCACTTCATATTTATCAAATATTCTCGGGGATGCAAAGACGTAATCAATTCTGGATAGTGTGTTGTGTCTCGCCGAACGACAGGAGTACTTGCGGGTCATGGGGTTAAGTGAACGCCATAAATCAGTTACTCCTGTTGATTTCGACCAATCTTTTAATGCTTTAGATGAATTCTTTTGTTCGCTGGAGAAGGAAAGGTAAGTTTTGTCCATCCTTGGGTTCCAAATGGCATTAAAATCCGCACCTATTATATATGAGTACTCGGGATGGTTTAACATTTCTCCTGTTAGTGAAGTGAAGAAACCCACTTCGTACAAATTCGGGGCATATACTGCTGCCAATGCAATTTTCCTGTTATTGTGTATAATCCTAGCTATAGTTATGCGCCCCTCAGCATCCGACCATACCCCTTTCAATTCGATATTTAATTTGCGTCTGACGACTATGGCTACCCCTCTAGTTCTCGTAGCAAAAGAAGAGTGACTAATATTATGGTATATGTTATCCGCTAACGTATTTATGTCTCCCTCTAAAATGTGCGTTTCGCTTAATAGAGCCACGTCCACATGTTCTTTTTTCATCAGTGTGAGCACGCTTTTGCGCTTGTGTTGTTTGTTTATCCCACCGGTGTTCCATACCATTATATTCAAACTAGCCATAGTCTATGCATGTTTTCGTGTAGTTTTTGGTAATGCTTCTGGAGTATGAAGCTACAATAGATGTACATCCAATTAATGAGGTCCCGTTGAGAGCTGAGCTTAAAAACATATATATATATACAAATAAAAATCCCCTATTTTCCCCTCACCCAGAAAGTCGAACATGCCTGTGTTCCAAGAACACATCCTCCGCGATTGACTTTCTCCCATGGTCCACCGGATTGCCCAAACTGAGCATTGTAATCCTAATTTTCCTATACTAATTGCCATAGGATCTAACATTTCCATTCTATTGCAATAGAATGTCGCTTTTGGTCTTGCACCTTCCCTTACTGTAATGAAGTATTGTGATAAATAACATAAAAATAAAAATAAAAAATAAAATAAAAAAAGAGAATAAACTTTGATCGACATATTCCTTTGAACCCTCCACTAACGTGTGGGGAAAAAAAAGGAAAAGATTGTAGAGCAATATTGACACCTTAATGTGAAGAACATTGGAAAAGAATAATGTAAGTTAAAATATATTTAAAAAATATAGAGTAATATTGACACCTTAATGTGAAGAACATTGGAAAAGAACAATGTAAGTTAAAATATATTTAAAAAATATAGAGTAATGAGAAGAAAAAATTAAATAAAATAAAAATCAATGGAAAGATATAGATAAGGAATAAGAGATAAATAATTATCAACGTGGAGAAGCCACTAGAACCGATTTAACTGATTAGATAAGATAGAAAAGCAGCGCCTTTTAGCGCTTCAATGTGCCTTTAATGGAGTGATTACTTAAATTGTTAGAATAACCTTGCTGTGTTCATACGTTTATGTGTGGTTAATTTTTAAAGTATTATTAAGGATTGATTGAACTTCATTTAATTTATTATCTGCTATGTGTATACACACCGAATGTTATTGTTAGAGTTGTATGCTTCGTTGTCATGGTGCCTTATATTCTAGAAGGTTGTAGAATATACTAGTGCCTAGACTTTTTTACTTTCCAGAATGATCTAAGAGACCCAGGGCATTTGAGCGATAAACCCAGAATATTCCAGATAGATCTTTTTGCAATGATATTTATTTGTCCCCTCAGAGACCAGAGACTGAAATTATAATGTATTATGAATCGTATTATACACAGTACACTTTGTTATAGACGGCTTGCATATCGTTTGCTACTTTGATGAACACAACAAAGTCATTCCAACACTGGTGGAATGACTTTATTGATGAACACAATAAAGTCATTCCAACACTGGTATATATTGAGAGAGAGGCTTAACTGTTTCCGGCATTTTCGTCATGCTTTGGGTTATTTGCTCCATTTTGATTCAGGAAATCCTCAGCTTCAATAGGTGTATATGGACCTGACCTGCGGCCGTTATTGCCCAAGAATGATAACAGCGCCGGATATGATAGCCTTGGCTTGTAGCCGGCTTTGTACAGCTTTTGCATCACATCTTTGTATGGTAGACGTCGGATGATGGCCTCTTTGCTCAAATCTTCGTAGATAAATATTGGTTTATCACCATACTTCAGCTTCCCACGTTGGTTGCGAGCATATTTGATGATGTCATCCCTTGTTGTAGTTTTCCGCAGAGTGACAATGATGACTCTCGGCCCGTTGATACTTTGCCCCTGGGAACCGATTCTGTAAACTTGTTCCACTTCTGGCACTTTGTTTGGATCGGTGTTATCCAAAATCGTTGATAACACTATTGGAAAGTTGGTATCTTCGCAGTTCACTGCTTCATCAAGCCCCACAATGCGGATGTTATTCCGCCTGTGGTAACGTTGGGTTTCTAGTTGCCTCTCCATCGCTTCTTTTTTAAGCTCTTTTATTTCTCTCCGGAGTTCTTCTTTCACTTTTTCCATATCTTCTCCCATCTCTGTCATGCTACCTTCGTTCGCCTTGACTGCATGTGTAATTTCTTTCACCGTGTTCTCCACTGTCGTGATTCGCAAGGACTGATCGGCGATCGCTCTCATAACCTGTTCGAATTTAGTATCGATGTGTTCAACGTGTGCTTTGAAAGCTACCATCTGTTCTTTATCAGCGACCATCAGTTCTTTTATCAGGATAGTCAGAGAGTTGAAGTCGGGTGGAGTGGTGGTGTTGAAGTCGAGTGGAGTGGTAGTACTGCTTTCTTCAGTTGGCGGCATACGTTGGAATCCATATATCTGGCTGCTCTCGCTTTCACGGAGCTTGATTCTGTACCTTCTGTTATGTTGGTCTCTATTAACTCTCTTTCGGGGACCGTAATCGATGATCCCGGTAAATTGTCCTCTTCCTTCTCCTCCTCGGAGCTTGTCGCCGTCGGCTCAGAACCAGCGACGGTTAGGACGTGTCTTCCTCGTTTTGTTACGTCCTGCGCCGTTGAAGTTGCCGTAGTTATTTTCTCTGTCGTCTTTCTACCTCTAACCATTTTGTCTTTTGATATGGTTAGTAGAGGGTCTTAACAATACATACGATGTGGTCTATTCTCTTTCTTTACTGTCCAAATAATGTTTTTAAACGAAATTAGCGTTGGTGGGAGCGGAGCAATTGCAAAATGCGTGCACTACATGTTGTGCTAAAACCGGAAGTCCATATATATAAGTCCAGTATATAATTATACTTGTAGTTGTATTGTCTGCGAGACATCGCCACCACGCAACACGTCAAAATGCTCGCTATCTGCAAACAGCTCCACTGTCTGTCAGTCATAACCAACACTCTCGTTCACTAGGATACTATGATGAATTGAAAATGGGGGACGGTCCCTGATGTAAACAAGACGAAAGTCTTTCTCTGGTCTGCATCCCCTTAACAATTGTATGTATTGAGCTGTACTGTACTGTACCCATTCTGCAATCTGTTAATAAACTTTTCAATCAAACTTTTCAATCAAAACAGCTGCCCAACTCCGCGCTCTGAGCGTTCTGATGCACACATCACAGCCCAGTTTACCCCACCTGGCTGTTGCACCCTCTGTGTCACTGTCGCAACAACAATCACTGCAGGAGCGATAAATAATAACACACATTACCTATTCCGAAGACGGTAAAACACAGAAGGTGGTCTTGCGTTCAGGAGTGGTGGAAATAAACTCCTTCATGACAACATGACTGTCCAGTGAGTCCAGAATATCCTGATGCATATTCTGCGCCTGCAGCAAGTCCAGGTTATTATTATTAAAGAAATCAGATGAGACATTTATTTTCTGAGACACAAGTAAACACACTCTCCACTTCAGTCAGTCCTCCCTCTCTGCAATTCGTTCCCGCATACAACATCGCCGACAGATATATTCCTTTACTGCGAATTGTCCCAAAACAAAAACTATTCCAGGCCGCTATTTCTTTACCAACGGATTTCCAGTTCCAACTACACGCTGCTTTAATAACACTGCATTATCGGGCAGCTGCGAAGGCTTATTCGCTGCTGGCTGACTGCTATCTGCGGTCTTTGTAGCCTCAGCGCCAGCAGTCGGCTGTTCACCCCTTTTCGCTGGGCACGCACAAATTAAATGACCCTCTTCCCCGCATCCAAAGCACTTCATTCTGCCTGAGCTCACATGAATGTCGTAGTCAAAATCGTCCAGCCTGAATTTGAAAACTAAACTCAGTTCCTCGTCTTTCTTCTTCAGAATCATATGCACTTGTCTCCTAAAAGACACGACATGTTTAACGTGTCGAGAAGTACCCCCGAGAGAGAACATTGTAATCGGTGAAACTAACTGCCCATGTCTTGACAGTTCTTTCTCCAAAAGTAAATTTTTCTAAAACGGAGGGACATTGGAAATTATAACACGTTTGGCTGGGTTCGGGGGGGGGTGACGAGTGGAAACACGGTAGTAAGCGTCTCCCGAATCACCACTCCACTTTCCACCATCTGATTCACTTTAACGGTAGAATCAAGAAAAATGACGACTGCTCTATTCATACATATTCATGCAGGCATTTTTTAAATGTTACCCTTTAAATGCCAGTGTTTGTGATGGGCATCACACATTATTGTAAAAAATAAAAGAAAACACATTCAATACATTTTTGAATTTTTACCCTTTAAATGCCAGTTTGTGTGATGGCATCACAAATTATTGTTAAAAAAAACACACAAAAAGTAAAATATTTTCAATATATCAAATGCAAAGTAAATTTTTCTGGGGGGGATTATTACAGGCTAGGCATGTGTCAATGATTAGCAACCACACAGATTTTGATGGATTTTTTGTAATGTCAGATTTAACACCAACTCTTTTCAGAAAAGTGGGAGTATTTCATTTTTTATCTGACATTACAAAGAATCTTAAAAAATAAATGGTTATGATCAGGGCTGAAGTTGAATTTAAGATTTATGACTGTTTAGACTGCATTACTCTCTGTCACAGTGATCTCCTGGTTGTTCCCCACTTAGGTTATCTAACTATCGCGCCGCCGCAACCAGAAACACTGGCCTGGCCTGCTTCTAAGTTCAGTGGCCTGACTGCAAAAAAAAAAAAAAAAAAAAAAATGTTTGTGCTTTTTTGTAAATGTTTTCAAGTACCACCAGCAGTACCACCAAGTACCACTAGTGGTACGCATACCACAGTTTGAGAACCACTGGTCTAATTCATAACATTAAACACAACAAGTTAGAGAAAAAGTTAGAGTTTCACTCACACCGCAAACGCTCCTCCACGCTCCTCCACCACCATACACACGCATGCGCACAGAGAGAGAGAGAGAGAGAGAGAGAGAGAGAGAGAGAGAGAGAGAGAGAGAGAGAGAGAGAGAGAGAGAGAGAGAGACTGAGACTGAGACTGAGACTGAGCTAGAGAGAGACTGAGAGCTACAGTAGAGCGATAGACTGAGAGCTAGAGCTAGAGAGAGAGACTGAGAGCTAGAGAGAGACTGAGACTGAGAGCTAGAGAGAGAGACAGAGACAGGGACAGAGACAGCTAAAGAGAGAGAGAGAGAGAGAGAGAGAGAGAGAGAGAGAGAGAGAGAGAGAGAGAGAGAGAGAGAGAGAGAGAGAGAGAGAGAGAGAGAGAGAGAGATCTACGCAATTTAAGTATTTTTCCATGTGGCCTGGGTTGATATTTACTATGTAAGACACATATCTTCTACTTTCTGCTTTCTACTTTTTTTCCTTCAAACCAGCCCTATCTGGTGCATAAACAGCAAACTCCCCAGCAGTATCAACATTTGGCGGAGACATAAAGTAGCGATGGCGACCATGTCGTCTCCCGCTTTCCCGGCTGCTGGAAGCCCTTGTGAGTTCCGTGTGGACTTAATACAATATCCACCCCTGCCTGGCGTGCGATTACAAAGCGAAGCCAGTCCTATTAGCGAGGAGACGGAGGAGGCATCACTTTGAAGTGGTCTCTCCCAGCGAGGAGAAGGTCCTGAAAGGTGCTAAAAGTCATTCCTAAGTGTGGCTCTGATGACGGCTAAGTTGTTCCTGTGATGGGGTGAAATCCGCAGCCATACCTATGTAACATTAATAGCATTTGAATTATAAATCAGAGTCAGGAGAAGTCTTATGTTCCGAGTGGATGAATATTTAAAGGCCTGAGTATACAGATCATCATATTGACAAAGGGAGAATACTAATGTCCCTTCTCTCCCAGTCTGATTAGAGGTTAAGCAGAATGCTAACTGCATAATTTATTTCCATTCTTCCTTTTGTTTTCTCTCTCCCCCCCGGTACCTTCTGATTTGGCTCTTTTTTTCTTTAGGTCTGATAACTTCTTTGTTTGGGAAGTTCATTCTTTTGTTACCAAAAATATTATTATAATATAATAATAATAAACTTTATTTGTATAGCACCTTTCATACAGAAACTGCAGCTCAAAGTGCTCCACAACAGAAAAAAGACAGGCATAAAATTAGCACATGAAGTGCAGACATATAAAATCACAGTTTCTTTACAGTGCAAAATAGTTTTGAAAAGATCAAGAGATCTAGCTTCCCTAACGTCCATAGGTAGTGTGTTCCATAACTTTGGTGCATAGTTTGCAAAGGCTGCATCCCCGATTCTCTTTAGGCTGTGGTTTGGAACCTTTAATAGACCAGTAGTAGATGATTGCAATGTTCTAAAAGGCACATAGTTGACTAGAGATTTTGCAATGTAGCTTGGTCCTGTTCCATTTAGTGCTTATGTATATGATTTAAAGCTTAGGTCTGAGTCTATTATAACACCAAGACTTGTAACTTCGGGATTGATCCAAGGAGTAAGTTGCCCCATATTTCTCTGTAATATTTATCTTTTTGTTATAGGGCCGACTAGTAGGATTTCAGTTTTGTCCTGATTTAATTTTAGGAAGTTGTTCGTCATCCATTTGTATATATAGGAGAGATAGGTGGTTATAGAGGACAGATAGGTGGTTATACGGGACAGATAGGTGGTTATACGGGACAGATAGGTGGTTATAGAGGACAGATAGGTGGTTATAGCGGACAGATAGATGGTTATAGGACAGATAGGTGGTTATAGAGGACAGATAGGTGGTTATATAGGACATATAGGTGGTTATAGAGGACAGATAGGTGGTTATAGAGGACAGATAGGTGGTTATAGGACAGATAGGTGGTTATAGAGGACAGATAGGTGGTTATAGGACAGATAGGTGGTTATAGAGGACAGATAGGTGGTTATACTGTAGGACAGATAGGTGGTTATAGAGGACAGATAGGTGGTTATAAAGGACAGATAGGTGGTTATAGAGGACAGATATGTGGTTATATGGGACAGATAGGTGGTTATGTTTCAAGTTTCTTTAATAGTTGTCATACAGAAGTACAGAATACTTTTATACAAAATGCTTCTTACTGTTACGCTCCAGAGACTGTGCCAGACAAGATAAGTATGAAATAAAATAGTATAGCATGTAAAAATAGAAGTAAAAATCAAAGTCACAGTGTTCAGTATAGACATATGTACAATGTTCGATGCAGAATAGAAGTAACTGAGTTACCATACAATATACAATATACTATGCAATGTACTAATATACAATACTATATAGTGCAAAGCAGAAATGGGATGAGGTACAATTTAGGTACAATTTACAGTAAGGTGTACGAGTTGTAGTGCAAATCCTTTACCAATAAATATAAAGTGTGTTTAGGTGTTCCAAAGTGTGGAGAGTGGGTGCTGCAGTGTGTTGTTTGTTTAACGTGAGTGTGTGCATGTGGATGTGTGTGCTGTGTGCATTTGATGGTTGTTGCATAGTGTTTATTGTTCGTTGAGCAGCCTGATGGCCTGGGGATAGAAGCTTCTTCTGAGTCTTTCTGTGCTCGCCATGAGACTCCGGTATCGCTTGCCTGACCGCAGCAGTTCAAAGAGGCAGTTGTTTGGGTGGCTGGAGTCCTTGATGATTCTCTTAGCCTTACCCCTGCACCGCTTGTTGTAAATGTTCTCGAAGGTGGGAAGCCCCCCTCCAATTGTGCGTTCGGCTGAACGTGTCACTCTCTGTAGTCTGCTTCGGTCTTGTGCAGTGCTATTCCCAAACCAGGAGGTGATATTGTCAGTCAGGATGCTCTCTATTGTACATGAGTAGAAGTTCTTAAGGATCTTCTGACTGACTTGGAACTTCCTTAGGCGCCTGAGGAAGTAGAGGCGTTGTCGTGCCTTCTTCACAACACTGTCAATGTGTGTGGTCCATGTCAAGTCCACACATATGTGGGCTCCGAGGTACTTAAAACTGTTCACTCTCTCAACCGATGCCTCGTCGATGCTGAGGGGGCTGTAGTCCCTGACCCCGGACCTCCTAAAGTCCACCATCATCTCCTTTGTTTTGCTGACGTTCAGGGAGAGGCTGTTCTCCTGGCACCATCCCGCCAGGACCTTGACCTCTTCCAGGTAGGCCCTCTCGTCGTTTGCAGAGATCAGGCCCACCACTACTCTGTCGTCAGCAAATTTGATGATTGTGTTGTTACTCCGCTGAGCCACACAGTCATGTGTGTACAGGGAGAGGAGGGGACTCCTCCTATAGGACAGATAGGTGGTTATATAGGACAGATAGGTGGTTATATGGGACAGATATGTGGTTATAGAGGACAGATAGAGGACAGATAGGTGGTTATGGACAGATAGGTGGTTATAGAGGACAGATAGAGGACAGATAGGTGGTTATGGACAGATAGGTGGTTATAGAGGACAGATAGAGGACAGATAGGTGGTTATGGACAGATAGGTGGTTATAGAGGACATATAGGTGGTTATAGAGGACAGATAGGTGGTTATATAGGACAGATAGGTGGTTATAGAGGACAGATAGGTGGTTATATAGGACAGATAGGTGGTTATAGCAGACAGAAAGGTGGTTCAAACGGGAGGGCTTCACTTCACATTTCATCTGTGTCTTCGTACGTCAAAGTAAGCTAGGGGTTTTACTTTTGCCTTTCATGGAGCAAAATTATACACGTTAACCCACTGAGGTGTGCCGTCTCACGTGAGGTATAGACGTTAACCCTCTGAGGTGTGCCGTCTCACGTGAGGTAGACACGTTAACCCTCTGAGGTGTGCCTTCTTACGTGAGGTAGACACGTTAACCCTTAGCCCCTTTCATGACTGTGATGCACCGAGTGAATCCACAGTCACTCTCAGGTGTACCACGACCAGTTTAAAAAAGTATATGAATTTCAAAGATACCCAGCGTACAATATGGGTTTAACACAGCTTTACAGTGGGGTCTGGAAGCTCGGAGTTGCTAATAAACAGTTTAAATCATTGTTACAAAACGAGTGGTACTCACAGAGCGAGCCGTGCATTTCCGCCATTGGTGTCACCGCGCATGCCTGGTGCCTGTTGCGCATGCGCGGTGACACCAATGGCGGAAATAGACGGCTCGCTCTGTAAGTACCACTCGTTTTGTAACAATGATTTTAACTGTTTATTAGCAACTCCGAGCTTCCAGACCCCACTGTAAAGCTGTGTTAAACCCATATTGTATGCTGGGTATCTTTGAAATTCATATATGATATATTTTTTACCCACCCACAGCCCCCCGATCACGCTTGGTAGTTCTTTTTTAAACTGGTCGCGGTACACCTGAGAGTGACTGTGGATTCACTCTGTGCATCACAGTCACGAAAGGGGCTAGTTAACCCTCTGAGGTGTGCCATCTCACATGAGGTAAAGACGTTAACCCTCCGATGTGTGCAGTCTCACGTGAGGTAGACCCGTTAACCCTCTGAGGTGTGCCATCTCACGTGAGGTAGAATTCCTAGAGCTGAACGTTTGAATGATGATGTAACGATGGCGACTGGCTATGGGGATTTCCACATAAACACTTTAGGACTGTCTGACTTTTAATAATAAACACTGTTAGGACTGTCTGACTCTAATAAACACTGTTAGGACTGTCTGACTTTTAATAATAAACACTGTTAGGACTGTCTGACTCTTAATAATAAACACTGTTAGGACTGTCTGACTCTTAATAATAAACACTGTTAGGACTGTCTGACTCTTAATAATAAACACTGTTAGGACTGTCTGATTCTTAATAATAAACACTGTTAGGACTATCTGACTCTTAATAATAAACACTGTTAGGACTATTAGACGGTGGGCCGGAGGTTGCTAGAGGCTTCCGTTAGTGAAATGATTGATCTGGTTTTAGAGAGTATATTATATTGTAATATGAACTACATAATATACTATATTAACACATTTCCGTTTGTTGGCAATGGTTTTTGGGTCATACCTTTATGAAAATTAATGTTTTGATAAGCTATAAACTACCTACGTTGGTGAAAAGGGGCATTGCTGCGGAACCAATCAAAACGCGTTACAACGTCAAGTGACTTGATGACATTCCTCCAACTCAGGAACTAGGAAGTAAGGGGGGGGGGGGGAAGGGGAAGTGGAAGTACCGGGAGTGGAGTTGACGGATGGCCGCGTGGGGAGCTAGTATGAGGAAGTCAGATGGAAGCAGGGGAAAAACGTGTGGGTGTACCGGCGTTTTTGGTTGCTCGTGTGGTGAGGAAAGTGAGATGACAGTGACTTCAGCCAAGGAAAAGGAGACGGATAGTGACAGTATGGAGTGTAGTGAGGGAGAGGAGAGTGGGGGAGAAGGGTGGATGACGGTGGAGAAGAAGAGTAGGGGAAGTGAGGGGAAGGGGAGTAAGAGGAAGAAAGAGAGGGGAGATAGCTTGAGTGGGTCAGAGGATGAGGGCAGAGGGAAGGATTTTGTAGAAGGGTTGAATGTAGTGGTGCGATTTGAGGGAGGAGACGGAGTTGGGGAAATAGAGCCGAGTATGTTGTCTAAACTCATTGAAATAGAGTTAGGAGGGGTAAGGTACGCAAGGGTGTTAGACGATGGGAACTTGTTTATAGGATGTGTAAGTGTAGTGCAGGTAGAGAAGGCAAGGGAAATGAGGAGCGTTGGCCAGGTGAATGTCAGTAGAGTAGTGATAGTAGGGGAGAAAAGGGATGGTGGTTGCAAGGGGGTGATTAGTGGAATTCCAATTAAGGTTAGTGAAGAGCAGCTGTTGGGAGAGTTGAGGAGTGACGACCGTAATGGGAAAGTTAAGAGTGTAGAAAGGATGAAGAGAGGGGCAGAGAAGGAGGTGACAGGGACGATAGTCATTCAGTTTGAGGGTGAGGTTAGTCCGAAAGTGATATTTTTAGGGTGTTTGGCATATCGGGTTAGGGAGTTTGTGCCGAAACCGTTGAGGTGTTACAGGTGCCAGGAGTTTGGCCATATAGCTAAGTTGTGTAGGAAGGGACAGAGATGTGGTAGATGTAGTGGGGAGCATAAGTATGGGGAGTGTGAACAGGGAGTGGAGCCGAGGTGTTGTAGTTGTGGTGGGAAGCATAGTGTAGGGTATTGGGGTTGTGAGGCGATGAGACGAGAGGTAGTGGTCCAGCAGGTGAGAAGGGAAGGTAGGATTTCATATGCGGAGGCAGCTAGGAAGGTAGGACAGGGACAGCAAGACAAGGGACAGGGGTTTAGAGAAGGGCAGTTGGCAGTGAGGATAGTGCAGGAGGAGCAGGGAAAACAAGATAGGGAACAGGGTTTTAGGAAAGGGCATCTGACAGTAGAGGAAGTACAGGAGGAGAAAAGGAGGGTGTGGGGGGAGAAGTTGGATATAGTGGCCTTTGTGGCAGGAGTAGTGATTACGACAGTGATGGTTAGTGGTAGGACAGATAGGACCAAGTTGGTAGTTCAAGCAGCAGTGGGACACTTGGGGATGAAGGGGTTGACAGTGGAGGATGTTATAAGGGAGTTAAATAGGGTGGCTGATCAAGTAGAGTTAGAGAAGGGGGGTGTGAGTTAGCGAGTAGCTCAGAGTCAGGCCGCGGGAGGCGAAGCATGTATTGCGGAGGGGGACTCAGTCAGGGGGAAGCAGCGTTAGCTGCACTTCAGGATGGTGAACGCAGAATGGACATTGTGGGAGGTAAAGGGGGCCAGAATATGGCGGTATTGTAAAGTTACGACTGTGTCAAGCTAGAGGAGGTGGCGGTAATGCACCCTGAAGGATGTGCCAACCGCCAATCAATTCAAACGAAGAAGAAGAAGAAGAACTAGGAAGTAAATATCGCGTCTCGTCTGTTGACAACAGTGGATTTAGCTCTGCATCGGTAAGCTCTTAATTCATATACATTACTATTGAAATGCATTTTTACTTAACTTTACAGCATTATTCAAACGTGATAGGAAGTTATGAGTCATCAGCAGTTTATATGCAGTCCGTTTTGCCTTCAGCCCGTGACGTTAGAAGTTTGAGGTGACGTTGTCACAACCGTTACATATGTACAAAATATACTGTCTCATAAATATACTCTTCCAATATATAAATATTAGGGATGTCCGATATTATCGGCCTACCGATATTATCGGCCGATATCGGCATTAAAATGTGATATCGGAAAATATCGGTATCGGTTTTCACATTTTTTTACATTTCTATAGAAATGATGTCCGATATTATCGGCCTACGGATATTATCGGCCGATATCGGCATTAAAATGTGATATCAGTTGATATCGGTATCGGAAATTAAGAGTTGGACAATATCGGTATATCGGTATCGGTAAAAAAGCCAATATCGAGCATCCCTAATAAATATACATATAAATATATTGTTTTAGATGCTGTTGTCACTATGAATAAAAAATGGGGGACCCTGATGTAAACAAGACAAACGTCTTTCTCTGGTCTGCATCCCCTTAACAATTGTTTGATATTGGATGGTCCCTGTGCTGTTGTTTATACTGTGTAATCTCTGTAACATCTGAAATGGTACTTTGCCTCTGCAGCAACCAGATCCACCCCACGTATATGGAGGAGCGGGCCTCTGCTGCACAGCCTACCAGCTGTCAGTGTTTCACATGTTGTAAGACTCTCCTTGACCTTCTTCCGACTGTGACTTTCTGTGAAATATTTCTCACGTCTGCATATTACACATTGGACTGGAAGGAGATGTGGTTTTTCTTTGTTGGTGGTGGTAGTAGTTGTCGTTGAGCAGAGGAGTCTACTCTTTGGTGGTGGTGCTGTATCGTGTTCTGCTGTGTGTCCCTCTGCGTCTTCTAAATTTTAAAGGGAAACAAAGTGTGTGTGTGTGTCTGTGGTTAACATTATTACCTGGACTTGCATGATGGTACCTACTGTAGCTACTGTGGTTAACATTATTACCTGGACTTGCATGATGGTACCTACTGTAGCTACTGTGGTTAACATTATTACCTGGACTGGCATGATGGTACCTACTGTAGCTACTGTGGTTAATATTATTACCTGGACTGGCATGATGGTACCTACTGTAGCTACTGTGGTTAACATTATTACCTGGACTGGCATGATGGTACCTACATGTAGCTACTGTGGTTAACATTATTACCTGGACTGGCATGATGGTACCTACATGTAGCTACTGTGGTTAACATTATTACCTGGACTGGCATGATGGTACCTACTGTAGCTACTGTGGTTAACATTATTACTGGACTGGCATGATAGTACCTACCTGTAGCTACTGTGGTTAACATTATTACCTGGACTGGCATGATGGTACTTACTGTAGCTACTGTGGTTAACATTACTACTGGACTGGCATGATGGTACCTACCTGTAGCTACTGTGGTTAACAATATTACCTGGACTTGCATGATGGTACCTACTGTAGCTACTGTGATTAACATTATTACCTGGACTGGCATGATGGTACCTACTGTAGCTACTGTGGTTAATATTATTACCTGGACTGGCATGATGGTACCTACTGTAGCTACTGTGGTTAACATTATTACCTGGACTGGCATGATGGTACCTACATGTAGCTACTGTGGTTAACATTATTACCTGGACTGGCATGATGGTACCTACATGTAGCTACTGTGGTTAACATTATTACCTGGACTGGCATGATGGTACCTACTGTAGCTACTGTGGTTAACATTATTACTGGACTGGCATGATGGTACCTATACCTGTAGATACTGTGGTTAACATTATTACCTGGACTGGCATGATGGTACCTACTGTAGCTACTGTGGTTAACATTATTACTGGATTGGCATGATGGTACCTACCTGTAGCTACTGTGGTTAACATTATTACCTGGACTGGCATGATGGTACCTACTGTAGCTACTGTGGTTAACATTATTACCTGGACTGGCATGATGGTACCTACATGTAGCTACTGTGGTTAACATTATTACCTGGACTGGCATTATGGTACCTACTGTAGCTACTGTGGTGTGTGGGGGGGGGGGGGGGCATAGATAGTTAATGTGATGAATAACGTTATTGTTATAATGTCAGCTTTATATATATCTAGGGTTAATATTGATGCAGTATCTATATTTCCCCACTAGAGGGAGCTATCGCTCAAGGCATATTATTTTGTGACTACAGATATAATACGTGAGGTATTCTCCGTATCCGGTGCCGGCGTTCGTACCTGTATGACTAATGTGCGCAGAGTGTAAGACGCACCTGTATTGTATTGCTCCCGTTACCCACTAAACTACTCAACCAAAGGGATCACAGGCGTGTTGTGTGGCTTACTTATTATTAGAGGTTACCACATATTTTTGGCGATGAGGATAAACTGGATTGGCGACGTGTCATCCCGGTTGCTTTTGTTTGTTGTTAGCGTGAGGCTAAAGCTATAGCTGGACGGCTAACGTATGAGCGACGCCGGCAGTGGTACTGAAGGAGCATCGCTCGGGGACGGGAGAGCATCAGAAGAAGGAGACGAGCCGAGTGTGGAAGAGGAGCCTCGCGCTCAGATGGCGACGTTTGGGACTATCAGTGAGTTCGTGGAAGCGAATGAGGACTGGACAGAGTACGAGGAAAGGTTGGGACATTTTTTCAATGCAAATGGAATTACTGATGTGGCGAAAATGCGCTCTATTCTCCTGAGTGTGTGTGGGGCTAAGACTTATAAGCTAATAAGGAATTTAGCTACACCACTGAAACCGGGGGAAATTCCATATGAAGACTTAGTCAAGCTTGTGGGGAACCACCACAACCCAAGACCCTCTGTGATAGTACAACGTTTCAAATTCCACAGTCTGTTCAGGAAGCAAGGTCAGTCTGTAGCCAACTTTGTAGCTGAGCTACGCCAACTGTCGGAACATTGTGAATTCGGGGCAGTGTTGGATGATATGCTCCGTGACAGATTAGTTTGCGGCATTAATAATGACCCCATACAGCGCCGCCTGCTGGGGGAAGCCCCGCCGCTGACTTTTAAAAAAGCCCTGGAGATTTCCCAAGGTATGGAGATGGCTGCAAATAATGCTAGGGACATACAGAGGGGGAATGGGTTGTCACAGACAGCGACAGTGCACCAAGTTAGAAGGGATCCTGCCTATAAAGAGACTGGTAAAAATGAAGTGTTTAAAAAAGGGGTGGAATGTTTTAGGTGTGGGGGGTCGTCGCATTATGCAAATGACTGTAGATTCAAAGAGGCTGTCTGCCATAATTGTAATAAAAAGGGACACCTAGCAAAGAAGTGCAGGAGTTCAAAAGACAATAAAATGGGCAGGGGCTCGCCACCAGTGTGGAGACGCTAGGATTCGCGTGTTCGAATCCAGCTCTCCACATTGTTTTTCAGTTTGGCTGGTCGTCCGCAGTAATACACATTGGCCGTATTACGGGGAGGGAAAACTGAAGGGTGGGGATCGAACGTTGTGAACAAGCGACTCCTACAAGTCGGTTGGTGCGCCTGCGCAGTAGAATCAGGAAGTGTCGGGGGCAGCGTGAGCCTCCCACGCGTTACTCCTCGACACTGAGAGATCGAGCTGCGCAGGTGAAAAGATGCGACTGCTGTTACCTCAAGTACCGGAGGGGACTTGTGCTATGTATGACTTAGTCCACATTGCAGCCGGCTTGTGGGAGGCAAGAAACAGCGTTCGTGACAGGGGAGGGTTGAATTGGATGATACGAAATTGGGATGGGAGAAAATATGGAAAAATGGGAGAAAAAGTGGATCAAAAAAAAAATGGGCAGGGGCAAGCCTTGGCAGGGAAAGCAGCGACAGGCTCAAGCCTCCACACACCACCTGGAAGAAACACATGAGGAAGTAGAGTGTGCATACAACATGTTCGGGGTGGGAACAGATGAGGAGCCACCTGAACCCTATTATGCCACTATCACTGTCAGGGGACAGGATGTAAAGTTTGAGATTGACTCAGGGGCTACGGCATCGGTCATCAGTGAGGAGACCTACAGGAAGACATGGGGGTCTAACCTACCACCCATTAGCCCATCAAAGCTCAGGCTCAGGTCATATACAGGTCAGCCCATACCTCATATAGGGGTGCTATATGTGGACATTTTAGCGGGGAATCAGAAGGCAAAGGCCAGGCTGGTTATAGCTAAGGGGGGGGGGGGGGGGCAAGTCTTTTGGGCCGTGATTGGCTAAGGAAAATTAAGCTAAACTGGCATAATGTTAAATATGTGCACACGACAGACACAACAGAGGACATCCTGCATCGGTACAGTGATGTTTTCAGGGACGAGCTGGGCACACTGAAGGGGGTAACTGTGAAACTCCATGTTGACCCTGAGGCCGCCCCAAGGTTTTTCAAGCCTAGGTCGGTGCCGTATGCCATGAAGGTCAAGGTGGAGGAGGAGCTGGAACGTTTGCAGAAGCAAGGCATCATTGAACCCGTCCAATTTTCAAGGTGGGCGGCTCCCATTGTGCCAATCCTGAAAGAGGATAATACAGCACGCATATGTGGAGACTACAAGGTGACGGTAAATCAGGTCTCTAAACTGGAGGAGTATCCACTACCAAGAGTGGATGACCTGTTTGCAACCTTGTCAGGGGGGAAGCTTTTCACAAAGCTAGACATGAGCCATGCTTACCAGCAACTGCAACTTGACGAAGAGTCAAAAGAGTATGTCACCATCAACACTCACAAGGGCTTATTTTTAAATACAATCGCCTTGTGTTTGGAGTGGCATCCAGCCCCGCCAGTTTTCAAAGAACAATGGACACGCTGTTACAGGGTATCCCGCACGTAGCGGTATATCTAGATGATATCCTCATCACGGGGGCCACGGAGGCGGAGCATCTGGCTAACCTAGCACAGGTGTTGAAACGACTCTCAGACGCAGGACTGCGTTTGAAGCGTGCCAAGTGTGTGTTCCTGGCACCGAGCGTGACCTACCTGGGACACAGGATCACAGCACAGGGGCTCAGCCCTTTGGAAGACAAGGTGAGAGCCATAAAGGAGGCTCCAAGCCCAAAGAGTGTCCATGAACTGAGATAGTTTTTGGGCATGGTGAATTATTATGGCAAATTTCTGCCGGATTTATCAAATGTTTTGTCCCCGCTGTACGAGCTACTGCACCTTGACACTAAGTGGGAGTGGAGTGGAGAGCAGCAGAGAGCTTTTAAGGAAGTGAAAGAGCTGCTCCAGTCTGCAAAGCTGCTCGTTCACTACGACCCAGACAAAGAGATCATCGTCTCGAGTGATGCCTCGCCTTATGGAGTCGGAGCCGTGCTCTCACACATCATGGAGGATGGAGATGAGAAGCCTGTTGTTTTTGCTTCACGTACCCTAACAGCAGCGGAGAAGGGGTACTCTCAGTTAGATAAAGAGGGTCTAGCTGTTGTTTTAGCTGTGAAGCGTTTCCATCAATACCTATACGGATGGGCATTCACTATCACAACAGACCATAAACCTCTGATGAGTCTGTTCAGTGAGACAAAATGCATCCCACCGCTGGCCTCAGCCAGGATACAGCGTTGGGCTCTCACACTCTCAGCCTACCAGTACACTATAGTGTTCAAAGCGGGCAAGGATAACGCAAATGCTGACGCACTGAGTCGACTGCCGTTACCAGAGACACCCGCCACTACATATGTGCCTCCAGAGACTGTGTTTTCATTGGAGAGGCTAGCAGAGACACCTATAAAAGCGACACAGATTAAGCAGTGGACAGAGAGGGACCCGGTCCTGTCTCGGGTCAAGACCTTCCTTTTGCAAGGTTGGCCCAGTGTCGTGGAGGGAGAGGAACTGAGGCCGTATGCTAAACGCAAAACAGAACTGAGCCTGCAGGACGGCTGCATCTTCTGGGGGTCGAGGGTCATCGTACCGCCCCCAGGACGGTCACAAGTTGTGGAGGAGATACATGAGACTCATCCAGGACTCTCCCGGATGAAAAGCCTAGCGAGATCATACGTCTGGTGGCCAAGAATGGACGATGATCTGGAGAGCAAAGTAAAATCATGCACACAGTGTCAGACTAATCAGAACAATCCACCGCCTGCTCCGTTGCACCCATGGGAGTGGCCAGACCGCCCCTGGTCTAGGCTGCATGTAGACTTTGCAGGACCCTTTATGGGACAGATGTTTCTGATCATGGTAGACGCACACTCAAAATGGATAGACGCCCATATCATGAACAACATCACAGCCCCCACAACCATAGACCAACTCAGACAAGTCTTCGCAGTCCATGGGTTGCCAGACACCCTGGTCTCGAATAATGGCCCAACATTCACCAGTGAGCTGTTCAGTGAATTTATGCACCAGAACGGCATTAATCACATTAGGACGGCGCCGTTCCACCCAGCCTCAAATGGTTTGGCTGAGCGGGCTGTTCAGACAGTGAAAGAGGGGTTAAAGAGGATGACAAGAGACTCCCTAAACACTAGACATTCACGTTTCCTGTTTACCTATCGCCTCACGCCTCAAACGACAACGGGGCGCACGCCAGCAGAGATGCTGATGGGGCGTAGGCCCAAGGCGAGATTGGACTTGCTGCGTCCAGACATGAAGGCGAAAGTACAGAGGAAGCAGGAGAAGCAGAAGGAGCGTCATGATCAGCACGCAAAAGAGAGACAATTAGGACCTGAGGACAAGGTCTATGTGAGGAATTTCAGTACTATCAACAAGCAACAGTGGCTGCCTGGCGTTATTCTGAAACAGAGTGGCCCAGTTTCCTATGTCATTCAACTGACTGATGGACGTGTTTTCCGTAGACACCAGGACCATGTACGCCTACGCCACGACACCAGTTCAGAGACGGATCGCACCACGGTGGATACCCGTGGGGAACAGACTATGGGAGAATGTTGTTTGCCAGTGACTACTGTACCAGTGACAGACTCCCCAGGAGAGGTGTCTGTGTCCCCAAGTAGAGTTGACACTCAGACCCCTCTCATGCTCTCAACACCAGAGCCACCCAAACCTCAGTCACCTGTGGTGTGTCCGAGGTCACCAGTGGTATTGCGCAGGTCACAGCGTGATCGCCGACCTCCCGACAGACTGAACATTTAACGAGACAGTTATGAGAGTAATGACTGTTGGTAATATGTTTTTCAAGTGCCTTATTTGGTAAGCTGTTGCTAAGTCATTTATTTGGTATATATATTTTTTGGAAAGTGTACAAGGGTAAGACACTACTGTTATTATTTTTGTATTACATGGACATTTTGGTAATGTTGAAATTTAAAGGGGGAGGGGTGTTATAATGTCAGCTTTATATATATCTAGGGTTAATATTGATGCAGTATCTATATTTCCCCACTAGAGGGAGCTATCGCTCAAGGCATATTATTTTGTGACTACAGATATAATACGTGAGGTATTCTCCGTATCCGGTGCCGGCGTTCGTACCTGTATGACTAACGTGCGCAGAGTGTAAGACGCACCTGTATTGTATTGCTCCCGTTACCCACTAAACTACTCAACCAAAGGGATCACAAGCGTGTTGTGTGGCTTACTTATTATTAGAGGTTACCACAGTTATCTATTTTAGTAACAATGCTCCAAAATGTATTGATTGTTATTCTGTTTCCCCAGATGCTCAACCTCTGGACATCCTCTCGCAGAAGCTGTCCGGGGACGACTCTCACACAGCTCTCTACTCTCTGGGCCTTGGACTGGACACCCCTGCACTGTACTAATTACACACCACAAAATCAACATTCTGTTCTCTATTCCAGGCTAGATCTGACCTTGACTCATATGATCTCCTGCTCTACGCAGATGATTCGGCTCTCATGGTGTCAAATAAAAGCAAAACGGATATTGAAAGCAGACTTAGCATGGAGTTAGGGAATGTCAGTTGGATAACCCCCAATAACTAATCAACACCTGTAGCATTATCTACAAACTATAACTTCACTCACACACCTCGACCTTCCAGACGGGGTGGAGGCACTGGCCTCATGATATCTCCTTCATGGGCTACAAACTTAACACCACTCCCAGCACTGTCACTCTCCTCTCTCGAATATCATGCAGTAACTGTCTCTAATCCTTTCAATCTCACCATTGTTACACTCTATCTCCCTCCAGGTCCGCTCGATCACTTCACAGATGAGCTGGACATGCTTCTAAGCTCCTTACCGGAAGATGGTACTCCTCTCCTTCTATTGGGCGACTTCAACCTGCCTGACTCATCTCAGTCAGTCATAGTGGTCTCCCTCCTACAATCGTTTGACCTGACTCCCACTGCCATGCCTCCCACCCACAAAGCAGGCAACTCCTTGGATCTCATATTTTCCCATAACTCCAGCATCATTAACACCACGGTAACTCCCCTACATGTATCTGACCATTCCTTCATATCCTTCTCACTAACTCTCATGCTTAACCGAAAGGTCTTCACCCCAACTCAAACCGTCTCACTCAGACGCAACCTTCCCTCCCTATCCCCCTCCACCCTCTCCTCTGACATACTATCCGCTCTACCTTTGAGTGACACCTTCTCTGCTCTCTTCACAGAGATGGCAACCTCCACCCTCCTCTCAGCCCTTGCAACCTCCTTCGACAAGCTCTGTCCCCTCGTTGAGAAACCTGCCTGCCGTTCCCCACCCAGTCCATGGCTGACAGATCCAGTGAGAGAACAAAGACAGGTCCTGAGAGCGGCTGAGAGGAAGTATAGAAAGTCACGCCTCACTGCTGACATCGACACATATAACAACCTCTTGTTAACATTCTCCAAAACCATTTCTAATGCCAAAGCTTCTTTCTTTCACCATAGGATCGATGCCTCTGCCAAGAATCTTCGCAAACTGCATGCTACCATGTCCTCCCTCCTCACTCCCCCCCCACCCCCTCCTCCCTCATCTTTCTCTGCCGAAGACTTCGCGATCTTCTTTGAGGAAAAAGTGGAGAACATCCGCAGCTCCTTCTCCCAACCCCCACCCATTCCAAATGCTGAATCGAGAACCTCATCCTTCACTCTGTCATCTTTCTCTCCCATTACAGAAGCCGAGACCCTGACACTGGAAACGTCGAACCGTCCTACTACATGCCAGCTGGACCAGCTACCCTCCCCACTCCTCCAGACCATAGCACCGGACATCCTCCCATTCCTAACTGCAACCATCAACTCCTCACTCTACTCTGAGGTCGTCCCCACCTCCCTAAAACAAGCCAGAGTCATGCCGCTCATAAAAAAACCAACCCTGAACCCCACCGTCATAGGCAACTATCGTCCTGTCTCTCTTCTCTCCTTCCTTTCTAAAACACTTGAACGTGCTGTATCCAACCAACTTACTGCTTATCTCTTACAGAATTACCTCCTAGACCCTAATCAGTCTGGCTTCCGGACTGGCCACTCCACAGAAACGGCCCTCATTGCGGTCACAGAGGCACTTCACTTAGCAAAAGCGAAAGCCCTCTCCTCTGTCCTGATTCTCCTAGATCTATCTGCAGCCTTCGACACAGTCAACCATCAGATCCTCCTCGCTGCCCTCGCAGGAATGGGAGTGGCTGGCTCTGCGCTGACGTGGCTGACATCATACCTCAATGACCGCTCCTACCAAGTGTCATGGAGATGGACCCTGTCGGCCACCCGCCCCCTGCGGATGGGTGTCCCCCAGGGCTCGGTTCTAGGACCCCTTCTCTTCTCCCTCTACACTAGAATCACTGGATAACATTATCACGTCTCATGGCTTCTCCTATCATTGTTATGCCGACGATACTGTTCGGATCTTTCAAGAATATTCTATTTGAATCCCTCCGAAAGGGCTGACAGGCACCACACAATGGATGACTCAATGGTTAGTCATTAGAGTTTGTTTATTTAAACAAACTAGTTGAGATGTTTTCTCCACAATACAACCTTTATAATTCCCACAGTTGAACACAGGCTTACCATAGGTCAAAAACCTGTGAAACAGAACAAATGCAGTGCATACACATTAATCATAATATTAATATACAATATATATTAATATCAATACCAATCAATCAATCAATTAATTAATATTAATATTAATATCAATATACATATCAATATATCAATACCACTATCAAATATACATACACTATTCATTTTATATATTATATTATATATATAATTATATTTATATTATTTATAAATATACATTACACTTTATCAAACCAGCATGTCATGTCCCCTTTAATTGTGGGCGAAAGGAGGGAGAACTAGAATGACTCCATTTCCCAGAATGCATGGCAATGTTTACTTCCTCCTCCATAACGTGAACCACTGAGCTCCTCAGACACAGCGCGACCCACACACACAACGGACAAGATAGCAGTTCTCATTCATCAAAGCACACACACACCAAAGTTCCCCACATGAATCTCACCGTGACAAACCGGGAAAGCCACCAAGACACCAGCTCAGCCTTGCACCCTCGGCGAGGAGCGTTAGCCTAGCCACAAGCTAGCGGCAAACATTCAGACACAACGTTCATTCATTCAGCCAGCATCACTAACACCGTGCACTATGCAAATATTATCCGCAGGCTGCATTAGCAGCCAGCAGCCAACGTGATACATTACATTGTACATATGTGACACAGCCAAGTTAACATTGCAATCCCTTAATAAAGTCCACTTACCAATGGGCGATGTGATCCTGTCAGTGCTATAGTGAGAAGTGACAGCCCGCCACCATTTGAAAGGCAGCTGCGCGAACTGCGCATGCTCAGTCCCAATCACAAACACCTGTTAACTTATTTAGACCCCTTTACACATCTAATCCTTATATTAAATAAACCAAAAGTCTTGACAGATACTCAACTCTTCCTCTCCTTCCCTCCTTCAGATATCCACGTCTCTGAGCGGATCTCGGCCTGTCTGTCCGACATCTCCGCCTGGATGACGACCAACCACCTCAAACTGAACCTAAGCAAAACAGAATTGCTTTACTTGCCGGCCAAATCCTCCCCCCTGACAGACCTTTCCATCACAGTCGAGAATGCAGCTGTGACCACGTCCCCGACCGCCAAGAACCTTGGTGTTGTCCTCGACGACCAGTTGAACTTCTCTGCTCACATCGCAGCGACAACCAGAACCTGCAGATTCCTCCTGAGCAACGTCAGAAGGATCCGCCCCTTCCTGACAAAAGAAGCCACCCAACTCCTCGTCCAATCAACAGTCATCTCCCGCCTCGACTACTGCAACGCACTGCTCGCTGGCCTCCCGGCCACTGCCACTAAGCCTCTTCAACTCATTCAGAACGCAGCGGCCCGCCTGATCTCAAACCTACCGAAGTCGGCCCATGTCACCCCACTTCTTAGGGACCTGCACTGGCTCCCCATTGCTGCACGAATCCGCTTCAAGGCCCTCAACCTGGCATACCGTGCGCCGCTCCCGCCTACCTCCGGTCAATGGTCTCTAACTACACACCCGCAAGACCCCTACGCTCTGCATCTTCTGGCCGCCTCAGACCTACTCCTATCCAAGCTCCGGGAGGGTCATCAAAGAGAAGTCGCCTATTCTCAGTCCTTGCCCCACAATGGTGGAATGAACTACCCACCCCAGTTAGGACAGCCGAAACCCGTCCAATCTTTCGCCGTCGACTAAAGACGCACTTCTTCAACCATTATCTGAATTAATATTTTTATTTTTTTTATCTAACCCTAACTAACCTTACTGTCATGCACTTGTCCTAATAAACGAACCTACACTGTAGCACTCAACACTTTATGAACATTGTTACTCAGCTGATAGAGTTGTGCCCTTCCTGATGACTTGTCGTACAGAACTTGTAAGTCGCTTTGGATAAAAGCATCAGCTAAATGACTAAATGTAAAAATGTAAAATGTCAGTCAGTGGCTGTCAGAAAACTGGCTGTTTCTCCATTTAGGTAAAACAGAATCCATTTTATTTACTACCACTAGGAAACAGAAAACACAGGAAGGTTTCAAGATACAGTTAGGTAGCTCAGTGGTCACCAGTACCAAATCAGTGTTGTATCTAGGCTAGGGTGTACTTTAGAAAACACACTCTCAGGGGAAAGCATGGCGGAAAAAGTAATAGCCAAAGTCAACAACAGAATAAAATTCCTAGCTAGAAACTCAAAATACCTGGACAGAAAAGCTCTTAGAGCACTTGCAGGGGCACTGGTTTCAGTGTCATTTTGACTATGCTTGCTTGTCATGGTATGACAGTGCCCCCAGCAACTTGAGAACTAGACTTCAAACTGCCCGGAACAAGCTAGTTAGGATAGTCCTGCAGCTCCCCACTCATACTCACCTGGACCAGCCCCACTTCAACAGCCTGGGGTGGCTCAGGGTGGAAACAATAGTATTAATGATAAAGCTATGCCTAGTATATAGAATTTATAAAGGGGAGGTGCCAAGCTACCTTCAAAATTACTTTCAGTATGTAAAAAACAACCATAGCCATGAAACCAGAGGTAGAGACACAAACATAGTTCCATTTAGATTTAAACTCATTTCCTATGGCCAGCAGACCTTCCTTTACTCAGCTGCAGTTCTGTGGAACAGCCTGCCCAGCAGCATTAAACAGGCCCCCGGGTTAACTGGCTTCAAAAAGCATGTACGATCATGGCTATCGGCATAGGAAAGAGAGGGTAGCATATTTATTTATTATTCTTTTATCTTCAACTGTATATGCATATTGTATCTTAATGTTTTATGATGCTGTTTTACGTTGATGTTTTATGATGTTGTTTTATGTTGATGTATGTCCTGTTTTTTAATACCAGGGACCATGATGGAAATAAGTGCTTGCATTGTATCATGTTTTTATCCCTTTATCCCTATAATCCACAATAAAATCAACCAATCAATAACAGATGCTATGCCCATGTTACAGGATGAATACACATTTTCTTACACCCATATAGCTAGTTTACACCTGAAGGACATTACAGGGCCAGTCCAGTAAAAAATACATTAATCATGTATCATATGTTTAAAATAAATTGCATTTGGTACAATGGTCTTTGTCAACTTTTCCTTCCTCTTGCGGGCTATGTTCCTTATATTAGCAAATTGCATGTAACATTCTCTGTGGTAGCCTTTATTAGCTGGCACATCTGGAATTGGGCTGTTCTCCTGAATGTTACTGTATATGTGAACAGCCAATTGTGCAATGTTGCTCTCTGGGCACTCTAAATTAGCCCACTGCAATGAACTGTTAATACATTTCAACCAACTTGTCTGTGAAAATTGTATAATTTGCTAGGTTCCTTTCCTTGCAATAATTACACACACGCACTCCATCTTTCCCACTGTGAATACTGTACCCCACCCCACCCCCCCCCTATTGGGGACATAATATAAAATTCTGAGCAGTTCAATCGTTTTTTTGATTGATTGAAAACTTAACAGATTGCAGAATGGGTACAATACAGTACGGCTCAATACACACAATTGTTAAGGGTATGCAGACCAGAGAAAGACTTTCGTGAGAGACCAACAAAGTGAGGTATGTAATACATTTCGAATCAAATTGTGGTCGGATAGATCTAACGTTAATATCACGTTAACCATCTAATGGCTAGCAAGCTCACCTGACGTCGGTATGGCTTAATACAGTGCGAAATACAATCTTATAGTAACAAAACAATACACAAGTTGAACATAGTTTTGAATGTTTTATTAGAATAGTATTTACTGTCTTTCAAATTGCAATGTATAATCCAGACATAGCTAGCGTTGCAGTCAGATCCATCCTCCATTGTTGACATGTTGGGGTCCTTAATTCCCGTTTCTTGAATCCTTATTGGTTTATCAGCTAGAGGTGTCCAAAGATATGCATGAGCAAACATTTAATTTAAATGTAAGATTACGAAAAACGATGACCACAAACGGCATGCCAACAAACGTACTTTGACTTAACATAATAACTAGATATCACACACAAAGAATTGTGTCCTCTCTCAACACAGATCAATCAAGTTCACTTTAGACACACTCGGCCTGCCATCTATATCTGACTCCCAGGTGAATAGGCAAATATACTTTTTTTGTTGATTTTGAGATTTTGTTATATTTTGCTTCCTAAACATGTCTTCTATGAAACTAGTGACAATAAAACGTCAATAACACACATTTAGTTGTTTATTTTACTTCATTTTGCCTTATTGCATCCATAATGTGCACATATTTAATGGGGAAGTGCCTCATTTGCATATATAAACATAAAATTCAGAAAACTTGCAATATATTTTTTCTTAGTTTATATGTACATAACAAACTGGGAAAGTTTCATAGTGATATCTATTCAAATATTTTTTGCCTATTAGGGGGTACTACACTGTACTACACTGTTTGTAGCCTGTGTGTAGTTCTGTTCAGTTCAATAACAGAGTTATAAGTAGATCATGCCTCATTTGCATATTTAAACATACAATTTCAGAAAACTTGTAATACAAAAAAGTGTTGTCTTAATATAAGTAATCAACTGGGGAAGTTTCATTGTGATATCTATTAGTTAAATTTTTTACCCTATTCACCTGTAGTGTCTCGCCTTAACACTATGATCGCCGTGGACGAGTTTACACGTCATTCCTAGCCATGCTCATTCTGCCGAAGATGCCGTAACTCGTCTTTGATGTCAATATTTAAAAAATCTGTCATCGAAATCATATTTCCTTTCCGGAGCCCTGAGACACACTGCAAAGCTCCACTCAACTCTCTAGCGGTTCAAGAGCGCCATCTGGTTGCCGATCGGCAGATCGCCAACCGGAAATTAACCTTTGAACCGGTAGTGCTCATCCATATGTGGTCCGGGCACTCGCTATCGTTAGAGAGACTCCGTATTGACACAGTGAACATCGATCGGTGCAAATAACTCGAAAAAACAACATGATTTGGACGTATATACTATTATACAACCTGGAAATGGATCGGGCATTTCTCCATCCCATAATAGAAAAAATTCTGTTCCACGCTCATCTGCCAGCGGCGCGAGGAAGCCACGGTAAGATTCAGCGTTATATTCTAACGTGTTCTATATAAACTGCTATGATGAACATATGACCCACTCTGGATGAATCATCTAACGCTGCCCACGGAATTATAAACGATCCCCCACCCATCCGGTCATCATCAGATGATGCATAGAAACTTCTAGAACCACGTCCAGTTGAAATTTTTTATCTCGCACAGATTCCTACCAAACTGTATTTGATCATCAATATAATGCATTTAGGGCTATAAATCACGTTCTGAAGAAAGCTGCAGAAAACGATAAAAACATACTTATACTTTAGACCATATTTTAGTATGAATATGTGAATGAAAAAGTTTAACGTTGCTACACCCTGAACAATACATATAGGACATTGAATGGGCCATAATAATGGCAATTTAGCAATAGAATTTAAAAAGTTATAGCCCTGCAAAGAAGGGGAACTTCTCCATAGACAAATAGAGCTGGCGAGGGATGGTAAATTATTAATTTAACCCATGGCGATTAAAGTGTTAATAATAAACACTGTTAGGACTCTCTGACTCTTTAAAAAAATAACTTATATGATCTTTTTCCTCCTTTTTTCACGTTTTTCTCCCATCCCAATGTTAGTCGTTATGCCAATTCCCAATCCCCTTCCTGGTCGTTGCGCACTCTACCCCTACCGTCGGTCCGGGAGGGCGGAGACTATCACATGCTTCCTCCGACACATGTGTACCCAGCCCACCGCTTATTTTCACCTGGCAGCGCGGACTCTCACTGGGAGAGTGTAACGTGTGGAAGGCACACTACCTCTCTTAGATCCTTCCCTTGCTGTGCAGGCGCCCCGACCGAACTGTAGGAGTCGCTGTTTACAACGGCGAGGACCCACCCTCGCCGGGTTTCCCACTTTCTAACACTGCCAATTGTGTATGGACGGTCAGCCAACCCGGAATCACCACAGCTGGATTCTCTGTGGTGGTAGACAGACGCTTAGTCCGCTGCACTACCCAGCCGCCCAGGACTCTCTCACTCTTAATAATAAACACTGTTAGGACTGTCTGACTATCACTACTACTACTGTTATCACTATCATCATTATTACTACCTATCCTACCTGTACCCCCCTCCCAGTCCCCACGCTTGCTATGACACTTGAATTACCCCAAGGGGTTAATAACAGAACACTTGACTTGACTTGAAGACAGAATTCGCAGAGAAGACATTCCAAAATGCCTACGCCTGAAAACCCACCAATTTCATGTTTGGCATTGCGGATATGTTACGGTACGATAAGTGAACTAGTCGACACAGACAGGAATCCCAGGGTCCCTGTGCGCTGTCTGTCTGCTCTGAAACTGAATGTTGTGTTTGGAGCCAGAGTTACATGCTACTCTCCTTTGAGACTTTCTGGCTCCTCTGGCGGAATGTGTGTGAGAGAGAGACAGGGAGAGAGGGATAGAGAGAGAGAGAGAGAGAGAGAGAGAGAGAGAGAGAGAGAGAGAGAGAGAGAGAGAGAGAGAGAGAGAGAGAGAGAGAGAGAGAGAGAGAGAGAGAGAGAGAGCTATAGAGGGAGAGCTAAAGAGAGAGGGAGGTGGGGGATAGAGAGAGAGATAAAGAGAGAGAGAAAGCTATAGAGGGAGAGCTAGAAAGAGGGGGGATAGAGAGAGAGGGAGAGGCAGGGAGAGCTAAAGAGAGAGAGGGAGGTGTGGGGATAGAGAGAGAGAGAGAGAGAGAGAGAGAGAGAGAGCTATAGTGGGAGAGCTATAGAGGGAGAGCTAGAGAGAGGGGGGATAGAGAGAGAAGCAGGGAGAGCTAAAGAGAGAGAGGGAGGTGGGGGGATAGAGAGAGAGGGGAGGGAGGGAGAGGGGGAGGGGGGAGAGCTAGAGAGAGGGGGGGTAGAGAGAGGTAGAGGCAGGGAGAGCTAAAGAGAGAGAGAGGGGGGTAGAGAGAGAGCTAAAGAGAGAGAGAGAGAGAGAGAGAGAGACAGAGTAACAGAGAGGTGGGGTGTGGGGGGGGCAGTGAGAGCCCATGCAGGTGAGGGTGTCTAACAGTGAGAGAATCAATATGATGTAAATTATTAAGAGCTCAGGAATGCGTCTGACCCCCACTGTCTCTGCGGCGGGCGGGCGGGGGGGCTGTGAAGGGGCTGGCAGGTGGACGCCGGCTCGGACTCTTCCCTCTAACACTCATTAGTGGCTGGGAAGCTGGTGCTCCTTGTGAGCGGGGAGGCAGGGATCACAGCGGGGAGAGCAGCCCGGGCCTCCTCGCGTCCAGGCTCCAGCCTCCGCCGTCTCCTCCCTGGAAGCTCATTAGTCAGAGCACTGATGCATAAGAGCTAGTCATTAGCTGGGCTTTTTCTTTTTTTTCTTTCACCCCCCCCCTCCCCCTCACCCCCCCCCCCCCCTCACCCCTCACTCCCCCCCCCTCCACACAGCCCGACACCACGTCTGATCCTGAAGACCGGTGGCAGCGCTGGGTTTTAAAAAAAGAAGACAAGTTCACATTATACCGCCGGTTCTGTCTGTATCTCTGGCAGGCAAGAGAG
>NC_140167.1:166335897-166340897 GCF_963971535.1 Notolepis coatsorum
TTAGTTTTGGGTCAGTCACAGTGCTCAGGTATTCTGCCACTGTGTACTCTCTGTTTAGGGCCAAATAGCATTTCAATTTGCTCTGGTTTTGGGTTGTTTCTTTCCAATGTGTCAGATCGTTTTCTTTTTGTTTTTCTTATAATTTGATTTAGTCCAGTGTGGTTTCTGTCTGGTGGCTCTGCTTGTGTTTGTGAGCAGAGTCCCAGAACCATCTGGCTGAGTGGGCATCTATCGAGGGTCTCTCTGTGGGTGAGGGCTATGTTGTGGAGTGTGTCTGGGTCGCTTTCTTTTAGGTGATTGTGGAATTTGAATGCTCTTTTTTGAATTTTATGATTAGTGGGTATCTTCCTAGTTCTGCTCTGCATGCATTATTTGGCGTTTTCCGTTGGTGCAGAGAATTGATTTGCAAAATTCTGCATGCAGAGTCTCAATTGGGTGTTTGTCCCATTTGGTGAAGTCTTGGTTTGCAAGTGGGCCCCAGACTTCACAACCATATAGGGAAATCGGTTCTATGACGGAGTCTAATATTTTGAGCCAGATTTTGACTGGAATGTCTAACTTGATGTTCCTTTTTATGGCATAAAAAGCCCTTCTTGCTTGTCTCTCAGGTCGTTCACAGCTTGATTGAAGTTCCCTGTAGCACTGATGTTTAGGGCCGAGATATGTGTAGTTTTTTTGTGTGTTCTAGGGAAATTGTGTCTAGGAGGAATTTGTGTTTTTGTTGTTGTAGGCTGGGCCTTTTTTTGGAATATCATAATTTTAGTTTTGTTTAGGTTTACTGTCAGTGCCCATGTCTGGGAGAATTTGTGCAGAAGGTCAAGGTGCTGTTGTAGCCCTTCTTTTGTTGGGGACAGCAGCACCAGGTCATCTGCAAACAGCCTCTCTCTATCTCTCTCTGCCTCTCTCTCTATCTCTCTCTGCCTCTCTATCTATCTCTCTCTGCCTCTCTCTCTATCTATCTCTCTCTGCCTCTCTCTCTATCTATCTGCCTCTCTATCTGCCTTTCTCCTCTCTCTCTATCTATCTACCTCTCTATCTATCTCTCTGCCTCTCTCTGCCTCTCTCTCTCCTCTCTCTGTCTCTCTCTCTATCTATCTGCCTCTCTATCTCTCTCTCTCTGCCTCTTTCTCTCTCTTTCTCTGCATCTCTCTCTCCCTCTCTATTTTATTCTCTCTCTATATATTCTCCCTCTTTCTCTCCTTTCCCCCTTTACCCCCCCCCCCCCGCCTCTCTCACTCTTAATTTACTCACTCACTCACACGTGCACACACACGTGCACACACACACACACATGCACACACTCACACACAAATACACAGACATGAATGCACACACACACACACAAATACATGCACGAATGCACACATGCACACGCACACACACACACACACACACACACACACACACACACACACACACACACACACACACACACACACACACACACACACACACACACACACACACACACACACACACACACACACACACACACACACACACACACACACACACACACACACACACACACAGGTCTCCCTCTCAGCAGGGATGCTGATTAATGTTAGCCAGTTGTACTCATGAACATTTATGGCTTCCAAAAGCAGTAATAACAGGACCATGTGAGGAGCAGCACAGAGCTGATTTGATCATTTATTCACAATATTATGAGCAGATTGGACAAATAAAAAGGGAAACATACCTTTTCATATTTAATCATCTTCATAACTTCACCATGATAATACTATATCTGATGTCATTAACATGCCTTTTCATATTTAATCATCTTCATAACGTCACCATCAATAATACTTCATACAATGGTATGCAAATTTCTTGATTCTGATTGGCTGAAACAGTCAAGTTAGACGTTGTTATTTATCATAACACACGCTCGTGATCCCAGAACCCGCCCACAACCGAATTACAATTACAATTACAATCACTTATGAATGGATGTATTGATAGCGTCATAACGACTCATTCAAAAACGATTCTGTCACGTGGAATGTGTTAGTTGCTTACACAATGTTGGATTATGTAATTGGTTGGTCATGACTCATTGTTAATCAAAATATAAATTGCGTGAAGTGTGTTGTTAAAGGGGCTATGTATTGCTATTCCTAGCACTATTTGGGCAACTTTACACAATTTCTGTTAGTCTATTGAAGACATTTGTAAGTTTTTTTTCAAAAAAATGCATTGTTTTATATTTCTAATCAAGTACTCAAAACCATCATTTTTCAGCCTCAAGAAATCAGGCTGTTATGGCCTGGCTCCGCCCATAAGCACTTTGAGTGACAGTGCCACACAGTCTGCACTGGTAGAGGGAGGGAGGGAGGGGGGGGAAGAGAGAGAGAGAGAGAGAGAGAGAGAGAAAGGAGAGAGAGAGAGAGAGAGAGAGAGAGAGAGAGAGAGAGAGAGAGAGAGAGAGAGAGAGAGAGAGAGAGAGAGAGAGAGAGAGAGAGAGAGAGAGAGAGAGAGAGGGAGGGGGTGGGAGAGAGAGAGAGAGAGAGAAAAAGCTTTTTTTTTAATTTTATTTTTCAATCTCCCGTTTGCGTGTGTGTGGCGCACTGCAGGTCCCCCCCCCCCCCCAAGTGCTCTCTATCTCTCTCCTCCCTTTCTCTTCCTTTCTCTCCCTCTCGGCTCTCGGTGATGAGAGTCCGCCGGCAGCTTGTGGTTTTTTTCTTTTCTTTCTTTCAATCTCCCGTTTGCGTGTGTGTGGCGCGCTGCAGGTCCCCCCCCCCCCCCAAGTGCTCTCTATCTCTCTCCCTCTCTCTTCCTTTCTCTCCCTCTCGGCTCTCGGTGATGAGAGTCCGCCGGCAGCTTGTGGTTTTTTTTTTCTTTCTTTCAATCTCCGTTTGCGTGTGTGTGGCGCGATGCAGGTCCCCCCCCCCCCCCCCCCCCCCCCCCAAGTGCTCTCTATCTCTCTCTCTCTCTCTCTCCCCATGCAGCGTATGAGGAAATGGTTTCGCTGTGTACAGTCAGTCTAGGTAGAATGGGGGCGGGCATTAGCTCCAACCACAGAGCCAATCGCATCACTGTGCGCTACCCAGAGCCGAATGACGTGACTCAGGCCTTCAAATCAAAATGACCTGATTTACTGGAGGACGAAAGGGGCTGGGCTGAATCTGAGCAATCCGCCAATATGGTATTTAGACCCTAAAACACATTGATACGAACTTCTATTACTATAATACAATGCTAGAGACTGAAAAATGACATTTATAATACATAGCCCCTTTAAATGCCATTCGTCAAAAGGACACTCTCATTTCACTGTTAATAACATTTTCAATCAATCAATCCAATAACACACGCTCACTTCACTGTTAGACGGCATGCTTTGAAGCCTTGTTGTTTCGAACTGGTTATGCATTGGCCCTCTTTCGAAGTCGGTTATGCTTAGAGTTTATCTTTAGAGCAGGGCGATAGACCACCAGCCCTGATTCCAAACTCTAAGCATAACCGACTTCGAAAGAGGGCCCAAAGCATAACCAGTTTGAAACAAGGCGGACATTAATAAAAATGTTCAATCAATCAATCAATCATTCCAATAACACACGCTCACTTCACTGTTAGACGGCATGCTTTGAAGCCTTGTTGTTTCGAACTGGTTATGCTTTGGCCCTCTTTCGAAGTCGGCTATGCTTAGAGTTTATCTTTAGAGCAGGGCGATAGCGTGCACCAGCCCTGATTCCAAACTCTAAGCATAACCGACTTCGAAAGAGGGCCAAAGCAACAAGGCGGACATTAATACAATTTTCAATCAATCAATCAATCAATCAATCAATCAATCAATCAATCAATCAATCAATCAATCTTCCAATAACACACGCTCACTTCATTCTTAGATGGCATGCTTTGAAACAGCGCACTTCTCTTATTTTTTTTAACCTACTTTTTCTGCGGATGGTTTTGTGAATAAATCTCCATTATGCTTAAATTAATGTGTGTGTATTGTATAGCAATAAGGTTGGATGAATTCGGCAATTGTATAACTATAAAGATGTAAGCACTGTCTATCTGTAATAAAATTTTCAATCAATCAATCAATCCAATAACACACACTCACTTCATTCTTAGATGGCATGCCTTGAAACAGCGCACCTCCGAGCTGCTTCTACACACGGAGGCAACTTCTCTTTTTTTGTTTTTTAACAACTTTTTCTGCAGATGGTTTTGTCAATAAATCTTCAATTAATGTGTGTTTATTGTATAGCAATAAGGTTGGATGAATGCGCCTCGGGCCTAACAACCACCCCTAGGCATGCTCTAATTCTCATAACACACTCCTGCGAGTGATGTAATGCTTAAATACCTGATGTCATTAACATACCTTTTCATATTTAATCATCTTCATAATGTCATCAATAATGCTATACCTGATGTCATTAACAGGCCTTTTCATATTTAATCATCTTCATCATCAATAATACTATACCTGATGTCATTAACATGCCTTTTCATATTCTGAGGAAATCATCTTCATAATGTCACCATCAATACTATACCTGATGTCATTAACATCTTCTTCATCTTCTTCTTTTTCTTCTGCTTCTTCTTCTTTGTCTTCTGCTTCTGCTCCTCCTTCTGCTTCTGCTCGTCCTCCTCCTCCTCCTCCTTCTTCTTCTTCTTCTTCTTCTTCTTCTTCTTCTTCTTCTTCTTCTTCTTCTTCTTCTTCTTCTTCTTCTTCTTCTTCTTCTTCTTCTTCTTCTTCTTCTTCTTCTTCTTCTTCTTCTGCTTATTCTTCTCCTCCTTCTTCTTCATCTTCTGCTTCTTCTGCTTCTTCTCCTCCTTCTTCTTCTCCTCCTCCTTATGCCTCTTTTTCTTTGTCTTCTTCTGTTCTTCTTCTGCTACTTCTCCATCATCTCCTTCTTCTTCTCCCTTTTCTTCTTCATCTTCTTCTTCTTCTTCTTCTTCTGCTTCTTCTCCTCCTTCTTCTTCATCTTCTGCTTCTTCTGCCTCTTCTTCTGCTTCTTCTCCTCATTCTGCTTCTC